>NW_027271263.1:0-600000 GCF_040938485.1 Diadema antillarum | reverse complement strand
AGGGTCGTACGACCCCCCCAAATTTTCAAAAGGTCCACTTTTTGTAAGAGACATTTTTGGAGGGCTTTTTACCCTATATACAATCAAGAAAAAACAAGTGACCAAGTGGTGTTCCAGCAAATTGTCAAAAACCTCGTAAATTTCGTAAGTTAATTTCAATGGCAATGCCATACCTTACTTCTAAGCCGCACTGCCATGCCGAAAAAGTAACTTTTGTATGCACCAAATGGCCCCATTTTAAGATATAAAATTCAAAAACTCCCTACCGTGGGAGGGGGGACACCCCCCTCCCCCACCCTCCCCCGGTCGGTCGCTCCGCTCCCTCGCAAAAAAGGTCCAAAAATTTTGATTACGACCCCCCCGGAAAAAATCCTGGATACACCCCTGCCCCCTCTTTAATCGTTTTAAACAAAAGAAATAAAAAGAACAAAATATGGGGGGGGGGGGAGGGGGCTTGCGCCCACCTTCAAGGCACCTCCCCTATACGGAATTCCTGGATCCGTCCCTGCTTATATACAACGATAGGGTACCTATTACTGAAAAATATCCAAACACGCTGAAGATAGATCATTCTTGTGCAAAGAAGACCATCTTTTCTAATATGACTGAGTTTTGTAGTTAAAATGGCACACTGTTTAAATAATTTCCTTTTTTTCTTTTTCTTTTTTCGTTGCTAAACTGAAGTAGGCATATGAATACACTTTAGGGGCAGTATACGCACTTTGTATAATCAACTTTGTTTTTCTCACTCTCCCCTTGATCCTGTAAATCCTCTCCCTTTCTTCTTCTTTCTCTCTACTACGGAGTCCCTCTCTCTCTCTCTCTCTCTCTCTCTCTCTCTCTCTTTATCTACCCATAATTATCCCCCCATTATTTTCACCCATATTCAGGGGCGGATCCAGGAGAATTCTGTAAGGGGGAGGGGGAGGGGGCACACAAACAATATTTCTGGTGCTACTTCCTGGTTTCATTTCTTTTTTTCTTTTTATTTCTTTTGTTTTGATAACAAATAAAGAGGGGGCGTGCGGATAGGGCGCGTGCCCGGTGCGCCCCCTCTAGATCCGCCACTGCATATTTGTTTCTTATCGTTATTTTGTACATTTTGTAAAATAGGCCCCTTATACACCTGTACTAATTTGTTATTACTGAATTGCTATTGTGAAATGTTTTAATGTATTTGTAATGGACTCCAATAGGCCCTAGTGGGTTTGTTTAGTGTAATACCTTGTCAATACATGTGTAGGCCCTATAGTAGATAATACACTTTCAAAAAGTTTCAAACTGTCAAACTTTTAACTTGCAAAACCTTTTCACAAAATTAAGTTATAGGCTATCACAAAAGTCATAACACAGGTGAATGTCAAGAAACGCAAAACAATCATTGCCTAAAATAAACCATAGTCCATAGGCCCATAGGCCTATTATGCTTCATATTAAAAAAAAAAAGACTAGAATAGTTAACCCGTTCCGTACGGGAACCTTTATGGTGGCCTGCGTATTACGGTCTATGCACATTTCAAATTCAGTATGGAACGGGTTAAATCATTGATCTCTATATGTATCCCATAGAGATGAGTGCTAGTAGGTTCACCGAGTGTTTCGTGCAGCTACAATGTGTGTATACTAAGATTGGAATACGGGCTACTTGAGACTAAAAGGTCAGTGAACTTTTCTGAACTTGAGGGTGGATGACCAAATTCAATTCAGTTAATTCATTTCACTAAACATTCACATATAACACTTAACCCTTTTAAAGTGGGGTCATGTCATGTAGTTAGATTCCTATTATCGTTTTGTATTACAAAATTAAAGCAGGTTTATGCATACATGTGGAATGTTGTGCCGGATAAGTGAAGTGCAGAGCTTGTTAAACAACATGGCCAGCGGAACCGGGGGCTGAAGGGGGGGGGGGGGGGGGGCTCCCCCTTTTTTTTTGCACTGTACAAAGGAATACATAAGGTGTCACCACTTTGGCCCCCCCCCCCCCACTTTTTTTTTACCCCGGAAGTGGCACTAGAAAAGTGTATAGAAACCTTGAAATGTGAGCGCGGTAAGGTTATGTATTTGCGCTGAAGACCCTTTTCTAAATTTCATTTCATCATTTTTTTATTTTTGCTTGTCAGCTTAAGAAACCCGGAAGTGGCACCAGAAGTTGCGCTGAAGGCCTTTTTTATTTTCCTTGTTAGCTCACGCAAACGAAACCCGGAAGTCCCCCCTCCCTCCCCCCCCCCCCCCCCCCAACTTTTGAAAACGTTCCGCCGGCCGCGGCGGTGAACAAGGTCCCAAAATAAATGACAGAATACGTTATGCAGATGAGTAAAAATTATATATTACAGAATGACAAGCTGAGATGAGAAACCAAAAGAAGAGGGAGCTAGGTGATAGGAAAGGAAGAAAAAGAAAAGAGGGAGTTGTGACATAATTAGGATATGCCCTATATAGGCCTATATTCCGCGAAGAGGACCATGCAAGGTTGGCATTATTGAGATGCTATACATTTGACTAGACAGTTGTGGGTTCAAAATACACACATTTACCAGCAGCGGATCTGCAGAGGGGGGCGCACCGGGTGAGCGCGCTCTCTTTAATTTTTTTTTAAAACAAAAAGAAATAAAAAGAAAAAAGGGGGCTCCTGCGCCCCCCCCCCCCCTTAATTTTTGTAAAGGCGCCTCCCCTTTACGAAAATCCTGGATCCGCCCCTGTTTACGATTGATTAAAGGTTATCCTGTTAATCAACATGATACTATAAAGATGAAAGGAGGTGGGGTTTGTAAGTTTCTGCTTGAATACAACTGGGGGCAGATTTTCACATCAAATTCAAATACATGTATCACGTTCATGCATAAAAAAAAAAAAAAAAAAAAAAAAACAGAAAGGAAGAAAGTCTGAATATGGGTTTATAATGGCCCGTTTATAATCTGAGGAGGTGAAAGGTCTAACGAGTTAAAGGTCTAGTTTTGAAAAACACGACTAGTATTTAGGCCTCCTCGAGATAGGGCAGGGGTGTGCGAGTTGAATACTGAGCATTAATTTTTAATTACCCCGTAATAAAAGTATCAGTCATTCTGCAACGTAGGTAACCCTCCGCTACATGATTCAAGACCGTTCGAAGCGAAAGAATCGCGACCGACCTAGCTGGCTTGCTTTGGGGATCGCGCCACACACACGCGAGGTAACAAGGTCTGGCTTAGTTCGGTGGTCTGGCTGTGTTTCGCATGTGTACGATCTTGGTCGCATGTGCATGTGGGACCGACGACGGAACCATGGCGAGTGCAAGTACGAGTCTAGGTGAAAATTCGAAGAAACTTGATTGCAAAGATCTCCATGGATATTTACGAACTCTTCAAGGTTCTGTTTTAGATAGACTGTACAATCACCCGGCGACATGCCTGGCAGTTTTCAGGTAAAGTGGGAGTCGAGTGAATATCATCGGCGGAGTAGCGAGTCGAGCTGTAATTCGCCCAGTCCCATTCATTCAAATAGATGTTATATATCTGGTTAAAGCAGCATCATAATCATGTATGTATATTGTAATGATTTACTATCATGATGATCCATTGCATTGGCGACGAGTAAACTTTACTACAAATCTAAACGTATATACCGGTAGGTGTTGTAAAGATTGAGTAGTTAATCGGCAATCCCTGGTTTCAGGGGAGTAAATTTCATTTTTTTTAAATTAAAGTCTACTGTGATTTCATCACAGTAGCGCAAGATTTCTTTCTGGATTTTCAATTTATTTTCCTGTGTTTCCAATCTGGAAAAGGCAAGCTCTGCTTTGCTCCAAAATGATGGGATTAGATGGTAAATAGGATAGGAAGGGGCTTTTTATAATCTACTGCAAAAATGGATATTTTTGCACGACTAATTTTTCGCTCTTGGCCGGGTAAGAAGAGTTTTGCATTTCTTTAATTCCGCGGAATCAAGATATAAACTAGAACTACAGTGTAGGCCTATTGGAACATGCGGCAAGCAAAAATATTCGTCACTCTTCAAATTTTGAACTTGAGAAACAGAAAACAGAAATAATATATTACTGTATTCATTACTATGCAGTGCACCTCCGTTATAACGATACTATTACAAAATTCCGGTTACAATGAAATAAAAATTGCAGGCTGCAACATTATCCTCTCTTTGCTTTTTTATTGTTTATTTGTTCGGTTACAATGAAAATTCGATATAACGAAAGAAAACTGCTGGTCCCGAGGACTTTGTTATAGACCGATTCTATGACGCGCTATGTGTATTTTTGGCATGGGCAGCGCCATTAACGCAGTGTCTTAGCCGACCCCCCCCCCCCTCCTCTCTCCCCACCCCTCTCACGCGCACGGAATGAAAAACTGATGCATGGTTGTTTTAGCCAATGGGCGTCTCGTACTGAGTGCGCGAATGCTTGCTTAGTGCGCGAACCTTTGTTACAAGTGCGCGATAAACATGTTGCCCGGGGGTGGGGGAGAGGAGGGGGGGTTGGCTAAGACACCTCAAAATGAGCTCATGGCTGCGCCCAGTGCCACAAATTGTCTGCTGCCCTCAACGAACCCGAATCGGTCTATATAATGGGAGTCCATTGTCTCTATTAATGGTAAAGTATGCATCTGACAGGTAAATTTCTTTGTTTTTTTTCTCCAGAGAATTACCGATCCTGGCAAAGCATTGCATAATGAGGGTGCTGTTCATAGATCAAGCCATAACTCAGGCCGCTGTCACTTCATGGGTGCAGAGCAATCAACAAGAGTAAGTACCCTACCTGTATTCCATCCAGTTTCAAAGAAAATAAGTGATTCAATTGATGTTTTTAAAAGGAAGTGACACATTTCAAGAATGTAATCAAAGCAAGTAATATCATTTATTGATAAAGTGCAGGCCACCATGGGGTTTGTTGGCATCAATCAACAAGTAGAGTAAGTGATACTAATGTAATTAATCCATACTATTAGTATGGATGTTAAACATACACATGTATGTTAGTATTATTATATGGTATTAAAGTATTATGCACAAGTTGAAGGTATTGTGGTTCAGTGTAGCCGTGAGATCATAAGAATGAAGATTCAAGCTGATGTAAAAATTGCGCTCACTACCTGTGCGCAAAACACAAAGTTCAACAAAGACCCAATGGTATGAGAGTTTTTGTGTGTGTCTGTGGAAAGACAGCAGGTAACAACTGCTAGGCGATAAAGTAAACATGACCATCAAATTTTGAATGTAGTATTACTGTAAAAGAAGATTTATGTCTACTATTTAAACAGTTACAATTGTATGGATGCCCTCCACTGCACTGTGTCTTTCTTTTTTCTTGTCATCTTTCCCTGTTCAACTGCAACATGATTTTTTGGCTTGAGTGCTTATTATGAAGGAGCTTAGCCATTTTTTTTTTTTTTGAGTAAATTACAATCTTTAATTTGTGTGAATTACCATTTGTATTTCGGATTCATTTTGTAATGTTATTGAAATTAAAAAATCTGTTGTAGGCAGCTACACCAAACCATCAAGGCCCTGACAGACCTGAGGCTTTTCAAGAACCAGCCACTGCCCGGTGGCTTGCCGGGGTGGACGCTCAATTCTATCTTCAGGACCAACCTCAAGACGACACTGATAGGAGGGTAAGGAGAAGACTTTTTTTTTTCTTTGACTCAGCCCCTTGTGGCCACGGAAAGCAGAAAGGATCCAGGCTTTATTTAGAAATTTATTTGTTTTATTTTGTGTCGCTTGAATTGGTTACAAAAAATTTGCAATATGTCTGTGGTTTGTCATGAATGTGGATATAATCCTACAATGATGAATTGCTTAAGGTCTATTAAATTTCACTTTCAAATGTATTGTATTTTCGTACTGATGCTTATTGTAATCATTCTTTTCTTGTTATTATGGTGTTGTCAATTTTCTGTATTCTCCTGTTTGTTTGTTTTTTACTGAAAGTGTTGAATAAATCTGAATCTGAATCTGAATCTATTCTCACTGCTAAAATGTTGTCATAGCCCATTGCAATTTCTTGGGTTAACCCAGGCTAAATCCCACCAATATCCTAAGGCTCAGCTTAGCGTGGGCTTCTGTTTTCAATTGCCCTTATGAAATGGAATTAATGCCACAAGACTGTCTAACACTTTGGTGAGGTTAGCTGCATGACTGCAGTGAGTAGACACAAAGAGATGGGACTGGGCACATCAGATAGAACAGAGCCCAGACATTTAGGGTTAGTGAGTGTGATGTCAAGCAATCCTCATGAATATTCATTAACACTCACCGGACAAGATAGGCAACCATTTGACTTGTTTGAAATTCCCATGCTGTGTCTGCTAATGAGACTGCATGGCTTATAAATTGTATCTTACACAATAAGCAAAGTATTGAGAATGGGCAGTTGAGAGGCCTGACATTTCTTATGATTCCTGTTTCTTGGTACATACAGACTAAAAATGAATTGCAAAGTGATAAAAGGGGCTTGAAGGAAAGCCTAGTTCTACTGAATTTCTTTTACTAGGGTATACAGGATAGTATGGGGCCAAGTAAACAGGTGATTATTAAGAGGGCTGCAGAGCAGGGGTTACAAAGTCATAGCTGTGTAGCAAGGTTAAAGGTCGACATGTCACTTTCTCTCATTTGTTTGTATGCATTTTTGTATGCATAGATACATGTACAAATTTGTAAACCACTTTTTTTTTTTTGGTTCTTTCAGGAGAATGATACTACTTCTGTTTCACTTTGAATTTCTGATTTTTCTACTATATGTATATTTGCATCCCCAAATAATTTCCTTATGCATATTTTCTCTTCATTCTCTCTCTCTCTCTCCTTTTTTTTTTTCCTGTCCCCCTTCCCTGCCCCCTCGCAAATTTCCTTGCTCTGTTCCAGGGGGACACCATGGGCCATCAGTGGAAAAGGTGGGAAGGATAAGAAGGTGAAAGACACAGCAGCGCTGGATAAGTACGCCATGGAGCGGTGGGAGGTAGGTGAAGGGACCCTTCCCATCTCATCTGTGCTCCATACCTTGACAAACTTTCCATTTCCTTTCCAAGCAGGGACAATGGTTGAACCTCTTTAGTGACCAAAGGGTCCTGCCACCATCTTCTTAAATCAGTTTTTATTAGTATTGTTTCTTGAGATATCTTTGTTAACATTTGAAGTAGCTATGACATTGCATGCTCCACATCAATTGTATATATCACAGAATGATTTATTTCTAATGACTCCAAAGATATAAAATGAGTCCACCTGCTGATTCATATTGTACAATTTTTATTAGCTCTTTTTCCAGATATATGGTGACACTGGTCAATAGAATAAAGAGAAACTTGAACCTTATTCATTTTCAAAATGTCATTTACAACCAAGAGGAGAAAATATTAATAGCAAAAGTCTGCTTCTAAAAGAGGTATTGCACTACAGTCCAGTTTTGTTTGTTTGTTTGTTTGTTTGTTTGTTTTTTACTTTCTAAACATGTTTTCATTCTTGTTAGGATGTACATACCTAAATTTCTTCATTATATATGATCACATACCAGAATAAGTTGATGTTTTGTGACTTGACTCAGGAAATCAACAAAGAACAGGATGCTTGAGGATACTGAAAGTGCCAGTTTACGTTTGGTTGCAGTGATTTCATTGTTATCCTCTTCCCCAGTGTGTTCTTCACTTCTTGGTTGGGTCAGGAAAAGCCGTTGACATCTTGAGTCGTGACATCGCCATGGTCCTCCAACATTCTGGCCTCATGAGATTGTAAGTCATTTAAACCACCCTTTCCCCACTCCCACCTCACAACAATGATGTGTTGGCTTTCCGTACGGCCAGCATTGTTACGCTTGGCTTCTCATACAAACAGTCAAACATGCATATAAAGATGACCTGCCTCTCACAGTCTGCAGTCTGATGTTACACTTTGGATGGAAGATTTTATATATTTCCTTATCATTATCATTCAGTCATCCTGTATGTAAAATTTCAAGTGTACTGTTTTGCATGTTACTATTTTTGATGTATACACCATATATCTGTACATTCCTGTGGTATTTGATAAAACTAAATTTGTAATTTTATAAGCAAAACATGTTTGAGAAATCAGACATCCCAGAAGTTTCAGAGATTAGTGTTTTTCTCCCTATAATACCTACTCTGCTTGAATTCCAATATTTGTGACAGACAAGAAGACGAGGGCGGTTTGGTCATCACACCAGCTGGGTTCCAGTTCCTTCTGCTTGACACACCCTCCCAGGTCTGGTTCTTCATGCTGCAATACCTGGAGACGGCCCAAGCGAGGGGGCTAGACATTGTCGATGCTTTGTCCTTCCTATTTCAGCTCAGCTTCTCTACTCTTGGCAAGGTAAATACATGCGAGGAGCTATCACTCTAAGATCACTCTTTTCCATCACTATATTTACAGTTTGTCACTATTGCAAAGTGTGCATTGTTTTCTCATTGTATAATTAGTCTTTAATACATACATTTTGTATTATACATCATAACTTGTACTTCTTTCAATTGTTCAACAAGATCAGTCAACAATTGTGCTGCTTTATATTATGTTTACTTTTTTGTTTGATAGAAATAACTTATAATTGAATTGAATTGAAATTGAAGCAATGCAGTGCATGGTCAAAATACTGCCCCACAATGCCTTTTTAAAATGAAATGTATGCCCCTAAAGCAAAGAAATGTATGAAGCCAAACAAGCAGCGCAGTACTATGCAGCACAGTGAACAAGACTGTGCTGTATAAATAATTGAAATGTGAAAATAATAGGATGACTGTAGGAAGAGTTCCCTTTAGAATAGTACTAGGCCAGGTGATAGATGAAGCATCTATTTTAAAAGACAGGTCATAATTATTGTGATAAAGTCCACTCTTCTTATAACAAACACAGTTCTAACAAATTTCTTGTTACAACGAAGGAAAAATTCCAGTCCCATAATTATCCATATATCTTTATGTCCTGAAATGTTCAGCTATAGCAAAATTTTGATGTAACACACACACACACACACACACACAAAAAAACAACTGCCGATCCAGAGGACTTTGTGACATTGGGAATGCACTGTATTGTTATGTATCTTTTATGAGTGAGAACATGTTAATCTTTTGACTTAACTCACCTGCAAGAACAGACTCTTACCATGGCAGTCATTTTAATGCTGTTGTGCTTTCCTTTGTTTTATCTGGAAAGTTCAGCTGATGGATTGAGAAGCATTCACTTTGTCTTTTTACTATTTTCCTCACATTTTGACAAGGATTACTCCTCAGAAGGAATGAGTGAACCTGAGCTTCATTTCCTACAACATCTCCGGGAGCTGGGGCTTGTCTTCCAGAGAAAGGTAAGGCAAACAACGGAAATAAATTCTCCTTTAAATTGTTCTGATTGCGAAGAGGGTGACAGCAGCGAATAAGAACTGAAGCTTGATTTCAACTTAAATGGTTAAAACATTGAAATAACAGCTTTACTATCATATGGGCAATTCCATTGTAGAAAAAAAGTAACAAACAGACTCAAACCCTTGTTGTTAGATAGTAAATTTTACTGCTTCATCTAATTTTACACTGTCTATTGTCAATTGATGTGCAAATACTTTTATTTTTGTAAAAATATTAATCTTTTGAGAGTGATTTTGATACTTTTTCTACTTGGTGATCAAGGTACATGAATGTGAAAATGCACTTGAGACAGTCATGCTGAAGAAACCCCAAACCCATCTGGTGTTATGCAGTATTAATGACTTGTAGAAGGAAAGGGTATAGAAGAAAATATCATACAAGTGTTTGTGTAGAATGCGTCATATGTTTCCACTCATTTCTATGATTTATAATGCTTTCTGTACAGAGGAAGTCCATGCGTTATTATCCAACCAGATTAGCAATCAACATAGCATCAGGTGAGCCCTGTCCAAGATTTTGTCAAGTTTTTCAAAATTGAGTGAAGACAAGTAACTTTATTATGTTCATCTCCATTGAAAATTTAGAATTGGTCCTTCCGATATGTCTGGCTTACAGTGTAGGTCTATCTGAATATAAGAATATTATAGGAAAATTGTATGTTTTGCAGAGATCAATATTGGATATTCAACTTGTACATGTATGTTTCAGATATTTACTTTACCATTTGAGAGTTATAAAAGCTCCTGATTACAATGTTTGTTTGTTTCGTCAATACCAACCTTCACGAACTCTCCGATCCTCAACTTCAGGTCTCTTACATATTCCGTTTTCTAGGAAATCTTGGGGGGAACGAGCTTTCGCTCACGCTGGACCAACACTGTGGAATTCACTTCCTCGTGAGCTGAAAGACTCGAGCTCTATAACATCTTTCAGGAGTAATTTAAAATCCTATCTGTTTAGCAGTGCATTTTGAAGACCAGTGTCTTTTGAAGACAGACTTTCATGTCTTTTTTTTCTGCTTCTTCATCCTTCTTCTATTACTGTGATGTACTTGTATTTTCAATCTGTTTGCTTTGATGTACAATTGTAAAGCGCCTTGAGCATTTAATCAAAGTGGAGAACGGCGCTATAGAAATTGTATGTATTATTATTATTAAAAGATTTACAATTTATCATGTGAATATGATTGAATTGGCTTTAATGATTGCCTCTGTTCAACATCTTTGGACCTAAATGTATGTCTTCCCTGATAAGGTTATTTTGATGTTAAAGTTTGGGGGATACACCTATTTGTGACTAGATTTATATCTAACAGACACAAACAGAAGAAAACTGACCAGAAATGAATATAATTTATTAGTGGAGAAATGAGCAAAGAAAGTGAATCCTGATAGAATCCCATTTTCTTTGCTCTTTTCTCCACTAATAGATTTATATTTGAAAGTTATGTTACATTTTGATAGTAATTCTGCATCAGCTGGAACTAGGCCCTTCCCTTGAGATGCAATACCATCACACCTCTCAACTGGGGATGATTATTGCTGTTGATGTTGTTTTTGTCTCCCAGGTGTTTCAGAAATGGTGAAGGATGACCACAGGGATGGATTTATCATCGTGGAAACCAACTACCGTGTCTACGCCTACACAGCCTCAGACTTACAGGTGGAGATCCTAGGTCTCTTCTGTTCTATGCTCTACAGGTAAGTGTGTCATGGTGGGTGTTGTTGCAGACTCTGTTTTTTAAAGGGATGATATAGTTCTGGTTGAGGTTGAGATGGGGATTCTGGTTTTAACTTTTTGTGAGATAATTAGAAACCACTTATATGAAATATCAGAAAGCATACAGAGGAATTCAAAGTATATTTGATGAAAATCAGTTTTGAAATGGGTGAGACATCCAAAAACACCAACCGTTTATTGGGACCACTTTGTTTTTAGAAACAGTTTCATTGTTCTTAGTGACATTTTATCATACACAAAAAAGCATAGTTCAGGGTACATTGTAATTTCATAGCAAGAGTGAAATAGCCTGTATGGTATTGATAAAGTCAGGTTCTGGTTAAAATGTCAATATCTATGACAGTGATTCAATGATAACGATCTTTGAAATTAAGAAGAGGAAAAATTGCAAGTTGAAACTACGAAATAGAGAAATGTTTGTTTCGAAGCAGTACGAGAATCACAGTATATCAACCTGCTAAGGACAAGTCCTGAGTATACTCGGGCAGGTGTCTATGGGAAATGCGTGTTGTAGCAAAATCAGCCTGTTCTCAATGGGATAGTATCTTGCTGTTTTTGAGCATACATTATGCAGATGATATAGATTTGTAATTATTACAAAGATTTAGGATAAGTTGATATATACTAAAGTCCATGTTTAGTTTGAATAAGATAATATGATGACATTCTCTCTGCCCTTCATAGATTCCCAAACTTGTCTGTGGGGGCGCTAACCAGGGACAGTGTTCAGCAAGCCATATCCAGCGGAATCACTGCCGAACAGATCTTACGATTCCTGCGAACACACGCCCATCCCAACATGAGGCACAATGTAGGTTTGCCCATTAATTTGTTTGCACTAGCAATTTTACTCAAAGGCTCATAGACACACATGGAGTTTGAATTTAGCCAATGAATTACTGTATACACCAAATAATTTGTGAGATTTTTATTTTCGCAAGTTTTGCGAGTCAGGTGCTATTCGCAAATTTAAAAATACACGAAAATATTCTATCTGATCTTGTCATGAATGTGATGTGCACGCATACATTTCTCTGTTCAGTACTGGACTCCACTATCACGAAATCAACCACTCACAAAATTGTCTGAAAGTCCTGATTCACGAAAAATAAGAATCACTATTCAGTATATGGTGCATGCAGTATGCAAATTTCATTTGCATAAGCGTGCATGTGTAGACGTTAAAGCAACCCATAATGTATGTAAACTGATACAGGTAAATGAAAGTTACACCTGTTTTTTACTTGTTTTTGTCCATGGAATACATTTTTAAACCATGGATTGGATTTAAACAATCTTAGTTAATTCAGGCCAAGGAGTCCTGAGCTGAAATCAAGGAGTCCTGATCGGAACTCGGTGGACACTTACTTTAGTAGTGAAATATAACATTATTTTGCATAATACAAGACAAGTTAATGTCCAGAATCATCAGCGAGGTTTACTCTAGCTGACCTGGTAAGCGGTGTATCTGCCTTACAACTAAGATGCTGGGGTTTTATGGACTGTAAGTTCATTCAAGCAGTGTTATGCATACCTTGTTAAAGGCAAAAAAATAGCTTAGAGGTCCCATGAGTGAAATGGCCACAGCTCTTACATGTATAAGATCCTACTTTCTTTGTTCTCTCAAAGAGCAAAGCACAATTTTGGTGAAGGGGTCCATCAAGCTCACACATACACACTGGAAAACACATGTTGACTCTATGCAGCCACCCAAGATAACTAGATAAAGTCGCTTACTTTAAGAGACATTAGACATACACGTCATGTTGGTACAAAAGGAGAATTATCCATAATGTGCCAGAATATTCTCCAGAGGGAGCTCTCTCTGTAAGAGACTTCTGTGTCAAGTAAATTCTTTCTCTGTTTCCTATCTTCCAAACAGACCCCCATCATCCCTCCAACAATCAGTGATCAAATCAGACTGTGGGAGTTAGAGAGAGATAGACTGTCTTTCAACGATGGTGAGTGTGTGCCTTTAAGTCTTTTAATGATTTTGTGTCCCTTTAAGTGTTTCAGTGATTGTGAATGGTTCCCTTTAAGTCTTTCAGTGATGGCGAGTGTGTCCCTTTAAAGGGGATGGCTAGTAACCGATCAGTGGGAATCAGTAGGAATGCTGGAGGATGATTGTTCCAATCCTTGTGGAATTCATTTAAGAGTACATTATATATCTACTGTTGTGTGAAAATTATTTGCTTCAGAACGGTCTCATATTCATGTAATGTGCAGATTAATGCCCCGTCACTGACCAGGCATGCTAGCCTAGAAACATTAAACTGCACATTACTTGAATATGAGACCATTCTGAAGCAAATAATTTTCACACAACAATAGATATACAATGTACTCTTAAATGGATCCCACAAGGATTGGAACAATCATCCTCCAGCATTTCCACTGATTCCCACTGATCAGTTACTAGCCTTCCCCTTTAAAGTCTGTCAGTGATGGTGAATGTGTCCCTTTTAAGTCCTTCAGTGATGGCAAGTGTGTCCCTTTAAGTCTGTCAGTTATGATTAGCGTGTACCTTTAACCTGTGGGCATTGCCTGTGTCAATTCCTGTCAAACAAATCAAAAACCCTTTCATCAGTGCAGCAGCTGTGTAGGTATATGAAGAGTTTATTTGCAAAAGGGGCTAGAATCCACTTTTAGTACTTTAGAGAAAAATTGGTTTGTTTGTGAGAATTTGTACACAAGTGTATGGAAAATCTAATCTAATGTTGCAATAATTTCTATTCAAATGGTTGTCTGGAGTTGAGATTTTCACTGTACAAATATGTAACTAACTCAAATGGAATTCTGTGCAGTGATGCTAATAACTCAATTTTCATCAAAAATGGATCTAGACCCCTTTGCATTTAAGCTCTTCATATGTATATTAAATTGTTGCTTTTATCTGTCTTTTGTAACGGATACCCAGAAGCAAGAACAGAAATCTTGACAAACCTCACATAATTTCCTGTTCTCCACGTTGTTGGTTAGGATTTTCTTTGCTGACACAGGCTTGTGTTTTACCATGCAAGTGGTATCTTTGTTGAGTTCAGCATTAAGGAATAAGATTGGTTTCTTGGATCTACCTTTTTTGTCCTACAGGAGTTGCATACAGTGAATTCCTGTCCGTGCAAGACTTTGAAGTACTACGGGACTATGCCAAGGTAAGAGTACTGCTCTCTCATAATCCAGTCATCTCTATGAGGTATGGGTGTCTAGCTGAGAGCACCCATTTCCTTTATAGAAATTGAGAGAGGACCAAAAAGAAAACTCTTACGAAAGCATCCAAAATTGTGCATATCGCTATATTGAAATGTCAATTTTCACAACTTTAAAGCTTTCCTAAAGCTTATTTAACATGTTCGAGATTTAAAAAACCTTGTACATGTGATTGGTGAATTCCCTGTTTTAACCCATTGCATACACGGACCAAGTGGGTCGTATCCTAAGTGTATTGGGTCAGCGGTACCTTTTAGGAAATAGGTTGCATACATTAAATTTGAATGTTTTCCTGGTATAGCTCAACTCTAGGTCTTAAGGGGAGAGAGAATTCCATAGATTTTAGTAAACATCCATGAATCTGCTGTAAAGTTTTGTTAGGAACTACAACAAGCAATAGCAACGACAGATATTCTAGCTTTCTGACTAAACTATTTGCAACAAAGTGATTTATGTAATATGTAATTATTTTTTGTTGATTAGTGAGTGGAAAGCTCAATTATCACGATATCTAGTGTCGCAAGCTATCACAACTAGAATGGGCCTAATGACTTACCTCGGGAAAATATGTCAAACAACCATGAGATGTGTCTATTTAAACAAAACTTTTGTAATTCAGTAAAGTTGTGTAGTGCTTGTGAGCAATGGTAGTTATGGAGTGTATGATTAGGTTATTGTACGAACAGTATTAAAGTAGTCATATTGAAAAGACGTGAATGTCTGGGGTGCTGGTGAGGAAAACATGATGTTATTAATATCCGTGTATTTTTTTTTAAATCCATAACTGCCATTTTGTTGTCATGGTGATAGGATCTTGGAGTACTGATGTGGGAGAACAGCTCACGTCGGATCATGGTGGTGTCACCTGTGGGTCACGACAGTGTCAAGAAATTCTGGAAGAGATTAAAGAAGGGTCAGTCTTCGCAGTGACCGTATCGTTCTTCGCAGGACGTGAGGTAGCATCACAAAAACTCAAAGACAAATGTCTCCAATCAGAGACTGTGCACATGACCTCCAGAAGGTCAACGAACTTCATTCAAAGAGTTTGGAATTGATCATGTGATCTACAAGTGACCAGAATAGAAGGCGTCATAGGGACACTTCCGGTCATCCGACTAAAGATGAGAAGATATCAAGCTACTTTGGAAGCTGTTGAAGTCTGATGATTGGTTGGTCGCCAGCAGTTTGTTTCCTGTCTGTGGAATGATTCTTCACTTTTTGTTGTGGCCTTTTATTTGGCATGATCATCATGCCATTAGTAGATTACTGAGAAATGGCATCAGTGTTTTTACAAGATCAACAACAACATGGGTTGAAATTTTGTTCGGGATTTACAATGCATTGATGTAAGAGACATAATTTGTTTCACTGGGCACTATTGATATTGAATTTGATTTGGATGCTTTGACAAATGACAAAGAAGATTCTTTCGAGATAGATTTTAAAAATCCATACGTCATTTCATTCTTTCACCGACACAATCTGGCTGGGCTCTTCACATCATTTGATGTTAGTGCATTATGATTCAATGCTAAATTAGAGATCAGTATTTCAGTCTTTTCAAAGACTTTTTTTTCCTGCTGTCTTATGTTTTACTTTTTACCAAAGGACATTTCTGGGCAATAATATAAAAGAAAGGAATCAAAGAATTGATTGCATTTGATTCATATGTAAGGACCAATATGTGTCACCCATTTTTCCTTTTTTAAATTTCAATGAAAAGCCTAGTCAGATTGAATATGACAAGGAAAACTTCTGTACTGTTTGATTTTCCTAGGCAAACTTTCCCATGCCCCAAGATTAGATTTGTCTATGTTATGTATTGTATTCATTTTTTATATTTCCTCTTTTGGCAAAGAATACCAGACAACATTTCTGTACAATGATGGTAGAGAAGCATCAATTTACTCTGCTTTGACTACTATGTGGCTACAGTGTACAGTATCCATGGCTTTCCTTGTTTACAGCATTATTATGTTCTCTCCCTTTTTTTTTTTCGGGGGGGGGGGGGGGGAGGGGGAGTGGGAGTGGGAAGGAGAAGGGTGCTTCATTTAGTTTCTGTTTAGTACAAATGTACTGGTAGTTAGAAGTGGCCAGAAAGAATAACATAACCCAGGCATCCTCATCAAACCACCACCCTCCCCCCCCCCCCCCCCCCACCAAAAAAAAAAGGGGGGAAAAAAACCCCAATCAACTGTAACAAGACAAGACCTGAAGACACACAAGCACATCACTGAAGAAGAAAAAAAATGCACAGTCAACCTTGCCCATTTTGAATCTATTTGGACTGAAGAAAAAGCTTAGAAATATAGACAATTCGACTTACGAGGAATTAAAATCAGTAGAATATAAAGAGAAGAGGACTTTAAAAGACCAACGACTTGGGCAGTTGAATTTCAACTTATTCGAGGTTGACTCAAGCAAGATTGACTGTAAGGCTTTCTTTCCTTCCCCCCATCTCTCTTTTATTGGGGGGTAAAACTGTGAAGGGATGCTTCCTGTAGACTCTGTGTGGTACAAACGTAACAAGTACATACATTGTACTTTGGTACTTGAAAAGGATCAGAAGCCTTGTCTCTCCCTCCATCAAAAAACAAAAAACAAAAACAAAAACAAAAAAAGAAACAGAAAAATACAGCACAAAAAAAAACAAGTACATTGCACTCCAATTATAGCGAACACAGTCATAGCAAAATTTCGGGAGCAACAAAATAGAATCCAGGTCCCAAAATTATCATCTAAATGCATCTTTGAAAACTATTTGTTCGGCTACAGCAAAAGAAAACTGCCGGTCCCGAGGACTTCGTTATAACAGGATTCGCCTGTAAATACAATACCAAAGAAGGAGTTATAAACCTATCTTAGCCTAGGTGGTACTGCTTACTATGATAGAATATGGATGTGATATCAGATGTAAGCCTATTAATGAACTCATGTAATAACAACTCTGGTTAATTTTAGTCAACCTGAAGTTATGAAATGTCTGTAAATATTGTAAATAAACAAAGTGCAATTTGTTTGGTATTTTCTAGAAACATTGAGCATTTCCCTGTGTGGTTTCATTTTAATGGTGTTGAAGCGTGGTATGGTGGCTTACCTTGCTACATGAGCAGTGGTTCAAAGTTTGTATGCAAGCTGCCAGTTTTGTTTTGTTTGGCTTGGGTTTTTTTCTTTCATCCCTTAACCCCTCTGCTGGAAGTGGCCAGGGTGAATATTTAAGCAACTTTCATTTTCTTTCAAAAAAAAGTAGGACTGCCTATTCGAGTAGACTTAATGAAAGAAAGTCCCTCAAGAGTAACTATATATTACCTTTTTTGGTATTTTACTTTGTACACCCTAAAAAGAATGAAACACAGAAAACAAGTTTTCAAGTTGGCTGTAGTAAAATTGGACGAAAAGAATGTTTAGAGAGATTTCATCAGAATTGAACATATTAAGTCAAGGAATTTTAAGTTTCCAGTGTTTTCATGAATAAGTGAAATCAGTCACAACCATGAAAATGTACCGACATTGGCAGAGATGATGATGTCATTACTGAACTGGGTACAGATTTTTATATTAATTTCATTTTTAGACATAAAATGTGAAGAAGATACAAGATTTGTACATGTAGTACATGTACATTTCATACTTGTCTTAGGTCCAAGTATGATGAACTTTTTTTTTTAAAAAACTTGTGTGTCTTTGTCGGTCTCACACAATATTTCTGATAACAATCCAGGCCAAATCATATTTTGTTTTTACCCTTTGCAAACTATGTACGTAGAGTACAAATATTAGTAACGGGTAATCATGGTATGCCAGAGTGTAATCAGGTGCATTTGAGTGTGAAGGTGTTTTTTGTTTTGTTTTTGCATTTTAGTGAGTTTGTGAATGTGATTATGTGTGAATGTGTGTGCAGATTGGTTTTGTGTGAATGGGAAGGGTGCGAGTCGCTAGAGTGGCTGAAGGCAAGAGGTACTAATTCAGCCAAGAGGATAACAATCAAGTCTTGGGGTAAAGGGGAAGGGGATATGAACAGTTTTGGTTGGTAAGCATAGCCAGCACACATGTGCAATTACTGGGGTTGTTTGCATGAATAAAATGATCAAGAGATGAGGGGTAGAAAAACATGGATCTTGTTCCATGATGTATTATCATGTGTTAGACTTTAGTTTACTGTAGGCTTTTATGTAATGCTGTCTTTGCACGCTCAGTCTGATGAAGTTGATCAAGGTGAATACAGCTGTACACTTGTATTTCATTTTAAGTAATTTTAACATGGTTGCAGATTTTGAATAACCTTCTATTTGTATGAATCTCTATAGAATCTTTGCATATTTTTGTGCAATCACGCAAAATAAGTGAGTAAGATACCAGCTGCCATTATTTGTGTATTGTTTACTGTTTCTTTGTGGGTATGATTTTGATGTTATCAAATGAAATTCAAATACACTGTACATACAAAGAACCCCTACATGGTGTATAAACACAAAGACACAAATACATTACATGTATACAGGTTTAAAATAAGCAAGCATAAATTCACACCTGCACATACGACACACCATCAATGAAAGCACAGAGATATTGGTTGTGTTTTTGACGCCAATACTGGACGAATCAGGAATTGCATTTTTTATTCAATAAGTTTTTTTTTTGATGTGTTTTTTTCGTTTTTTCATTTGTCACGTCTCAAGCTCGTGTGAGGCACACAAGGTTTCTGTACGTACACACAATATATGTACAGGACTTCCAACATGCATGACGCGTAGTCAAAAAATCATGGCTCCGATTCGAAGTCAAGACAAAATGTACAGCGCACGTCGGGCATTCGTTCCATGGTAAAACCTTGTGAAAGAGTGTTTTCCATGCCAATACATACATTAGCATCAGTGCAGTGACAAGAAACATAATGTGGAGAACAGATGGATTACAAGAGCTTTGTCCAAATTGAATAATATGTATACACATGCAGTCCAACTTAGCAGACACGTGCTATGCTCTAGTTTATCATAATATACAATACATATATTCTTAGTCTTCGCTCAACACGTTTCCTCCCCATTATAACAGGTGGGAACATTATGTGCTTGAGTGCGCATCTAACAACAAAACTCTACAATGGGCAAATGCACTTTGTACTCAGAGCGAGAGAGAGAGAAAGATCATAACGTTCTCAGAAGCGCTTACAAGAGAAAATCTACCATGCACACTTATGAGCATTCTCTGTGTAAAAGACAACATAATAAATATTTCAGCCAACTGTGGTTGGCACCAAATGTATTAACACATGTGTTTCTCTTTTCCCTCACACAAACTTTGAACGTGACGGAGGAGAGACCTTTTAAAACAGAAATATCTCAGTAGGAAATATGACTATGCTATGGCATTTCACACTCTTTCTCTTCTTCGAAGACTTGAGAACAAAATTACCGTACATCAACTTTGTAGTAGAACCTCACACTATTAGTCCACATTACATTCCATCACATCAAAACAAGAAAAATCTACTAGCTGCTATTAAATTAATATCAAAGAAAACATGACATATTTAAACTCTTCTGTGTAAATTGTGTACACTGGAGAGAGCCGTCTCAATTTCCTAGCTCCATGAAAGAGCAAGGAATGTCTCTACAAATGGCATGGCTCATCACATGAGTAAAAAAAAGCAAGAACTACAAAAGAAACTTTTAGCCATCAGCTAAGCCTGATAGTCTGGTGTAAATGATCTACTACTTGAGAAAGGAAAATGTACAGAGTATTAACACAGGCTGATGACAGCAGAAATACCATTGGTATTTCATTCAATGTACGTCTTTTTACATCAATGCATTAATGAATTTTGTAACCAATAATACAAACCCTGTGTTTGCATGCCCCTCTCTGGGGCACAGCAAAACACAGATAGCAGGTACCTTATAACAACTGAGATGACATTTTGTGTAACACTTGTCTTAAGTTTGAGAGTTCACCAATGTACAGTGCTCCAAATGAAAACATGAATGTACAGCCACACAGACAATGCCCCATGGGTGCTAAACAGTCAAGAATATTGCATTTTTTTGTACGGAGTGGGAGACTGGTGTTACAAACAAGCCACATATTTATCCACAACACCATGCTGCAGTTTGAACAAACTAGGCATTGAATGCTACACAAATGTCTCTGATCTTTGCCCTCCTAACAAAAATTTCCAGACACAAATCTCCTATGTATGTTGGGAGAAGAGATGGAAAACACCCACACGAGACTAATCAGAAAATTAGTCACTTAGCATATTAGTCTCTACCTTCAAATATTTACATCAAATATCTGTACAAGTATATACGCATGTTCGCTCTTACACATGCAAGCACAAGTATAGATGTAACTGCTCACAGTTTGGTGAAAATGCAGAAAATATGATTTGACAGAGTGGGTACCTCTAAGTTTTCTGAATAGAGTGGAATACTTGGTGGCAAAGTGACATGAAAGAATTCTGATAAATATCTGATAACATCTCTGAGACACATGTACGTCTGTACAGTCTACATCAAATCATAACTGTCGTACGCTCAACTCAGTTGCTATGGCCAAGCTACAGAAATCAACAAACTTGAATCTAAATAAGCAACACAAACGCAAGGGGAGTACTCCAGTCTAGAGCACTTTACAAAATAAATACAAGAGCAACGCACAACTGCTCGCCATTTCACCCTTCCAGTAAAACCTAATACTACCTTGGATGGAAGCTACAAGTGATAAAAGAATGGATCTCCACAAATATCAAAAACGCATACTTATTTGTTCACACCTGCAAACTTGAAAGAACATCACATATGAAACCTCTTATTTTACCTTACACTTGTATCACTGTTTGGTTTCAAGACAAAACTTCCTCTAACAGAAATATTTACAGTGACTTAATATTTCAAAAAATACAGATTTTTCTAAATCACGTTTTCAGCTTGAATAACATCTAGTGCAAGTAAACTACAATACCATTAACCAGTGTACCATTGTCATAGATTTAGTAATATATATACTCCATACAGGATACATATGTTCTTCTGAATAATGTGTCAAGACATCAACGCAATGGCTACGGCCAAAAGTTCTCACACGAGTCTCACAAATAAACTTTCATCTGACAATTAAGGTCCTTTCTAAAATCACCAGCTGACCAAATATGCTTGAATCGAAGTAACTCTCAGTAACACACACCTGAATAAGAAGGTTTCAAAGACCAACTTAAAATCAGTGATACCGTACATACCTAAACCAGCCATCGGGCTGAACGGAGACTATTCATTTCACCGAGAATATCGCCACGTTCCCGCCAAGCTGTCACTGCAAGCCTTGTCTGACATCTTTCTGCAGGGTCAGTGGCTCTCTGCTACATCAAATCAATGACACATGCACCAATGTTCTCTTACTCCAGCAGCTAGGAAATTCCAGGAAGAGAACACGTTTCCTTTCTTCACACATTCCGCTCCATCTAGTCTTGTCTCATCATAGTGTTCATCTCACATTCTTGGGAGTCCTTTGGTTATACTCAGCATCGGACCAAAAGCCACTGCCATTGCAACCGACCTTGGGTAATCTAGAAATCAATTCAGTTTTTGTCCATGACTTTGCTTCCATCTAACAAGTTCTCTGTATTTTCCTAAAGCTCTTATTTGTCACTTTCAGATTTGTCAGCATTTTCCTTTGCCTCTTGGTTGTTAGCCTTAGCTTCCTGGCTCTTCACATTGCTGAAGAAAGCCTTGGTAGATGCCAAGAGATTCTCTCTATCCTTGATCTGAGCTGCTTTCAGCTCCTCAGGCGTCATCTTGTGATCAGGGGCCGTCCTCCTGCTAAAATGGCTGGGTGGTTTGGTCAGCTTGGAGAGCCCTGGCAGCCCCTGGAGTGACTTCTTGCCCGACTGGAAGCCACTCTGGCCTGCAGAAGACTTCGAGGCCGGACCAGACGAGGATGTCCCTGTCTGCTGGCTCTGCTGCTGGCCCTTTGGCACGGGTGCCGAATGGGAGCTGGGAGCAGGAGGGGGCTGGGTCTTCAGAGGAGGCTGTTGGCCCGTTGGCACTTTGACGCTGGCAGCACTTACAGGAGCCCTTGGCGGCTGCTGCTGCTGCATAAATTGTGATCGGGGAGGAGGTGGAAATGGAGGCGGGTAACGAATTCCCATCATGGGAGACATCATCCTTGGCCCTGCCTGGGAGAACATCTGAGGTGCCATACGGGGGTTGTTGGATCCGCTCCTTGCCACACCTCGTGGAATAGACAAGGCTGGGGCTGGAGTAGCACCAGCAATTGATGACTTACTAGAGACAGACGAGGTCTGGGGTGGCGAGGTGGAGGCTTGAGTGTAGACAGGCTTCTGGCTGCTACTACCACTGCTGGACACGATGCTGGCCACAGAGTAGGGCAAAGCTGCCGACAATGAAGGGGAGGATGCAGACGCTACAGACACTTCCAAAGCAAGTTTCTGCTGCCCTGAAGCCTCCATGGACAGAGCCCTCTGAGTATCTGATCCGCTGAGCTTTGCTTGAGCATACATTTTTCTGTCATCTACCGTGTAGGGCCCGATGGATCCTAGGGGCGCTCCATACCCAGATGGTTTATTGGCCAAACTCTGCTCATACAGCTTATGGCTGCCGATTCTATTAGTGTAGGTGCTGTGTCTGTCTTCCTGCGGCTTGTTGCTGCCATACGCAATGCTGCTTCCCATTTGCCTATTAGGGCTGAACGGCTTGGCATCAACGTGCTGTGAGAGGTTGCTGCCACGATTCACCAGTGGCTCGCTGCGGGACAGCAAGTCTGATGGGAGATCCACCACAGACTGCCTCTCATGGCTGAACCCTGATGGTATGCTCCTTGTCAAGTGCTTGGGCTGTGTGCCGATATCTCCGTAGGCATTCCCCATGGGACCAATTGGGTGGATAATCTGCTGGGAGGTCTGGTAGCTGGGCTGGGCCAGTGGATACTGGGAGGAGATAGTGGACTGGGGAAGCTGGATGGACACCTGCTGCATGGCTGGGACAGAGGCCTGGAGGCCTGTGGAGCGACTCCCCTGCAGGGTGTTGAAGAAGTTGGTGCTACCAACCTGGGAGTTGGCTGCAGCCACTGGGGCTCCCCCGCTAAAGAAGGAGGTGTGCTGGCCCTGGGCAGGGTGGTGGGATGGGGCTGCTCCTGGGGTCGGGGTGGGCTGCATGGCCCCCGCCATCAGGGTGTTGGCTGTCATAATGCTAGGCTGCTGAGCTCCAAGCTGAGACGTGGCACGCTGCTGGAGGAAAAATAAGGACACATGGTCAAAGAGTGTCTAGTTTAATTTACTTCACATACAATGGCAGAGCAATTACCAACACTGTAAAAGTGGATCTTTTCGCACAACTAATTTTTCGCACTCGGCCGGGTAAAAAGAATTTCATGTGTTTTTAATTCCGTGGAATCAAGACATCAACTACTGGAACATATGGGAAGGAAAAATATTTGCGTGCTTTTATTTGGGCGTTAGCTTCTGGTTGTGCGAAATGCGTGAAAATTCAACTCCACAAAAATTTCCACTTTTACAGTACGAAGTTTCTTTGTTCTGTTTTTAGAAAAGGAGGAGGGGGAGAGGTGGTGAGTAAGGCTACATTTTATGGCATCCACAAGTATTTGGTACATCAAGAGATTAAAAAGACAAAAGGTGATAAGCACAATCAGGGTATGCAATCATGACTTTCTCACTTTAAAAAATTGTAACTTCTAAAAGAATGCACCAACTGACTTAAAAATTCACATGCAGCATGCTAAGACATCAGTGATCACATGTGGTAAGAAAATAGCTAATTTCTTCTCATTTACTGTTAATTATTAAAGGTTAATTACCAAAAAGTCCCCCAAAACCCACGTAATGCGTCAAAAAAAGCGTTTTACAACTTACGTAAAATCAAGATTTGAGGTCCATATTTTAAGTCTACCCCCATGTGTTTGGTATCAAGTTAATGGATTTTTTCCTGGCATTGCTTGCATGCAATAAAAAACAGTGGTTCTTTCAGCTGGAGAAAGTTATAAGGTCTGAAGTCCCATCCTGGTAGGAGTGTAATGCTGGCTTATTTTTGTGACATTGTGACCTTTTAACCCATGCTGTACAGCTATACATGGAGAAACAGCTTATTTTTCTGCTTTTCTGAAGACACACTACAATATGGTGTGCTGTTTGCCAATAAATGTTAAGCCAGTTTTGAGTTTTGAGCCATTTTCAAATGCTGAGTAAAATAAGTGCAGCCGTTTTTCAGTATTTTTCAGTGAGGTATATCCTAATTTGACTCCTTTAAAGACTTTTTCCCCTTATTGAATATCCTTGTTTTTTTAACCACGAATTGTACATATGCAGAAATCTATTGTGTGAAAATTTTAGCAAACTTGAGCAATAGGAACTTATTTTTTTATATTTTTACAAATTGCTGAGCATAAAAAAGTGCGATATACGCCCATGTTATACTGCATGAAGGTCATATGATAAGTGTTCAGTGTTCATATTTCAATGCTTGTTCAAGTTCTAAAGATATCATAAGCAAAAACATAGTATTTTGGCTTAATATGTCATTTTTTGACTGTCACAGCTTGGATATCAACTCAGGTCATCATAAATCTCACATTCATTCTTCTATCTGTGTTTACAAATATGAGAATTGATCCAAACACTGTGCGCACATTCAAGGTCAAACTGTACAGATAATTTTTTGATGAAAAATATAATATCTTCCAAAGTACCAGCCCTAATTTCATAAAAATTTGTAATAATGGCCACTATATGTGTGTTACCTATTCCTGAAATTTTTGCCTCTTCACTCTTTGGCAAAAGTGAAATATGATAAAATATGTAAAAGTGGTTTTATTTGAATTCAAAGTAATGCCTACAAAATTGATCATCCATTCCGAGAAGTGAAAATATGAAATTCATTCATTTTTTGTGATATGTCATGGCTATGTGCTGGTGGTGAATGAAAGGGATATTTACATGTATCAGGAATATCTAACAGCAATATCAGATGAAAAAAACATTCTCCTTTTTTTTTATGAATTTTTCCAATATATTAGTCATTTCAATGTAATTCGACACCCCTAATTTGAATGCTAATTTATGCGCAGTTTAATGCAAAATTTTGACTCGTTCTTTACATGAAATGAAAATTTGAACACTCAGCTACAACAAACAACAAAAAAAGCATTTCCCCCCCCCCTCGACGTTCCGCGCGATGTATCGCAATCGCAAAAAGCTTTCGCCGCGACGTTTCATGACTTTTTTCTTTCGAGTCTCGCACATCTTTTGACACCAAATTTGCGACGCCCGGGCGCGCGGTTCCGAAGTTACACATAAATACGTACATGCATGTCAGACCAAAAATTGCTCAAAAACATGAATTCGTGTACAATTTCAATGAAACTGTGCTTGCAGGCAAATTTCATAAAAGCATAATTATTTTGGTGTTTTATTGATTAAAATCAATGAATAACATATTTTCTTGTTTGGAGCGATGTCGCGAACAAATTTCATCGAAAAAACAATGAAAACATAAAGTCGAAAAACAAGGAAATACATAAGAAATTTAAAAAAAACAATAAAATACTTAAGAATTTTTTCTGATATCACAATTTTTTTTCATTACATTTGCTAAGGACACTAAAAAGAATATTTACACAAAAAATGTGCCTGTTTTGAGCTTTATTTTGTGATTTATACCAAATAGTCTGATTTCATGCATCATTATGCATAAATTAGCATAATTCAGCATAAATGAAAAATTAACTTCATGATATTTTAGGTTACATCATAGGCAATGTGTGTGCCAATTTTCGTCGCGATCGCGCAGTCGACGGCCGAGATCTGGAGGGGGGCCTGGGAGGCCCCCCCCCCCCCCCCCCCCCCCCCCCCCACCCCTGCCGGGTCTATCAACTACCTAAATAGCCCGGCCTAGTTAGGGTTAATCTGTATTCATTTATCTCTTCCTAACCATATTATTCTTTTTGGAATTTAACAAACAAATTGTGGCTGAAAAATCATATTTTACCATCATGACCTTTGCCCTTGACTACATATCTTTATCACCATTATATTCATATTTTTTCCCCACCAAATCATTTCATCATTCAAAAATCCAGGCTGATATGAACCTGACATGTGACCTTTTATCATTTTATGTCAGCAGTCACGTTTTAGAAACAACTATCCACATACTTCAATCTTTCCAGCCACATTATATCACAAATGGTGTCATAAGTTGAAGTTACGACCAGAAATGGTATTTTTTAGTCAGTGTGTAGCAGCATTTGACCTTTGGGGGATTTTTGCCTAATGGCAAATCATTACATCCACATCATATGCAGCATATATAAGTCAGTATTTTGAAAGTCAACAAACAAGATCATCAAAAATTGTGATAGCAAAATCTAGGCGCGTTGGACAGATCCAACAACCATAAAAAAAATATATATATATATATTATTGCTATATAAGTTTGTTTTTTTTCTGTAAGCATCAAAGAAGGCGAACAAACAGTAAAGAGCATTTACAATTTCCAGTCTAGCAATGATTATCATACAAGGGTTAATCAGCAATCCGCTCAATCTTCTTGTTATAAAATTGTTCATACATTGTAGCTGCAGAATTGTCTAAAGAACTCAACTTGTTTCCTATTTCACATACTGAGAAAGAGTTTTTGAGTTCTCACCTGGCCATACATGTGTGATGGCTGGACTGCAGGGACAGTCGACACAGATCCAAAGGGAACACTAGCCACTGTCTTGGTGAGACCGGTCAGACTCCCACCAAACGTTGTCTGGGGCTTCATGATGACCGATGACGTGTGGCCGGATGACAGGCCGTGATCGTGGCTGGCCCTGGTGAAGGATGGAGAGCTGAGACTGATGAAGGTCTGGGACTGGACAGGAGGTTGGGAGAGGCTGACAGACAGCATGGGAGCAAAGCCAGCCTGCAGGCCTGAAGGGGGTGCTGGCTGACCCTGGGTGGGGACAAATCCTGTGGCAGCTGCCTGAGGGTAGGACTGGTGAGTCTGCTGCTGGGGTGCACCAGGGGCAGGAGACGATGGAGCCAGAGCCGTGTTCTGGTTTAGCCCAAACTGGAGGCTCCCAGACTGTGGCTGGATCACTGTGCCTTGGAATGACGCTGGAGTGAGGAATGCAGGGGTGCCCGGGATGAGGCGGGACGTGTCATGACCCTGGAATGAGTACTGGCCCGATGCACCTTGCGAGAGCAGCGACTGCGAGCTACCGCCAATGCTGCCCCCGAGACTACTGCCGGGAAGCGCCGTCGCTCCACCAGCTAGACCACTGCCCAATGAGCTACTCATGCCAAAGGGTTGTGCCAAAACCACCGACTGCTGATAGGTCTGATGTTGTTGCTGCTGATGCAGGCGTTGCTGATCTCCACCGATGTGCTTGTTTTCATAGCCTGTGTGACTGACCATAGATGACTGCAGCAATGTGGCTGTTGGGAAAGAGCTGTCTGAGGTAACTGCAGGCATGTTGTACAACGACAGGCCTTTGCTGCTGTACACAGTGGAGGCTAGGACTTCCGGCGGTGATTCCGCTGGGACATTCGCCGTGGAAAACTGGGCAAAGCCCCTGCTGCTCGGAACACTGGCTTCCATTTCGTCGGTGCTCAAACTCGCATTGACATTCAGGGAGGTGAAGGAAGCTGACGTCGGGACGTCATTCTCAACGAGATCCACATCACTCGATGGGAAGCTCCCAAATGTGATGCCAGACGCTCCACTGACAGGCAGCATGCTGTTGCCTGCATGACCCAGATGGGAGCCGGCTAGGTCCCCCCTGGCTGTGGCCTCCCTGCTGGTATCCACCTGCTGCACATGCTGCTGCTGCTGCTCCCCAGATGAGACAGTTGTCATGGAGTTGAGAGCTTGTGATGATCGGTTGCTCTCACTCAGGCTGGGTTGGGTGGGCGGGGCACTCTCCTCTTGATCCCAGAAATTTTTGGCACTTTCAATCCTGATGGTCAGCTCATCGGTTGCAGCAGTGGACGTTGGTGACTGGACATTGCTCCACTTCTGGTCAGTCTGGAGGTTAGGGGACTGCATCATGCCTGTCTGTCCAGAGTGTCTACTGGGCGTGCCGTGGGGGTGAGTGCTCTGACCAAGAGGTGCACTGGTTCCAATTACCTGATGGATAAAAAGTACATCATGCTTAGGGTTCTTTGCGATGAAGAATGACAACAAACAAGAGCAAACTCAGCTTTTGACAAATATGTCAGTGTACCTGAATAAGCATTAGCTCTCTTTCCTTCCCCTTTTTCCTGAAGTAATAAATTAGCAGTGTCACAAAAAAAGGCATTATCTTGAGGATGGAGATTTCAAATTTTGACCCTGTAAAACTGCATGAAGTCTCCGCAGAATTTCTTTTCAATGAGCTTTAAAAACTAAATTGATCATGATTCAGCCATTTTACGTACATGTAGTCCAAGTGGCCTATTTTGCCACATGGAAGTGAAAACATAAAATGAAAACACTGCATGACATAGTTGAAGAAAGAAATAAGAGAGATGGTACCATGATGTATGTGCATGACAGTTGAATGAAAGAGGTTGAATCTGAGGCAGAGACATTGAGAAGTTGATTGCATCTGACCTCTTTTATATGACATGATGTATAAATGTGCAATATGTAAAGATAACAAATGGTCTATAAAAATACACAGCATACTCGTCAGTGACTGGTCATATGGAAATACTAATATTGCTAGCAGCGATATCATGTCACTGAAGATAATTCCAGAATTTGACTGGCTGTTGACAGGGCTTGAATGAAATATATATTCATGTAGACCACATACTATAACAAATTTTGCCAAAATTTTAACAAAAAGGCAATATCAAATGATACTGACCCCTGCAGACTGTGTCATGTCCACTCCAAGATTCCTCATGTTTGCCTCATCATCCTTCGCCGCTGCCTGGTCCATCCGGCCAAGCAGTCCGTCTGCTTCCATGCCTCCCACATTCATGTAGCTCTGACCGTTGCTGGACACTGCCACCTCTGCCACACTCTGCAGCCCAACCGAAGGCAGACGTACGGACGTGGCCTTCATGTCCGATGACCAGTCCGGTTGAGAGGTGAGAGGAGCAGCCATCGATGTTGCATGTTTGCTGGGCTGGCTGACAGCATTCATGTACTCCGACACCATTCGGTTTTCTGCCTTGCCTTCACCTGTTGTGATGCCATGAATAAGAAATCAAATTAAAATCAATGAGCAGTTTGGTGATGTGACAGCATCTTACAAGAAATGAACAAGAACATGTTAAATTTATTTTTGCATGCAACTCTTGACCACCACTATAACAATGAAATATATCATGTAGCACTGTCAACAAGTTTCATATCAAAATTTGGTTACATGGTCAAGTAGTTATTAGATTTCTGGAAATGACATTGTGAGGACAGAAGACCACAAGATCATTTTTTTTTTTAAGTTTCCATTACAAATACAGGATGTGATTGATGACACCAAACACTAAGTTTGATCCTGATACAGGTGAACTTGCCATGGCATTAACAGATCTATAGCACCCACCTACCATTATATGGATGACTAAAAGCTATCTGCCAAGAATACCTAGTTGAAAATTAACCTCCAAATGTCAGCATTTACAGCACATGTATTACAGTTATGCACATGGCATGGTCAAATGCTGAAACTTGGCAATTGGTAAAAGGCTGCAATATCAAACTGTAACACAAAGGGACATGGGAAAGGTCAAAAAAATCAGAGGAAGAGATTATAGAAAACTGACCATTAGGGGAGCTCCTCTGTGAAGGGGGATTGGAGGCATGGTGGTCACTGTTCAGCTCCACGCCACTGTCATGCTGGTCACTAGTGGACTCGGGCTTGCCCTCGGTACCAGCTGGCTTGGACGTTGGCATGGCCACGGACGCCATACTGGTGGTCACGGCTGATGGCTGGGTCTGGGAGGCAGATAGCAAGGGTGGCTTCTCCCAGGCATTGCTTGTTGGCGGCGGCGGAGGGACAGATGCTGCTCCAACTGCACAAAAATACAAATCAGGGGTCCCAAAATTTAAATGTTAACTACTGTAATTACTAAGCACTAACATCCCTATCTTCTTCTGCATTTTGTGGTCAGCCAGAGTACAATAGGCACACAGAAGTGAGACAAGTAATCCACAACTTTCCCAAGCACTAAATCGAAAATAACATTTCCAGCAATATTGATCCACCAAGCTAATGGTTTGGGGGATTCTTCTTGACCAAAATAGATTAGTCACTTATGACCAACATAGATTAGTCACACACGCATATACACCCAGCAGCATAAGGTGCAGGGCGCTTTTGCAGGAAATCAAAAAGCGCCCTGCACCTTATGCTTTCAGGTGTATATGTGGGTGTGACTAATCTATGTTGGTCAATAAGTGACTAATCTATGTTGGTCATTAAGGATCTCCAAAACCACTAGCTTGTTGGATCAATGTTGCCAGAAATGCTATTGTAGATTTCTAAGACTTATCTACACCTCTTTGAATATGTATGTGTACCTCAGAAGATGTCCATATTATTCTGATGCTACTATCCAGATAACGGCAGTACAAAAATCATGACAACAATTTTTACGTAGTCGTGTTATGTAATCAGTCTTGTTATAACGCAGCACCTACATTATCTGCATCACAATAACGTGACAAAGAGTGTATTGTTGAGGCACATGTACACTGCTAAAAAGGTTTCCCAGCAATAACACAGGCAGTTACAAATAACATGCTTCTGAAAGAGGACTTACCCTTTCTCATGGCAGCTGTGGTTGCCATGGAAACGCCTGGTGTTGGTGTCCCCATAAGAGGAGCAATGTTCTCTGTGTTGATGTTGATTGGCTTTGTTCCTGGCGCCTTGTTCAGGGTATTTGTGCGCAGACCAGACCCGATGGGGGAGGCGGAGGCAGGTTCCTTGGCGCTGTCCTTGGAGGCAGCCTGGCCACGGAGGCGGGGAGGAAGCTTCATGTTGGTGCGCTGCTTCATGGGCGTGCCTAACTTGGGCTTCTTACCCAGCTGTAAAAAGAATGCATTTATGGTGAGTATCAAGGGTGGTGCACTTAAAACAGAGAGCAGCTCCCATATGTGTGATTAACAAATAAACCCAGATCAAATGACAAAAATTCAATTCGAAACTATCACAATGATCAATCTTGTCTGCAAAAACTGTCCTCAGTGCAGAAAGCACTTTCTCATATCAATGTAACTACTCTTGACTTTTTAGAATTATTTACAATGACAAATTTTCAAACCATAATTACATCATACAAAATAATTATCATTTTTAGTAATGCACATACAAAATGTCTTGACGCAAGAACTCGTCTAACCCACATTAAATCAAATTCTGAGGGTGGAGACAACAAAGAGAAAAATAGGATGCAGAGCAAGGAAGGATTCACACAAGGTAACATTGGAAAAAAAAGTCCTACGTAATTAAAGCAGTTTTTCTCGAGTTGTGTTTCATTCCTGCTTTGTGTTTTATTCCTGCCACACCTAACAACAATAAAAACTTCTGTGACAATCAATAATGCTGGTAGCTCAACACTGGTATGAATGAATGAATCACCCACCTCAGAGAGTGTTTCCATCTTCTTGCGTTCAGACTCTGCTGCCTTCTGCTTCTTGGACAGGACGGGCTGAAAGCCTGCATCTGGTGTCATCAGCTCTTCAGGATCCTCAACGATGACTTCCGGCACATCATCCACAACAACGACACCTGTATGGGAGCAAATACATAACATTTATGACATCAACCTTTACTGCACAGCATTTCATCATGCACGTGGTGGTGGGTGAAAAGCAGCCTAAATGACCTAGACTCAGCTGAATGTGACGCTTTACATGGTGAAAATATTGTACTTCACCAACATTCACATTTTGATATTCAGTTTGAAAATCTGCCAATTTGCACAAGACATTTGGAAAGGGCTTCGAAAGTGTGAAAATTGAAAGGAGTGATTTTTTTTTTTTTTTTTAAAGTTCATCGGATGTGACATGACTCCCAACTAATAAGCTTGGTAGATATGAGAACCTGCATATATAAGCTCAAGTTTCAAGAAGCAGCAGCATTTCACCTACAACTCTGTTCAAATATAAACTGAAATTTTACTCAGAAGATGGTGGCATCATCCACTGTTAGGCATTCCCACTAGCTAGTCCTTTCCATACATCAGCTCATAGTCAGTGTTTACTTTTGCTAAGGGGTAACGACAAGGAAGTCAGTTCACTGGATCCGTATCTCGAATATTCTTTTTCATGTTCAACGTATTACAAGCTTCAACACCACAATTCTTCAGACATCCTAGTTGACAGAGCACTAAATTTTGGGTGTTCCACTGCAAACTGTGAGACCCGTCATAACAAGCATTTCTGACCAGCAATTTAGAGGGGAGCTAGATAAAATACTGAGAACAAAAAAAAAATTGATCATTCTCTATAACTACAGGAGTCTATGGCAATGTATGCCTTTGATATCTCACAATAAAAGATCAAATGACAATGGCAGAAGGACACCACAAATGATTGCACATATCAAGATGTAATGAAATATTTGCGTGTTCAATTTTTCTGTTCTTTTCTATGCTTTTACAAATGGAGGGAGTTCTTTGTGAATAAAGTCTGCTTACCGTAGCTATTGTTGATGTCATACGTGGCGAATGTATTGAAATTCTTCTCAATGGCTGTCCTTGGCTTTTCCTTCTCCTTCATAGGAAGTGTGACGGGTGTGGCCGAGTCTAGGGGCTTCCCCAGTGTGGGCTGCTTCTTACTTCGATTGTGGCATGCAGCCAGGGCATCCTACAGTGGGAACAGCCAAATTGTCACATCACATGGATCAATCCCACAGGCTCCATGCAGTCGAATAAGCTTTAGAATAGCCCCTATAAAGCACAAGCTACCCATCCCACTGCGAAAAAGCTGAAGGAGAGATACTTCCACGCAGTTGTATATGGCTGACTGCATCCAAGAACTGAACAAGGAGCTCTCAAGACATTTCAATGTTGGAGCAAAATATAAGGAATTGGTAATTACGTGCAGACACTGAGTGGAGCATGAAAAGAAGATGATACACTTACCACACATTACTGATATCGAGATTATCGAGTTCTTATCCACACAGACAACCTTCAAGATTTCAAGATTTTTTAAAATCAAGTTTGTTTGTGAACTTTATTCATTTTAACTTGTGTTCCTGATACAAAATACAATGATGAGGTACAAGAGAAAGACGAAGCACCGAAACAAGAATACTTTCCATGCATATTACAGACATATCATGTCCCATGAAATCATGATCCAAATGATTCGGAGAACCTAAAGAGATGCCATCTTCTGAGCAACTTACCGTGACTTGCCGTTGGTCATTCAGGACTATCTTATTCACAGTGAAGACATCATGGTTTTGAGTCTGTTCCGCTCCCCCGCGTGGTCCTCCACTGCGCTTCCCCACTGGTCCACCGTCAGACTTCCTTTCTCCCCGGCCTCTGCCACCTCTTGAGCTTGGTCCACGGTTTTCACGGCTGCTACGAATGCCTTTGTCTCTCCGATCTGAAAACAACAATTGCAAGACACCTGGCCAATGATAGACTGGTCTGATATTGTAATTTATAGGAAACAAAGCACACCCCTACTTTATTCTTTGGAACATTCAGTTTTGTGCAGTCATTCATCTTAAAGAACTTAACCATCAACATAATATTCAACTATGACTTCGGAAGCCTCGAGAATCCTCATCTCATTAAACTATTCCTAGAGAAGAAATATACAAAACATGGAATGTTTACATAGCTTATATCATTATTGGGAGAATCATTTTTTGGTGAAATAAAAAGAGATATGTACACTATTTCCGACAACACTCACCATAATCAGATCTATAAGAATCACGGTTGCCAGATTTCTCTCCTCCTTGCCTGTGGTTAGATGAGGATTTACGGCTATTTTCCCTCCTGTCGTTGCGGGTACGTCCTTCAGGATTGCCATTGCTGCGAGGGTTACTGGCAGAAGGTTCCTTGCCAGCTTTGTCACTGCCAGGCTTGGGAGCATCTTGTGGCATGTCTTTCTCCCTTGGTTTGTGATCATTGAAGTTGCTGCTCTCAGAGGCTGTCTCCCACTCGTCATTGTTGAGGTCAGAAGAGTTTTGTCTTGGAAGGGGAGGCCTTGCTGCTCCCTTCAGCAAACCGTCAGCACTAGCTCCACTGCTTCCAGGGTTCTTTTCATTCGAATCTTTACTCCGGCTTCCAGGATTCTCTGGCCCGTGTTCACCACGTGGTGTCCTCACCCTACCACGCCCATGGGGGGTCTTCTGGAACCTGGGTGGTCTTTCCGGTCTCGGTCGCTTGTAGCCACCCCTCCCCTGTGCCTCCCGTTTGTTTAATCGGCTCCTACCATCCTCCTCCCTGCCTCTCCCCCTAAACTCCCGGGAGTCTGCTCCGTCCAGCTCGCCTCTGGGGCCCCTGTCATGACGCTGAGATCCATCCCTGTTACTGGGGGGTCTTCGGTCCTCCCGCTCATCTCTGCTGTAAGACTCCCGACCCCTTCCACGAGAGGAGCCCCCTCTTCCCCCTCGTCCTCCGCCTCTCATACCACTGCTGCTGCTACCTCTTCCTCTCCTGGAGGGTTCCCCTCGGGGCATGTTCCTCCTCTCCAGCTTATTCCTCTCTGGATCTTCTCTCTCCATCTCCTTCGGATCTTCTTTCACTTCCGCTTCCTTTGGCTTTTCTCCTTCAGTAGTAATTTTTTCTTCCTGCTGTGCTTTGTGACCATTTCCTTCTGCCACTCCACTAGCTTCTACAGGCTTTGCTGCCTTGGGGACGTCTTTCCTGTCTGACTGTCTCTCAACACTCTCATCCCCAGAGCTGACATCCCATTCTTCCTCTTCCTCATCTCTCGGTGGTCTCCGGTAACCCTGTCTACCGCTGTCATACCTTTCTCCTCGTCCTCTCCCTCTGCCTCTGAAGCCACCACTGTATGGCTTGAATCCACCACGCCCTCTTGGGGCGGAGTCATAGCGCCCTCTATCCCGTCTGCTTGGTGGGCCTCTATCGTCTCTCCTCCTATTTACATCTGAACCTCTGGAACGGCCACCCATCTTGCCTCTTTCGCGGACATCCTTTTCATCTCTTCTTTCTCGACCATCACGTTCGTCTTTCCTGTCATCTCTTCGATCATCCCTCCTCTCATCCTTCTTATCGCGTGAAAACCTTTCATGTGTATTTCTGGATTCTCCCTTGGGCTTATCAGATGGAGCATCTTTTGATCTTGCACCATTTCCCTTCACCTCAACTTTTTCTTTTCTTTCAGCTTTATCATTTTGATTAGAGTCTTTGGGCTCTTTTTGAGGCTTGGCTTCCATTGCTTGCTTGTTTTCATCCTCCGTCACCTTGGTCTTTGAAATATTTACAGGTGGTGCTTGCTTATCTTCCGTTTTAGTTTCCTTGACCTCCGACTGCTGCTGAACATTACGAGTCTCATCTGCTTTAGGTGGCTCCTTGAGCTTCAATCGCTGACTAGCATCTGATCCTTTCCAGGCTCGGCTTGGCTCTGGCCCCTGAGAATCCATTTTCTTTCCGTCCTTGCCATCACTTGGCTTAGTGCTAGCATCCTTTGGTCCAGTTTGCTCCTGGCTTCCTCTTCTAATGTTCTTGTCATCCTTGCTATGAATGTCTGCTTTATCACTATCTCGCCTCTTGCCCCTATCGTAGCGATCAGCCTTCTCGCTGCGATCATACTTATCTCTATTCCCACTTTTCATATCAACCAAACTACTTGGTACTGACTTGGAGTCCCTCTGGGGTCGCCTCTCCTTTTCAGCCCCTCCAGCAGATCCCACTTTCCCACTCTTAGGTTGCTCAACAACATCTTTATTGATTGGAGGAGGAACACTACTCTTCTTTTCTTTCTCCCCCTGTGGGGCACCCTTGGCTTCCACAGGTTCCTTCTTCTCCTGGACCTGGGTTGGGACCTTCACCTCTGGTTCCTTCAGTTCCACGTTTGGACCAGTGCTGCTCTTCTCTGGTGCACTTTGCCTTGTGTCCACACCATTTTCTTCGTTCTGGCTGTGGTATCTGTCACGAGGAGGCCGCTCCCCCTGCCAGTGTTCTGGCTGCCAATTCTCTTGCCGATGGTCTTGTCTGGGTTCTGGTCTGGTTTCTAACCGTCCATCTGGTCTGGCATCTAACCGTCCATCCGGTTTGGCTTCTGGTCTTCCATCTGGTCTTGCATCTGGTCTTGTATCTGATCTGGCCTCTTGGTGACGGTCCGGAAGTGTTTCCTGTCCAGCATCCTGCCTTTGCTCCATCCTGTATTCCTGCCGATAATCCTGGCGGAGTTCTGGTCTGTGTTCTTGCCGATGTTCTGGCCCGTAGTCCTGTCTGGTCTCCTGGTTCCGGTGACTATCTAGCTCCTTTTGAGAATCCTGTCGCCTTGGGATTTCTTTGGGTGGGGCATCATAGGGACCTCTGGGGCCACGAAAGCCTCTTTCCCCACCTCTACTTCTCTCCTCCATCTCTCCCCTGGTAGGAACGGCTGCATTGCCTGAAGGTATGTCTCCCTCTCGGCTGGAATCTCTCACATCCCTTGGCTCAGAGCTGTAGTTCATTCTATCATGGCCGTCGGAGCTGGTTTCAGAATTTTCCCTCCGCCTCTGAATGTGGACTCCTATCACAGATAATGAGATGAAGAGAAATTTGACACTTAGCCAGTCAATTTAGGCAGTCAATTTAGGCAGTCATGATCTCAAATAGGTCAAGATACTGGAAAAAAAAAGTGAGACAGAGATCACTTCTTACATTCAAGCATCAAGGAGGAAGTCAAGAAATTGAATTACTGCTTATTAACAGAGGAATTGCTATATTCTAAGATAAGGAATAACAAGGTATCCTCACAGAGCAGGATATGGACATTTTAATCCATCTCTCAGCAAATAGTTTAACCATTATTTGCTATGGGAGACTGAAACTCTGTGACATTAAATGTTTCAACACTGAGCTCTCCATTTTTTCTTCCTTCTGAGTCTAGTGATCACTTTCTCACCATTCTACCTATCAGGAAATTTGATTACTGGGCTTCACATTCATACTTTGCTAATCTGACAAAAGGCTGATATAGATTTTCTCCAATCACAATAGACTGCTAAGTGTCATACTGGATATTTCACTATGTGCAACAATTTTGGCATCACATGATTCATGACATTCACCATCAAAGTTTGATTTACTCTGTGGACATGCCAGATTTCAGCAGATTCTGTTGCTTAATTCCAATATCACTCAGAACTTAAATTCAGCCGTGTTCCTTGCAAGCTAAAAAGACTCACTTGAAGGAGCATTAAACTGTCTTGGATCCTGTCCAAAGGGTGGTGTTGTGGGCGTGGTAGGGCCATTACCACTCCAACTTCCTCGTCCTCCATGCCATGATTGGTCCTGAAATTACATAAAAATACATGAACAGCAGGTTAAGAGTCTTATCACAAGGTAGATTTTAAAACATTTTATACTCCACTCTACATGAATTGGAAAATAATGTTTATCCTTACTGCTGCCTGTGCCTGCAGGCAATGGGACATAGGACCTACCTGTGGGGGAAAGGAAGGCTGTCGCCTGGGCTGGTGGCCATGTTGCTCCTGATGCTGTTGTTGTTGCTGCTGCTGCTGCTTTAAGAACCTCGGGGGAAGGTTGCGTGGAGGTTGCCTTTGAAAATTACCACCTGGACAGGGTAGAAACATTAAATGAAGTCATGTTACCTGAGTTAGAGAACGCAACATGATGACAATGATAAAGTAGTGACCATTCATCAGGGTGGTATCACCTTTCCTTCAAAAACCAATGATCATGCCTCTGATTAGATCTGAGTATCCAAGCAGTTTTAACTTGCAGGACAGCATCAAACTTCTGACCTCACCTTTCAAGGGCTTTCCCTTGACCAAATCTGCAAGACAAGAAGTAGATTCCACTTCCATGCTGCCCCAAATTTACATAACACTGACCTCTCTAATTTTCCTACAAATGAAATGAAATGTTCCATTGACAATCAAAAGTACTTTGCCCCACATTGAAAATGTCAAGCCAAAAGCAGCAGTACGTACCATCCCTGCGGTCACGCCCCTGCCTTGAGCCGTCACTGCTCCCACTCTCTGTTCTCTGCCTCTTGCCGATCATTCCCTCCAGGGAGTACGGCATCTCGCTGCGATCTCTCTCCGGGTCATAATCCCGATCACGAAGCCTTTCTCTGTTGCGGTCTCTGTCCCGAAACTCCAGATCCCTCTCCCGTTCCCGCTCCTTGTGGATTTCATGGCCAGAGTCCCGCTTTTGAATTTCGCGGTGCGCTGGAGGCTCTATGTCGCGCGCCTTCTGCTCGCGGGCAGTTCGCTCATCGAGCTGTCGGAGTTTTTCTGCCGCTCCGGCCTTCTGGCGTTCCTCCTCCCGTCTCTCCTCCTCCATTCGGCGTTGACGAGCTCTCTCGATGTTTGACAGCATGTCATTAGACTGCTTCTGCCTCTGGTGGTGCCATCGGTCATCATCTTCATCCACTGCTTGCCTTGAGTGACCCTGCAGAGGAACCATGGGATACACATATAAAAATTGTCAAAAGACAAGCACATACTTGTTTTCTCTTCTGGTTTTTTTTTTAATCTATCCCCCTTCATCTCTCTCCTTCCCACTCTCTCTCTCTTTCTGATTTCCATGCAATACACAATTGACAGGCCTATTCATGGCAATGTTCGTCTCAACGTTTCAACATCCAAATCCACCATGTTCCAAATCCAGTGGGGTAATTCTGTCTTACATGAATGTCATCAGCAAATATGACTTCTAAGTCAGGGATGCTTTTATTTTCAGAACAGAACAAATAAATATTTCAGCAATCTTGGAGCCTTGTGGGGAATCAGATACTCTTTGCAGTTCTGCAATAGACGAGTTTCAGTGACATAAAAAAAAAGTACTGCCTGAGGGGTAAAACCAAATCCTGTGTGTATTACGGGCATAGCTCTAGGGCGCGGTACACATACTGCATACCCGCCTGCCTGGCCGGCCTGATAAAATCCCACGCAATGATGGGACATGGGATGTACGCTTATGCACTTGCCCACCCATATGGGGGCCCCCCATACATAATTTTTGCCCTTAAGCAAGTCGAGTCATGGCTTGACGTCATGGGAATCTCGTCTATAACCATCCATGACTCTACAGGAAGATTCACAGTTCTGTCCCATCTTGGGTCCCTGGTCACAAGGGCCGCATTTGAGCACTCAGAAGTAAATCAAAGCAAACCGATCCGTACCATACTGTGCCAGATATGGAGCGTTCAAACGCTCTGTGGAGAAAGCGTACCTCATGAGTTATTTAGTTAGAGGGGGTCACAATTTTGTAGCAACAGCATTCTGGCGCAACTAAGCAACTTACAGATGTCCCGAACAAAGGAACAAACCCTTTGCAATATGATGTATGTACACGTTATGAGTGTTCTGCCCATGCCAACTTCTGGTGCAGATATGGTATGATTTTGGAGCACATTGGGAAGTGGTCCACTTTTGGCTTGCTAAGTACGGTACGGCACACTTAAGCAGTGTTCGAGAGCTCCTCTGGCGCAAGTATGGTGCGGTACAGTACGCTTCAGGATTGCGCTTGAATGCACCCTAATGAGATAGTAATCACAGGTTATGTATTTCATCAGGTAATCTTGTAATCACAAAGATTTCTGTTTGAAGTAAATCCAACATCCAACAACTGGATTGTAATCATCAGTTTGCGAAAAGTGGTCGATTGAAAAAGAAAGGGTGAGTGACATAGTTTCAGGGTGGCACTGGGAGTACCCAGGAGAAACAAAAGGTTACTGAACTATGAACATGGCATATATTTATCAGTTACATTGTATACGGCTTCAGCCATGTGTCTGGGAGTATCTACTTATATCGTCAGACCAGCATACTGTATGCATGCCTGATGGTTTCCCATTCTTAGTTTCCTTGGAAAGTATGACGATTCGAGTCTTTTTCTGACAGGCGAATTTGTAGAGTTTCATTAATTTTTTTCATTTGCTCTAATCAGATTTCTTTCCTTTACTCTCTTTCACATATCAGGCAAAGCATGAAACATTTATATCTTTGTACTGAAGAATATCGAATTACTGTAACTTTCTCAATAGCTTTTATTTTAAAGTTTCTTCATTTCATGGGGGGGGGGGGGGTGGCTCTAATGCAATGAAGTTATGCAGCTGATTTATCAAAGCCCTACTCCTGTATTGGGTTGGAGCAAAATTTACACTATCTTTACTTCAACATGTTGAGGTGGTCTACATATTATGGGAATTTTCCAGTTAATAATAAATTGTTTTGTTAAACTAGAAGGCCAGTTAACATGGAAACTGCATTTCACAATCTACTTTAGGGGAACACACAACTGAGGAAAAAAGTGATGAAATATATGGTAAGAAAGCAGCATGAACACAAAGCTTACGTAAAGTTGGTTTAAAAACAGTCAAATTCCCATGGTACGTTTGTATGCAACAGTGAGATTAGTAAGTTGCATGCATACACATTGTAACAGGGAAAAGTGCCAATTTAACACTGCAAATTAACAAATAGCTGCAAGCAGACCAACAAGAACAGTTAAAGCATCTCTAACACTGCAGTCATGGGAACAGGAATATCGCTTAATCAAGATATTACAATACGTATAAATTCATAAATAACATCAAGTTTGAAGATTGAGCTCATTAGTGCATGCTAATCTTTTCAGTTTTCCTAGCAAGTCCAATATTGTTATCTTTTGCAGGCTGTGAATGACCCACAAGGCCTTTTTGTTCTGCATCTACTTCCCCCCCCCCCCCCCCCAATGGATGAACGCAACAGAATGATATACAGATAAGATTTAGACTTGTACAATGAAATATGTTCAGTCTTATACTGCCCTGTTTGACAGTCTTCACACCACCTTATGTCTCACTTTGCTATTACATCACGATAATTATGTCACCACTACACAGAACGATCAAATTTAAGTTTTAATCATGCAAATGAACATCTGTCTACTATGATGTCATAAAAAACAAAATGAGTATGCACTTAACAAAAGGAAATGAACAAGCTGGGTTTTGGAGACAAAATTGAAAGTCAAATGAAGGCAGTAAGAAATACTGAAGGCGCATGTACAGGAGTAAACATAGGCCAAATTCAGCGGGTTTGCACTTCAAACAAACTGGCAATAGGATAAATGCAACACACTACAAGCAGGAATTGAAGAAATATCTCAGGAAAATGGCAGCAATCAACCGGAACTGCAACAAAGCTTTAATTCATTAACTTGGAAAAGTAACATAGATAGGCCCTCAGTGCATGCACAACAATATTGGGTTAAACACTGGGACACACTAGGAACACAACAACTGGGGAGGGGTGAAGTTGGGGGGTTGAAGAGGCTGAGCAACAAGTTATTTGGTCTACCTTACTGCCATGTGGATGGTGGGGAGGTGGCCTTTGAAATTGGGGCGGCCTGCGACCGAAATGCCCATGTGATGGGGGCTGGTGTGGCCCTCTGTGCTCATGTGAGCCTCGATTCCAATCCTGTTTAGAGTCAAGTCAGGGAGGCACGTCACATTGTGAGGGGGAAACAAACGGTTGGAGTACCCTCTCTCCATTCTTTCTCTGGAGGAAAGTCATCCTTCCTTGGTGAAGACAGTCTATTTAATAGGTAGCCCCATCCTTGCTTTCTTTGCACACTATACCTGATCTGGTTAAGTACTCATATTTTATGTAAATATTAAAGAGGATTCATATGATCAGCTGGCTTCTTTCAGATAATCTTCAAGCTTGTCTGACCAGCTCTTAATCAACAGAATGTCATCATGATAAGGTCTGTCTACTGATTGGTTCCTTGCTATTACAAAATGATGTGACAATGTTCCATAACCAACTATATGAATTTCCAGGGGAACTAAATCTGGACAATAGCACAGATGCCTGTTTGGTATCCAACTAAATGGATCTGTATGATGCATCATAATGAGCGGTTAACATTTTTTTAACCCACAGAAAATTATGAGACAAACAATGGCAGCTTTGATATATTTTGCAGAAGCAATGACTATTTTAAGAGCAAAATAAAAACCAGTGATATATGATATGATATGAAAGTGTGCAATCCTACTTTCCTAAGTATTGACTTTCATGATAATACATAAAGGTTATCAGAAGAAAATGTGGAGTACTTTCTGGAGGCTCCTTTCTGTTGGATAATTAAGAGCTATCATAAAACAGCCAACATGTCCCTCTGTAAAGGCATATCACAGTCCATAGAAATAATTTGTACTAAACCATCATAAAATAAGAATGAAAACATGTGATCTGTCCAATGCCAGCATAGGAAACAGATGTACAAATTAACATTCCAGTTAGATGTTATATATTAGACAAAATCAATCATGCTTTGGCCTATTACATACGACTTCTTTTTGGTATTACTGCAAATCAAATTGTATACATGAATCAATTAATTTGAAACATTTTGGTGGTCATTCGCAAATCAGAATGTGTTACCTCAAAGTATGATCTGTCAATTATCAAAGTATCTTGTGAAAAACATACAAGTGGTTTACAAATCTACAAGTACAGTTATTTTGGTATGAACCTTTCACAGAACCTCTGAGAAGATAAACAAATTATCCTCATGTTGAAAAAAAAAAGTACATCGAATGACAGAGTTTTCAACTCAGAGTATAACAGTGAAGCATGGTGTCTGCCCTGGTTATGCTTCAGATAGTACACAGAGTAATTATAATATCGTATGAATGATGAATTATTATGGGGGAAACAAGTACCAAAATTAGGAGCTACAAATAATAAGATGCAATGACAGAATTTATTATGTTAATTTCACATGACCTACAAACCCAAATGAGAGTCACACTGGTGCTAGCACCTTTCCCTGCAGCAATGGAAATAATAGTCTTGTACAGCAGCCCAATTTTATACGAATCAGTTAAGAAACATGTTGACATCTCAACAAACCGTACCCACAAACACACAAACAGCCAGTCACATCTTCATTCAAGTTAGTCTTCACACACAGTCTATCCCAGTCCACCATGCCTCTCCCCAGTGGGCACCTACTTACCGGTGGGTCAATGTTGGGAGGCCCTCTGCCATGGTGTGGGCCCGGACCCCTGGCCATAGGGGGAGGTGGTCCTCCCTCTCTCTCACTGGCATCCCAAGCAGCCCTTGGCTGGCCAGGGGGAAAGCCATCACCAGTCTAGAATATTCAAAGAGACATTACAATCCATGCATGAGACACACTCAATCGTATCCTAGCTGGATACGTAGCTTACCATTATACAAACTAAGAACAATATCATCTATCAAGAAATATGAGTGTCCTAATGCTACATTACACATCTTACAATAACTGAATAATATTGCTTCCTGCATTTTGCATCAAAGACATCAAAAATGGTGAAATAAATCTCCCAAACAAAACATTTCCTCCTAGTTCATCACATTGCTTCAAACACACAAACCCAAGGAAACAGTAACATTCAACATGTAAAACACCACTGTAAAATTGGACATTTTCATGGTGTGGAAATTTTTACACATTTCGCATGTATAGAAACTTGCTTAAAGATGAAAAGCATGTGAATATTCCTTCTTCTTATATGTTCCACAATGTAATGTCTTGATTCCATGGAATTTACAAACACACAAAAGTCACATTACTAGTGCCAAAAGTAATCCCGTAAAAATAACAACTTTTACAGTATTTTCAAATGCCTACATGCCAACACCATCCCTGTGTGTTAGGAGAATTCATCCCTGCAAAGTGTCCTGCCATCAGTCATAGGGTGATGGATAGTTGTCATCATCATAGAGACTACTCTGCCATCTCATAGCATCCTATGGCATGACTTCAAGGCATGAGGTGAACTAACCCTGTTCACAAGGATGTGATTTTACTTGAATATTAGACCAAACCCAAACTGAGAGAGCAATGTGAATTGAGTGAAAGCAGCAACATTAGTAGAAACATCAGTAAAAGTTTGAGGAAAATCACACAATCGATGCAAAAGTTATTAATTTTTAAAGTTTTGGTATTGGAACCGCTGGATATCACTTTTGTAGTATAATGAAAGAGCTCTCGACTAACTGCTTTCAGAAAGCAGGGGGAATATTGCTACCCTTAACATATGTCAGTATCAAGTTGATGGAATGTGTAATTTTCATGAAAAATGAATTTTGTGGAATTCCTTTTATATTGTTGTCCACACATGACGCCATAACCTCTAGTAGTGTCCTCATCCAATGGTTCCAACACCAAAACTTTGACAATTCATAACCTTTGCATCGATTGTCCGATTTTCCTCAGGCTTTCACTGATGTTTCCACTAATGTTGCTGCTTTCACTCAATCCACATTGCTCTTTGGGTTTGAGTTTCCTTTAAAGGCCCTATAGCATGGGGACACCATGGATTCGTGGGCAGGCTGGCCTGCCTCAGATATATTTGAGAATTTCCCATGATGAACAGTGTACAGCTTTATCACTGATCTCGGTGTAAGTACACACACAGCTGCAGAATCTCAACTGGAGTCAACCGTTATCGATGAGCGTACACTTCAAAACACTATTCGCTGACGGCTGCTATTTGTGGTTTTTGAATGTACCCCAGTGGGCAGCCAATGAAGGTAGATTCAATCAGACCATCCATGTTTTCCCATGCTATTGGGTCTATGAGATCTGACTATAACATACAAAAGCATTTCTTATCAGATTCCCCAGACAGGCATCCCTTAAGCATCTTTTAAAAAGTCCAGAGAATTAATATGCTTAAAACTGTCACAATTGGCTGTAAAAATGTCAGATAAGACTACATACCACTGGAGGTCGACCATTAAAATCCTCCTCTTTCCTGACTTCTTTTTCCTTTGGTGCCTCTGGTGCGGTCTGTTTCAATCTGTGAGGAATAAAAAATAACACATCAATTAAAATTATGCAGTGTCACAGATATTACCATTTTCCTTTTTAAAGTGTATCCGAACACAAAAATTTAGTTTTCTGGCATTGTAGGTTATTGTACTGGTAATATCCCTATGAAATACAAGAGTGCAACGTTACTCACATACAGAGATATAGCAATATGTAAAGAGACATAGAGCAATCTCTAAAATGCCAAAAATTACATGCGCCTTGATCTAAGAGTAGTCTTCTGGCCTTATCGACTGCATTCGATTGCTTGTTAGATAATTTTCTGTACAATCAGTGTACTACGATATTTTCAAAACATGCTAACGCACACCACGCCAGGCCACTGACCAGGCAGCCGCGGCAGCCTCTACTGCGGATGCACCAGGCTCGATGAGGCGATACCGATAGACAGTATTCGATATAGCTGTGTGAAGATGGAGGCGAACGAAGGAAATGTGCACACACCGATGGTCTACCTCGGCTACTATTTTCAGATTTGGCTACTATTGCAGCGCGTACTAGTGCGTGCTGATTTATCAAAATTAATATTTCACAGTTTGGGACATTTTTTTGTGATGGGATAGTATTTTCTCTAGAGTTCTTAGGACATGCTCTCACACCTCTCAAATTTAAATTTTAGGGGAGAAATTCCCTTTAATCCATATGATTCTTCTTGCCCAATATATAATGCACACGATTGCAATAACAAATAGCCAGGTCAACAAATCTTTGTAATTTGCTAGAAACTGGAAATGAAACAGTAAATGTCCGTAGTATAATATAAATATATATATATAAATATATATATACATATATATATATATATCAACTCCCCTCTCCAGGTCCCCCCCCCCCCCCCACATGTGTGCACACTCACACACACACACACACACCACACACAACACACACACACACAATGTACTGTATACCCCAAATATTTTGCAGGTTTTCATTGTTGTGAATTTCGCGAGTCGGGTGCTATTCGCGAATCTAAAAACACATGAATATATCAACTCTGATCCCCACATGAACACGACCTGCATGCATACATTTCTCCGTTCATAACAGAGCTCCACGATTGTGAATTCAACAACTTGCAAAGATGTCCCCATTTGTGACAAATCAGACTCGCTAAATATATGGCATATACAGTACACGATACACTGATTATATGAGTGCTCCTTTCTGCATTAAACATCTTTCCACCTACCCCTTGTCCCGCTTCTTTGGGGAGTCATCTTCCTCGTCGCTGAAGACAATTTTCTCGGAGTAATCCACCTCTCCACTGGCCCCCGCCCATCCTTCCTCAGTCTTGGAACCAGCCAGTGAGTCCATGTCAGTGAGATGCTTCAGGTTGACAATAGCAGGCCTGGAGCCAGCATCCTTACGGGACGCCCCCTTCTCTGGCTGGCCACCGTGCCTTGGAGGGGCGTAGCCTCTTGCTTGTCCCGGCTGGGGCATCCTGTATGGAAATCCAGGGAGGGATGCAATCATCCTAATGTAAAACCATGGGTACTACAACATTTCAATGAATCAAACACATTTATGCAAACACGTGTGCACACACGTATCACTGTACAGGCCATATATTTTTCATTGTCTTTATTATTGGAAGTTAACTGATATTTAAGATTATCAATATAAACAACGACTCGAAATATTGCCTCTTGTAATACAAATGAGCTGCAGGGTTTGTAATCATGAACTTTTCCCTCTAAAAAGGGATTTTACCTTTTTCTAAGTCAATCACTCTCAAAATTGTCTTTCAATTCGCGAATATATGGCTTCATCAGGTCACTGGAACTCAATCTATGCATTTACTTGCATGCATTGCATTGACTGCTTTTACTTGATGTACTATTCTGTATCTCTAAATCAACTGAAAAGTAAACAGTCTTCATTAACTTGATGCACAGAGACCCTGCAAGTACAGTTTGATTACTTATCCTTACGCTATAATTAGATGTACATAATAATGTGACAATTTGTAGTCATAAATTGTCAGAAATTTACTCTCTCCACTTTTGCATTGAAATTGTGGCATGGTACATGGTACTGCAATTTGTTTCTTGCCACTGTTATCATTTAAGATGACCCTTTAAAGAATACTTCTTTACTCATAATGTAGAAACACAGGCATTAAAGCAATTCTTAATAACTTTTCTGTGGGTTTTTAACGGCTATGCACAGCTACATGTAGGATGACAAATGATATCTCAAAATAAAGTTAGTAAAAGCTCTGCTGTCAGTCATAGGGTGATGGATAGTTGTCTTCATAACAGAAAACCATTCTGCCATCAGAATACATCATTCAGCATTGATCAACTCAGCTAACAGATTTCAACTTAACCCTTACTGGACCACCAGGAGGTTTCCTAGGATAACTTTTCTACTATATCAATTAAAATGGACAAACAAGACTTTCCCTATCAAAATATTCTTAAAATCATCAAGTTTGATTAGCCTGGATTTGAAAGGATATATAAGGACACAAAAATATTCATGAATCCTATTCACACATATATTACGCAATTCATATGCACGATGTCTGTCAAAAAAACAAAGGAGCTCATGTTTGTTCTGAAATCTTCACTTACACAAGCAAGGGGAGCGTGATATTTTCAAACAGCACTTTGTACTTTTGTAGACCATGCACACCATGACCATTGTTTAATGTACCTACAGACCAAAAGGTAATGGGGTACTTACATAGCATTGGGATGGTAGGAGTGTCGAGGAGGGGGGTGGCCCTGCATGGCAGGCCCAGGGTAGCCCATGGGGTAGGCACCCAATGGAGGGGGCCCTCTGGGACCACCTGGGCCAGCAGGCATTCCATGGGGTCCAAACTGCATCTACAGTATAAACACAGCAATGGTGTAGGTATAGTCAAATAAAGATTCACAGCACTATATATGATTCAGACTAATTAAATGCTTAACATAAAAACACTAAATCAATATGTGCTCTCTTTGCCTCTACAGAAGTTTGATTGACAGCAGAACACAAAATATACTGTGGATACTTCAAAATCAATGCTATCATATCATTACATAATTAATGCGAACAATTGTAAAGCATAATTTCCACATTCTGTTGATATTCAAATTCAGGCATTTGATAAATTGGATACAAATCAGAAGAAACCCAGCAAGATTAACATCAACTACTAATTGCTTTAGAGGTATAAACATGAGCTTTATTGCATGTGTACATCCATAGAAGCATCATCATTCATATCTGGATTTTTGAATCAAGATTACATTTCTTTATTTTTGCTGTCAGTCATAGGGTGATGGATAGTTGTCTTCATAACAGAAAACCATTCTGCCATCAGAATACATCATTCAGCGTTATCTGGCTGTAATAACCATCACTTGAGAACCAGAAGGACATTTACTGTCAAAATAATGGACTCCATACAAAGTAAAATAATAACCTTCAATCCCACATAATCATACTGCTGACTAGTTAACATTGAACAAATTCAAGTAGCATCCTCTAACCTCACTTGTGCATTACTACAAAGTGGATGATGCAAGCACTTCAGTTACTTTGTACCATACCAATGCCTATTATTTGTATGTACCTCTCCTTTCACCTATAAGCAATGCTACACAGCTATCATTAAGAATGGATAATTGCAGCAGGCCACTTACATAAGATTGCATCATACCCCTGAACTGGGGGTGCATGGGGCCGGGCGGCGGAGGGGGAGTCCCCTGAGCACCATTCATGATTCCAGCAGGGGGAATGTTGGGAGGCAACATGGACTGGTCCTTGCTAAGGGCTGCACCCGATGAGGCCGGCCCTTCACCCTCCCCCGTCCCAGTACCAGCGGATTTGTTCAGGGAGCTGCCACCTTCCCGCCAACTCTTTACATCTGGTTGAGAGAAAAGCAAAGAATATACAGTACACTAGTAAAATGAAAGCCCTATCAAACCGCCATTACTGCGCCACCGTTCTTCTTCTGGTCAAGACAAGAAATGATATATATGTTACATGCTTTACTTCACATTATACTTATTTTTTTCCTATAGATGTGAACAGAACATTTTCTCCTCCCCTGATACAATCTCGAAACTTCCAAATACAGTAGAGATTTTCTGACAAAATATTCTGATTTCTGATTTCAAGACTTAAGGTGGTGGGACTGAACAACATTCTCAATTTACGCCCACTGAATCTTTAATAGAACCCCTAGGATTATCTTTTCACAGTACACATTTGACACAGCACACTTTATTCATTAAGAATCAAGACGTATGTGTATATACACCTCTGGTATTACCTAAGAAGACTAGTAAACACACAGGTTTCACACGGGTGAAAAACTACACAATATAAAAATGATACAAAACAATAACATATCATTTAAATGCAAACACAAAACTGAAATATACATTGAAAAATTTCTTTACATTTAAAAGCTCACTGAATATTACATATTACACTGCTAAATATATATTGCACCTGTAGTATTAAATGAGATATCACAGCTTACTTTGTGGTCTGAGGCTCGGTCCAGGTCCGTACTGAACCTCTTTGGGCTTCTCTTTCTCTTTCTCGGGGTCCTTGCTGCTTGATGGAGCATGCTGTGCTTGGTCGCCCGACATACCCAGAGTAGGGAATTCTTGATCCAGGCGTGATGGGACATTCCGTACGGGAGCCCCTTGTTGGTTTCCTATTCCTGGCAAGGGAGAAAGGGGAGAAAGAATAGCTAGGACAGAGTGCTCTTGGTAGCAAGAAATGAGTAGAAGGGCTTCCATTGGAAAATCTGCCTAAAATTTGTCACCCAGCAAACCAACTGAAAGGTTTGATAGAGTTTTTATTAGCTCATGGAATGAATCTCTACAGCTACACTCTTTGATGATTTCTCAATATCATGTGAGCACATACAGTTGCATTCCTCTAAGCAAACGTCACTTAGCCCTGGTTTGCACTGTTTGACTAATAGCCTAGCTGTGAACGTAAGATCTCATGGTGTTCTAAGATAATGAAATGAAACAAAACAAAAAGTGACTACTGTATTGCACACTCGGTTTAGAGATGATTCCAAAGTCAACATGTGTAAGTAGGGTTGACCAAATGAATAAATGCCAGAAAAAAGCCTGATCCTCTGCCCCCGTTTAGATGCAAGCCAGTTTATACCAAAACTCAACAAAGAAACGACATATAAAGAATCATCGCACAGCCGACATACCATTCAGATGCTAATCTTGATCGTTCTGGAAAACGTATAGATGTGCAGTTTCCCACTGCGCATGCTGTTATGGTCATGAGTGACAACTATGGGGTCACCTTTCATGTGCGCTCACACTAAGTCCTGCCCAGTTATACCCTTCTATGGTCACCATATGTTCAGACACACAATGGATACAATGGAATGCTGATTCGTTATCGAGTTCTAGTTCGAAACGATGTTCTAACCATTGTTTTGTTATACATCTTTTCGATATACATTGTTTTGCTAGTCATCCTTCAGACGTATAAATTCATCTTATAGCTATACCATTTTGGTATAGCAATAACGTTCCAATATATTTTTGCGTCTGAACACCCTGTCTCTCCGTTCAAGTATAAATTTTTTGCGTCTGAAAACCCTGTCTGTCTGTTCAAGTATAATTTTTTTGAATCTGAACACCCTGTCTGTCCGTTCAAGTATAATTTTTTTTTGCGTCTGAACACCCTGTCTGTCCGAATAAGTATAACTTTATTGCGTCTGAACACCTGTCTGTCCGTTCAAGTATAAATTTTTTGCATATGAACACCCTGTCTGTCCGCAAACTGCATGACCTCTCACCTTGCTGAGGTGCACTGGCTGCAGATGGGTGCCAGGATTTGCCTGACTGAGTGTCTTCTTGGGTTGGTGTTTCCTGTGACTGCTGAGTAGGGTTGGTCTGGGCTGTGCTGGGTGCCGTAGCACCACTGGACACAAAAGAAAGATTACAGTTAAAGTACAGTAAGGCCAAAAAAAAAAGGTTGTATTGGCGTAACATGATATTTTCAAATAGGGTCGGTCGGGCGGATTTTTTTTTGATTTTTTTTTTTTGCTACCTGCATTTTACGTGTATAACTCGTGCTCAGTAAACACTTACAACTGCTGCACCGTATGTGCTGTGTTCATCTATTCTACAAATCATTTATGAGGCCGATATTACTCGAATTATACCCCTTCACAGAATTTAAAGATGTTGAAATCCCTATCCTGAATGTTTTCACTTCATATTTTACTATTTGGACTTAGATAAGATAGATGCAAATTGACCCATATGTACAATCTTTTCATCGCACACGGCGATCTCTATTACAGTTCCACATATACAGATTCGTGTAAGTTCTCCACACAAGAAACCTATGGCAAAACTGTGCACAATACATTGCAGTCTGAATGCTAAGTATACACTGTATAAATCTTGATAGAATACGCGTCCGTGTTGGAAACAGATGATGTACTGATCAAGCGAGGCTATGCGAGGCGCTAGCGAGATCTCTCCCTCGTACATCCGATATCTCCAGAGCCGTTTCCACTTCCGGGTTTTTTGCGATCGTGATTGCAGTCAAGAAGATACTTGATATCGATAGCAAAAAAAATAATAAAAAAACATAGGGTCGGCGGAATTTTTAGGGTCGGGCGGGTTACGCCAATACAACAATTTTTTTTTTTTTGGCCTAACCTATGACTTTTTACCTTACACACTCTCATTTCACTGAGCATGGAAATAATTGTCTAGATGCATTTCTGCCCATCTCATCAAACGATATTACCACAGGACATTCCAAGATGAAGTTACAGCTGAAATTTAGACATATCCTAAGTTCAATGACCCTTGACCTCAGGAGCTTTTGCCCAAAATCTAATCAGTACATCTATTCTTTATGTAGCATACCTGGGCCAGGTAATAAGAAAATCCACCAATCAATTTATCTTAACTGCAATAAATGAGTTGTGGAAAGAACAGAAAGATGGCTAAAGCAAAAATCATAATGCCCCTGATATCCTTAGGGCAGAAGTCATAAAAAGTTGCAACCCACCAAGGCTAAAGTTGTTTGTGAGCAAAAGAAATTATATTGAACTTCAAAATATAAAACATAATGATACACACCAAAAGAGCATCAATACAAGCCAATCTGCCTTAAAAACTAGTCATAATGATAATAATAGAGCCTCCTGCACCATTTGATAATAAAGAAGTAAGAATAAATTGCAAAAATTGCAAGACTTACTCTTGGGATTTCTTCTCTTCTGATCCCCATCCTGCTCCACTGCTAGGGACTAGGTTGATATTTGGGTCGTTTCCTTTGTGTTCACTTCTCAAGCTTGGGAGATTTGCTGGTGTGGGAAGGCGACGGGCATTGCCCACTTTGCCAAGACTTTGCAATCCACGGCCATGGCTCACTAATCACACATCGACAGAAGCATGGGAAAAGAGTGTGTGATGAAATCTTTTCACCATTCTCAACAGTTTGCACAACACAAAGGGTGTACAAATCCCTACATCACTATCTATACACAGTGTACTAGTAGAGTTGTATAATTCTTTATACACAAGTTTCAATACACAGCATCGTCACATCATGCACACTCAATCCAGTTTTGTCAAGCTGCTAAAATATTGTGAACGTAATACATCATAACCAAATCTAAACTTCTCTTTCATAGTTCAATTTCAATACTTCAAACAAAAGTTAATGTACATTGTACCTGTAGGATATTCAGACAAAATTAATTGATGTCCAACAATATAATGAGGGTTGAAAAATTCTGAAAAATGGAACGATTTATATTAAAAGTTTACAAATACGGTTGTCCAAAAAAGAAAGAGCATCAAAATTTACAGGTGCTGGAAATCAAGAAGGTTTTTTTTTTTCAGTGAATTTTTGATGGAAAGAACAATTGCCAAACTACATTGTACAGTTCACAGACACAAAACTAAACATTTTAAGGAGAAAGTGTTCATTATATGTACATATATATGCCCTCTCATTCAACCACAAAAAAGGTACAATTTGACTGACAACATACAAGTATATGAGGGAGTTGGGTTTCTAGTATCTTTGACGCTTAAACTAATCAATGACTGCACATATTTTCATGAAAGATTAATAAGCATTGGTTCAACTCACCTGCTTGTTTTTGGGGTTCTACGCTTTTGCCTTTATAAGTATCATATAAGTTGAGGGAAGAGTATTTTGTTTTTCCATCTTTCCCCTTGTTTGTCACTGCTGAGCGGTCAGACATGCTGTATTTCCTGGCATGGAGCTTTTATTCACGGTACCCCAGAACGTGCAAGCAGCCACTGCAAAGAAAAGACGGCACAAATATACGAGGTCACAAAGGGGACAGTGCATTCATCAAGTTCACTCAATTTCACAGTACAGGAAACCCGAGACAAGAACTTCAAACTCTAATTACTTTTCAGACATCCCTCAATTCTCATGATTTCCAATGAGGCACTTTTGTCAACGGTGGCAGGCACTGCAAGATACATGTAGTTCACTATTTCTAACTGTCCGTCAGAATGTAAAACTGAAGAAACAGCATCTTGACAAAAAGCAAATCAAAAGGAACACTAGTTAATAGAAACTGAATTAAATGATACAATGTGTATGGTGCCAGCAGTTGATGAAGTTAGTTTCCCAATCAAATACATGCAGAACTTTTTCAAGCAGAAAAGGTACATGTACAAGTATAACCGTAACTCAGCGAATATAATTCCTACAGCTGATGTTATCATCATAATATGAAGGCTTTCAATCACTCTGTCAAGATGTTTTTTGCACCCTCACTCCCAAAAAAAGACAAGAACAAGAAAACAATATAAAAAGAAAACAAAAAGCAAATAAAAAATCATTCCAGAAAGTGTTTCCTATGCCTGAAAATCTGGGGGTGGGGGGTTCAACTCTCTGAACATGCGTACATAATTGTATACAGACAGCATCACGATAAATAAAATGCAAGTACAGGTTAGTAAAGCAGGAAAGGTAATCCTCCAATATTGGACAGGTACAGACAGCGCATGCAGCAATTAGCATTCATACAATGTATGTCCGTCAGTGCCAGTGCCACATGTCACATGTCCCAAATCTCTCGTAAACTGTTAAAACATGACTGAGGGAGTAAGCTCAATCCACAATACAGAATATTTGTACGCTTTACATGGAAAAAAATAATCTGTTATCATGGCAACACATGATTCAACATTGACACAAGATGAAATTCCCACAGCTACATGTACATATACTCCCCCCCCCCCCCCCCCCCCCGGGTTGTTTGACGGACCATTCTGGTCACCTGGGCAAGTTGTTATAGTTGTTACAAGCTACTGAAATCCTTGAATCTGATTGTTTGAGAGCAAATTTGTCATAGAAATGTGGCAGTTGTCACTAACACCAAGTTTTTGAAACGGGACCCTGGTCTCGCTATGCAAGATCATTTTTTGTTTAACACGAATTCCATAAATTTTTACGCCGGGCAAACTTACCGGTACGCATTATGTTGCTTTGAATATAATGAGTGAAGTGCCTAACCAACTAAGAAAATAGAAAGGTAGTTTGCACCAACGTGCACATGAGCTAATTACCAACTGGCTTATTCATGCAGTGTGGAACAAAGACCTGAGCCATGAGGCCTGACAAAAGGCTGTAAATGTCAGTACTACAATATATCCTCTGCATTTGTGCATGTGAAATAAGTGCTTGTCAGTTAGGAGTGGTGTATACATACATGTAGGTATCAAGAGATTGCTTTTCCTCTGGAGCAACGTAGCATGATCAATGCTACACTGTACCAGGAGGAATTATAGCAACACTGCATAATCCAGAAGGGTGAGAATAGAGTAGTACATGCTTATCTGTAAAACTAGAAAGCAGAATTCATTTCTGCAAACAGTAGGTACAAGTGTCATTTGTAGAAGCCACTCTCAATATATTACATGCAAGCAAACTGTATACAGTTCGTATCCTACAGTTGGAGTGTCAAATGGCAGCTACTTGTAGTGCAGTCATCAATACATGTAATTGTTATCGTTACTCAGGACCAAATATGAAATCCAAACTACAGCAGAACATATGGCATTTGGAGACCTTGTTCCGGTCTGATGTAATGCAATAGTCAGGTGGGTATTCACAGTTGACAATAGGATACATGACAGTGAAGCTCTACACATTGTAGCAGGGATGATTTCATACTGTGTTAGCATTGGTACACTGACATGTGAAATGTTGTACAGTGTAAGCTTGACACCAACATGTATGTGTTACATTTGTGCCCTGAGTTCACTAAACTTGAACTGTTCATCTACAGTATCACAAATTATACAATAACTTTTCAAATCTTAGCTCTATATGTTGGGTTTTTTTTCTGTGCACAGTGAAATTGGATGTACACATGGTGTGTGTAAAAGTCCCATCCCAATGACAAAAGAAACTACTAGATTACTGGATGAACATGATTTGAGAGTTGGAGCTGTTTTTTTCACATTTGTTGAATAGAACTGTATCACTCCCAAGAGGATGCATGCGTTCTAAAAAGGTACCCTTCCACTTACATACAGTGTACATGTATGATAGCATACATGTAATGTGGCAATGTGCCAGGTCTTTAATAGCCAATCCTCAGAGTTTGCACAGCATCCACATGATTTATTGCACAATATCTCGAAAATCTCGTTTTTGCTACAAAACTACACGTACACATAAGGAACTTGAACCCAACCTGCACATTTGGGAGATGCACATACTGTATGTAATGAAAATTTGGTTTAAGCTTGTAGTTACGTGCAAGTAAAATGCCTTTCACCAAAAGCTCATTGACCTTTCAACCTTTCACCCTGGACTGAATTCCTAATTAAAATCTTAATCTAACCCGGACCTTCAGGAAGTATACCTGTATAGTGAATTTAGAATTCCTATCTTACTGTCGGAGGAAGTTATTGGTAAATGCATTTATTGTTTTTTCAGGGCAAGTTCATTGATCTTTGATTATTGACCTTCTGTTCTAATTAATCCACAACTTAAAAACTTAATACACAATATTTGGAAACAGTTCCGTGGTATGAATTTGGAATTCCATCATGTTGTAAGTGTAACTCTCATTATCTCGTACCTACAGTGGTGTGCACATGTGAACATGTGAGAGTAATTTTGTGGAAATTTACCGGCCTATTGAACAGTTTATCAATTCATGCGTCTATTCGTCTGACTACTACAACAATCATACATTGTACCTTTGTATGTGAGTAAACCTGATTTAAATAATTATCTCAAGCAATATCTATTACTACTGATAATCTTTATGGTGACAAATTATGAAGGACTGCTGGGGAATAAGCAATGAGTACTATGCACCATACAATTGTACATACACATGTACATTTCATAGAGTTTTCATTATGCAAGTCAGTAGCTATTCATAAATTTAACAACACGCTTACAGGAGCTCTGATCCCTGAATGTGACGTGCAAGTGTATATTTTTTGTCCATTGCTATATTATATGATTGCAAGATGTTAACCACTCGCAAAATTGTCTGGAAGTCCTGATTCGCAAAAAAAAAAACAAAAAACAAAAACAACAACAACAGACTCAACTATACCGGGTGTCCTAAAAAAAGCGGAACGGTGGATTTTCAGTACTTTGCGTTCTAAAAGTGATATATTTTTTGACATCATTAGAAAGAGCATTTTCGGCAGAAGACAATGATACCGAAATCATTAAATTTGGTTCAGTACTTTTTATTCTACGCCAATTTTTGAAAATGCAGTCATTTTCAAATGTCGCCGGATTTTTGCGACTTATGAGATAATAATTTGAGTGCAACACGCAATCCATATGGTGAACATTGTAAAGCTCGGTGATCCTTGTCAACAAAAGATACAGCTTTCACATTGGGCACGGGCCAGGAAAAAAACAAGTGTGTGTGTGTGTGTGTGTGTGTGTGTGTGTGTGTGTGTGCGCGCACAATATCAAAGCGTTATCTTTTGTTGACATGGATCATGCAACGAGCTCACACAATTCACCTTATGGAACGCGTGTCGCGCTCAAATTACTATCTCATAAGTCGCCAAAAATTGAAAATAACTGCATATGGGCATTTCCGTGAGTTGTGCGACATGACCACCAAAATTTTACCCGCATATTTCAGGACAACTGATAATCTTACTTTGTTAGCCATAGTTTGAAGTGTGTGAAACCAACTTTACCTTTAGGAAAAGTTCCCTTTTGTGCATTTTTATACCTTTTGAAACCAGAAAGCATTTTTTGACCTAAAAATTCCTAAGAATGCATTTCTGTTGCTCTTTGTGATAATTTTTTATATTTGAGGCTCAAATCAAACTTTGTTTGGTTTTACAAATCAAAAATATGTTGATCTAGCAGTAAATAAAGTGGAGACCTCAATATAAGATATGTACTTCGGACAGCAGCGTGCTCTTATATAGCTCGAGAAGCTGCTGTAACGTGAGTTACCGAAACATGAACTTTTTAACCTAGCAATTTTACTATGCCCAACTGAGACATGGTATTTTGGATTATCAAATAACTATGCAGCACACATCCAAGAAATATGATGGGACTTATAGTCTTTGCTTCAAATTCTCATAACAGAGGTCTTAAAATTGTAACGTGAGTTACCATGTAACGTGAGTTACCACAATGTAACGTGAGTTACCAACATGATTTTTCTTTAATACCAAGATATGATATGAAGGTTGTGATTGTAAGTAACCAATGAGTACATGATTACTGAACTCTTGTATGAAGATTCTATTTCCAGTAGATTTTTATTCTCTTGGTCTCTCTCTATCACCAAACCAACTGGTCTACATGTACAATGTATCAATTACACATGTTCATCACATGTTAACTTCTGAAAGAAACTGTTCCACATTTACTATTTAATATTACAGTGCATGTATACTGATCTGTTACAAAAGTTGTTAAAAGACATTTCTTCTAAAGCTGCATGGACCTTGTTCCAGCAAATTTTCAAAATTTTGTGATAACTATTAGTAGCCTCCTGATTGGGATAATCACTGCATGATTACTCTTGAAAAGTTCTTGTTTTTGTAATTCAAGTGATTACTATTTGACATTTCATAGTTTATACCTACCTGTATAGACCAAAGCCATTGTTTATGAGGCTGAAACATTTACACTGTACATGAATGAACAGAATTTTAAGATTGGAGCTCGCTTCCTGCTGTTTTTTCTGAGATTTTTGAGAACTGAACATTGTGAATTTGACACACTTATGTGTTTTATACTATTTTACTCTGAGGTTTTAGCTATATTGTTGCAAAATCCTACAATGAAACTTTTCCATGTTTACTATAATTTACTTTACATGCTGATCTATTACCAAAAACTTGTTGAATGTGAACCTCATTATCAGACATTTTCTTTAAGAGCTGGACAGTCATGTACCTTAAAGCAAACTATCAACATTTTGTGATATTAATAGTTAGCCTCCTGATCACAAAATATTAACTATTCATGTTTTTCATTGGGATTTACTGCTTCAGTCTGCTAGATTACTCTAGAAAAAACTGGTATACTTTTTACATGTATGTACAATTTAAATTATGGCTACTTGACATTTCATAGACCACAGCCATTGTTTTTTAAGGCTTAAACATTTATGAACATGTTTTATTAAACTGATCAATACTGGTAGCAGATAACTAAAATTTATCTGCAGTTTCTGTAATTCAAGTCTAATTTCTGTACCAGTTTAGTATAAGAATTTGTAAACAAATCAAACATACAAACAATTGATTATCGAGTAATTCAAACAATTATCAAATAATTGGAATATAAAATATAATATATATTGTTTAAAAGTTAAAAGATTTATTGAAATATTCATTTCTGAGCCTTTAAACTCTCCACAGACTACATGTACAGGTCTCTAGTCTCGTGACTCAATGTATTAAATGGAATAGTTTATGGATGACTTGTTTTATCTAGATAGCCTGAAATCCATTTAAATCTAGTAAAATAAAAAAACAATCAAATCAAATTCTCAATTAAATCCTCAATTTCTGATGCATTTGTTAACTGGAAAAGAGTGTAATTTAATGAAATAGACTCTGTTTCATATCATTTTGTTGAATACAATTTTTGTCTCAGTACAAATGAAAGCTTGGAAAATGACTCAATTAAAAATGAAATTTATCTTCAAGTTGGTATTCTAAATGTAAAGTTTCCTGCCTTTTGGTAATCTCATGGATAGAATGGGATTAATTACTGTCAGATCAATGTTCAAATCAATTTAGATTCTTTATTCATGGAGTTTGTTTGTGAAAAAAAGTTGTCTTGGTAAGTTTTCTTTGGATTATTAAGACAAAAAATCGTCTTGTGATCATGTGGACAAACTGTAACGTGAGTTACCGTAACGTGAGTTACCGCTTCACATGACGATACCTGGAGAATGTAAGACAATTTGAATTTTTACCATACTCTGTGATGTATGTTGTTAGTCCATGACTTTGACACAATAGACTTTAAAGTCTCTCTGTTTCTTGTTTGAGGAAACTTTTGAATATAAGACATGCCAAATTTTTGCATGTCCAAATTATGTAACGTGAGTTACCGACATTTGTAGTGTTTTTTCTCATAGTTCTCATAAGAGTCTGTGGATGTAATGTTGCTGTGAGGTAGGATGGAGGTGCATGATACTCATTCACATATAGTAACTCATATCACTAATTAGGTTTTAAGGATATTGATCTCAACGACCTAATTTTGAGTTCAAAATGTAACGTGAGTTACCGTGGAAATGCCCATATACAGAAATTGGCGTAGAATAATAAGTACTGAACCAAATTTAATGATTTTGGTATCATTGTCTTCTGCGGAAGATGCTCTTTCTCATGATGTCAAAAAATATATCACTTTAAGAACGCAAGGTACTGAAAATCCACCGTTCCGCTTTTTTTTGGGACACCCGGTATACAGATCACGTATACAATTTTGTACAGTGCTTGAGGATATTGGAATGACTCTGCAGTGTTATGTTTACCATTCAATGCTGCACCATGCAAATTCCATTCATGCTGTACTTCTTGAACTCAGCAGAGGAAATCAAAAGCAGGAAGTCTTATTACCACAGAGCTCGTGGGTTGTGGGTGATTGGAAAATAAAAGTACAAATTGTAGTGCACCACTGACAACACCACTGCAACTGCTGCAATGGAGGAACAGAAAACATTTTTGTGGTTTTGCTAAAGCAGCCAGAAACATTTTCTGTAAATGACTCATGTGCACAAAGGTACAGAGAATACAACTGTAGTTGGGTTGTTCAAAAAGCATGCAGCAAGCCATCACCAGCCCCCCACTCCCCCTCCCCCTTCACGCCTTCTACCTTTTCACATTTTAACACCATACACACTTCACCATGCAAACACATTTATTTTGGGTTCCCAAACAACTCTTCTGCATTTAATTAAATGATGTACTAATGCACTGAAACACAGTTTACGGAAATAATAACTTTTAACTTGTCTTGAAATCATCCTTGCTTCCCTGTATAAATGCTCGTCTAGAACAAGTTGTAAACATTCCTGTAATTTCTACTTTGACAATCTATTATGATTAAAGATCATGATACAGGTATAGGATGATCAACAATCCACAAATAAAATGTACACATAAAACAATGTTATAAATAAACAGCTGACAATAACATTCCTCCCTGACATTGTCATGTATATGCAAATACCGGTATGTACCTGGTACATTTTTTTTTTCATTTTCCTTATTTTATTTTTTCTTTGTACAATGTACTCACACCCAGTCCATGCAACACAATAGTATTACAATACTTCTTAATCTGCAATTACTACCAGTACACATGAAAAAATAACTCTATTTAATCAAATTGAAATCAAATCTGTAATTCATGCTATACAAATTAGCATTGATAAGACGAATTTTTATTCAAGCGTTTTTTGTAGGCAGTTAGAATAAGAAAATCCAAGTCAGAAAAAGTAATGCCCCACACATAACAATGTGTGTGTACAGTGTGTACTACATTGTAGGGCCCTACTGTAAAAATTGTCATGCACGCAAAATTGTAATATGGTGTACAGTATACAATGTATGTCTGTCGTTGTTCGGCCAAGGGGCACAAAAGAATGTTTTCACATTGTCTTTCAAAATAACAAGGCTAAACAATAATATAATGTCTTCTTTACAATGCAGGGTGGTCCACGAGGGGTTTTAGCATGTCGCTGCAACATGCTAAAATTCTTGTGCAACATCCTAAAAAGCCAGCAACATGCTATGCAACATCCTCAAGAATTTGCAACAAGCTCACAAGTAAAAGTATTCAAAAATGTGCAAAACATGTGCATAACATAAGAAACATCAAATTACCAGGTACTTAGATATTTGTGTGCAAAACATGAGAGAGAACATTGAATGTAAGCAGCAAAATATTGCGTACTACGTACTCATCGTGTGCGCTCCGCGCAAATTCAATTTCTGCAATATTCTCAGATTCTGAGCTTGCAACATGCTAAAATTTCAAGTTGTGGACCACCCTGCAATGTTACAAGTACTTGTACAGTTGTGCATGTACAATGTACATGTGTACATGTAAAGACTGTCACACATGAAACTAAGGTTACTTAGCCCGGGCTGCACACTGAGCATATTTTTTCTACTGGTCCGAACTGCCTGTCAGACCAGCAGGTAGGCCCTACCCAGTTTTTCAATTCTTTACTGGTCCAATCCTGAAAAAGTTACTGGTCCGACAGTGATTTTTACTGGCCAGGGACCGCCGGACCAGTGCCAGTGTGCAGCGTTGCTATAGCATCCAATGGATGATACCACTCCAGTGTATGTTCTGATTTCCAAAAATGTAATATTGATATTTGTGATTGAAAGCACACTGTATGATTCACCTCTATGTGTAAGCATGTCTGTACAGTGTAATGTTGTGTCCAAGAGAGAGAGAGAGAAAAAAAAAAATGCGTGTACAAGTACTGTTGTACGTACAATTGTAAGTCCTGAGGGTCAAAGATTTGATTTTTTTTTTTTGGGGGGGGGGGGGGGGGGGGAGGGGCATTACATGCTGCTACAAATGTAAAAAGCAATTCTGTGAACTTGTTACGTGTGCAGCCCAACACTTTACTTTAGCCCAATATTGTCTTCAAGCATGATTTATAACCATGACATATAAAAACACTTTGTAAATCTACAATATGGAATGAAAACTGGATTGAACCGGCATGTTTATCATAAAACAATGACATGCAACTTCCTTATGGCAAACTTATACTCCAGCACATTTGTACACATGTAGGAAATGACATGCAGGACATTCGACGCGAGTATGAGGCAAGTTTCACAAAATTTTCTTATTTTTCATGTTCAAATGTGCATTTTAAACAAAATTTATACCGATCAAGTCTACAGTATAACTGTCCGACGGATAACCGATTTAATTACGGCAGCCACTACACACACACATACACATGCATATTGTACACTGTACATGTAGTAGGGTGTCTGGAGCATTTTTAACTTTTGAAATTCCTTGAGAAGAGAATTACACTTATATCATTAAGATATATTTCAAATTTCATGGCGAAATAATGTTTCTATCTCGAGAAATTAAACTTTCAAATCATGCCAATATTACAACTTTTTCTCGCCGAGAACGGGCAAAAATAACGGTCCAAATCATGTTCGCAAATAGCACTGAGAAGCTGCATGAGCATGCACATCTGTGCGTTATGCGCTAGTGCACTACATATCTGCTCTAACTCTGTAAAAAATGACCAGCAGGGAGGGGAGGAAGAGCATGCATCACGATTGTAGCTATCGCGCCACCATGCCAGCCCAGGGCAGCCAGCGTAGCAAGCATGGTTTGAAGAAAATGCAGTCGATTGTCGAGAGCAGGTGCTCGCAACTAGCGTGAAATATGGCATACAGGCTACAACCTCTACAGGCTTGGAATTGATGCCACATTACTATTATTCATACAAGTGCATGAATGACCAATTTAGTCTTCCGAAATCTTGTGCGAGCCCCTTTTGTCGACTGGAAGTTCAGTCACAAAAATCAGGTATTCGTTATACATAGTATACAAGTGTACTTGTCTTGTACCACTACCAGACTAGCATATTCACAATTGACTTCTAAGCCCCATTTCATAAAAAGTTAATATGATACATTGTAGCACCTCTTGCTGGAATGGCAATTGTCATGGTAACGACAAGAATCCAGTTTCCTGATTGGCTGTTGCTATGGGAAGTTGCCATTCCAGCAAGAGTTGCCATCCTAACATCTTTAATGAAATGGGGCCCTGATCACTTGACAGTGGTGTTATGCTATGCACTGATTCGAGCATTGCAAAGGAGTGCACTAATGAAATATAAATAAACAGGTAAGATCATTACCAATCCACAAACATTTAACAGACCAGGAGTAGTTCTCCTTTTTCAAACTGATTAGCCAAGTCAGCCTACGGGAGCTACGTGGTTTGTGAGCATAAGCGTGACTGGATCCATATGCACATTGTGAGTGAGTCAATGAGATGGCAATCTTACATGTGTTATAGAGCTATCACAAGCGACAGCAGTTTTCTGTTCACCATCGGACGAACATGTGAGTGTAATGACACGCTTAATGCACATATGTACACACACTACATGCATGCACATGCACACACACACACACAGCACTTGCTTGCTGCATACGGGCGCGCATGCACACACAATCGCCATGTGACAGCGATGCGTGTTAAATTTATATTGTTATGCATGAGCGCCTTTGCATGGATGTTACTTTGGATCTTGCATACGAAGCCATGCCTAAAATGTTTGCTGTGATCAAAAATTATTGCAAGGGGTGTCTTCTAGGCAATATCCCCGCTCCAAGATGTGGAGCTGGCGAAAAACTACAGTAACTGAACCATTGGATTCAGCATATCCTAAACTACTCATTTGCCACACGCTGGTTTGAGTACTGAAGCAGATGCTGAGATATGGAGATAAGTGTGATCCAAACGATATCTAGATACATCAATTTATTGTCAGAGTTATGTACCAGGCTCTACTGTGATACGGGGCAAAACTTCCTCTTTCATACGATACCAAATTTGTTAGGATTTGTTAGCAGCATGGACCGGGGATTTTGCAATTAAGGCAAAATTTGGCACAAAAATGCGGGGTCATTTACAGCGTAGGCGCACGACTCCATTGTGTTCAAATTCAATTGGACTTGCATGTTATTAGATAGGGGAGCGTTTTGTCCGAAGGTTGGCAGTGCGCAATCAGACACCCTACGCATAGATACGAATTACGATACACACACAGACAAGCCTCTCCTGCGACGGGAGGTTTCAGTGATTTTGCGGTGGATGGAAGAAAATGCCGTATTTAGACTTTCTATACATGTAGACACCTCTACTCAAGTTGTTCAGATTTGGCTAGATTTTGGCTAGAATGTCCAAAAAAGAAGCTCTTGTATCGCAGCCTTCCTCACACTTTGCGCCATAACAAGGCAATTTTCTGTGCTGTGATGCAACATTAAGTAAATGTAAAGTTCGATCATCCTTTTAATAGGGTGTCTGATCGCGCACTGCCAACCTTCGGACAAAACGCGCCCCTATCTTACAACACACAAGCCCCATAGAACACAATGGAGTCGCGCGCCTACGCTGTTTTGACCCCGCATTTTGTGCTAAAAAATCGCATTTATTGCAAAATCCCCAGTCCATGCCGCTATCAAATCCTAACAAATTTGGTATCATATGAAAGAGGAAGTTTTGCTCCATATTCTATAAAAGCGCTGGTACATGACTCCGATGATAAATTCGTGAAAATGTCGTTTGAATCACACCTATCTCGATATCTCAGCATCTGCTTCGCTACTTGTACCAGCGTGTGGCATGCGAGTAGTTTAGGATATGCTGAATCTGATGGTGAGGTTGGTTTTTCGCTAGCTCCACGTCTTGGACCGGGATATTGCCTAGAAGATACCCCTTGCAATAACTTTTTGATCACAGCGAACATGTTAGCGTTAGGCGTGGCTTCATATGCAACAACCATAGTAACGTCCGCGCAAATACGCTCATACATATGTAAATCTACACGCATTCGCCGCCACATGGCGCGCATGCAGCTAGCTCGCTGTGTATGTGTGTGTGTGTGTGTGTGTCTCACTAACCTACACGTGTAGGGCAGTGGTGTGTCTACCATCGCAAAGGCATTAGCTAGTAGTTCACTAGATCACTGTGTGTGTGTGTGTGTGTGTGTGTGTGTGTGTGATGTGTGTGTCTACTTACGAGTACGTGCGCACATCCGTGCCACTGAAAACAGAGCTGTCACGTCGCTTCGCTTGCAATAGTTCTACAGCACTGAGTTCTATGGGGTTATGATTGCCCAGCATTCATAATGTGCATACATGTGCATACAGTGATGGAAACTCTTACGCTCATAAACCACCTGGCACATCAGTTTCAACGGAGTAAAAGTACTATTACTGGATTGATAATGATCTTAACAGGCCTACAATGTGTGAGTTCGCAATACAAACAAACGACCACGTAGAGTCAAATTTATTTTTTTAATACTTCAGTAGAAAAGTGCACTCACGATGCACGAGTCGCAGTCTTTCTCGCGATCTTATGCACTTGTCAATGTAATGACGCACCCCACTACCCCCGGACATGGGTGCGTCATGGTCATTTTTTGACTGACCACACGGGGTTTTTGACGCACCCCCACAGTCACTTTTTGACGGACCACACGGGGTTTTTGACGAACACCACAGTAACTTTTTTGACGGACAACACAGGGTTTTTGACGAACACCTAGGTCACTTTCTTGACGGACATCCTCGGTACATTTGACGCACCCCGTAAATACTGAAAGGATTTTTGCATACGCTTTATTCACGCAATTTAATTTTCTTTCGGTTCGTAAACACAATTTGTCAAAGTTTCGGCAAGTTTCCCTTACCCTGGCCCTGTAAGCACCGTACCGTCATTCACCGTACATCACTCTGCTGCTACGATATTCCGAATGTATGTGTGCATGCAATCCATAGCGTATAGTCACCTGGCTATGACTTGTCTGCAGATGCGCTGTATGTGCGCGGCCATTTCTAGTCCGGTTGAATGCAACACATGGACGATGTACGTTCGATGAAGAATAACGAGCACGCTGCTCACTTGCGAATTGCACAGCGTTAGCGAGCGAGTCGCGCACCACTAACACTCGACTTGCCTGCTACTGCAGGTATGCGCAGTACGCACCACGCAACGGTATACCAAAGATCGTATACGGAATTCCGTATACGATCTTTGATTTTACTATTTAGTACTGTGAGGTTGAAATCGTTATATCGCTAAACAGTCCGTCTGGCTTGAGATTGAGTATGCGTGATTTCATGAGTTTGTTGGAAAGAAAATGTGAGGAGAAAGGGTGGCTTTTAAATCATTTTGCTTGCCAGATTCGGGCAAGCATTTTTCCCTCTTTAGGCCTACTCCAAAACGCTTCCCGACTTTGATTTTCACTTGCCGCCGCGGGAAAGCGCTCACTGTAAATTCACTCGCGGTACGTACGTGTATCCGGTACTGGTAGCGTGCAAAAATGCGTGCAGTTTTCCATAGCCAAGTGCATACCATGACGCACCCCTCGGTTCAGAATAATGCGTGTTATTTTCCATAGCCAAGTGACGTACCATGACGCACCCCTCGGTCAAAAATTTGACGACAATGATGGGATTTTGACGCACCTCTCGGTCAAAAATTTGACGGACATAGCTGGTAAAATGACGCACACCTGGGTCACAAATTTGACGGACCAAACGAGGAAATGACGCACCCATGTCCGGGGGTAGTGGGGTGAGTCATTACATTGACAAGTGCATTATGCTGCGTAGCAGTATAGCAGATAGGCCTAGGCTACACAACGCATCAGGCAAGTCGATTGTGAAGCGGTGGAAGGTTCAAATACCGATTTTTACGACTGAACTTCCAATCAACAAAAAAGGGCAAGCAAACGATTTCGGAAGCTTTACTCTTAAGTCATGAATGTATGCACGAATGGTGGCAAAGTGTCACCAATTCAAGGCTAAATAGCCATAACATTTTCACACGAAATGCCAGCATAGATCTACTCTGACAGAATCGACGTGTACTTCTTATGTGGTCGTCACATAGCCAGCTACAGTAGCTTATAGCTGTGTGTGTGTACTGTACACGTGTAGCGCATAGCGTGTGTGTAGGTAGTACAACTACTCAAAGCATGCATGCTCACTCGTCCCGCTGATGTTGGCTGGGCTGGATTCGAATGCATGCGCTACGTACAATTTACAACGCTGAGCGCTGTATACGTACGGAAACACACAGCACACACATCCTATGACGACACGAGGGGGAGTGGCTTCTGCGCTGGTTACGCGTTTTAGCAAACCGCTGTACGCTCATTAACATTTTCGTGTGTGCTCATAAAAAAAAGGGGGTAATATTGCAGTGATTTCAAAGTTAAATTTCTCGATAGAATTATTCTTTCGCCATGAAATTTGAAATATATGTTAATGACATAATTTTCTTTCATATGAAATAGTTTATAATCCACCTGTCATAGAATTTCAAAAGTTATAGAAATGCTCCAGACACCCTACTGCCTTTAAAAAATGAAGCGAAGAGCAAGAGACACGCGATATCGCACAGCCAGTAAATTTATTTGGTGTGTCAAAATCGCTTTAGGCTTTAGTGACGTTATCATTTGTCATATTAACAGCGTTCCATACAACAGCCTAACAACATAACGTTAAAATGTTAGGCCTAACGTTACAGGAGCAAGCTCTGCGCTAGCCCTGGAGACCCGCCGCTCTGCGGCGGGGTCCTGGCGGCTACCTCGCAGTTTCGTTAAAGTGAGAATCACGAACAACTCCCTATTGCCACATATACGGCAACTTCACAAATAAACCATGGCTAAATTTCTATCATAAACACAGTGACAATAAAAAATGAAATATACACTAGCCCATTGCCTTGTTTCTCTCACCAATTTATCTGGAAACTGCACAATATTCCACATTTTTTAGGAGTAAGCGGCCTGCCCTAGTGGAGAGCTTTGCTGCTATTTTGAACGTGTATATCCATTTGTACGCATCTACGCATGCGTAAACAGTGACGTCACCGTTACAGATGCTCAAGGATATGAATAATGCATCATCGCACGGTGCATATAAGGTGAAATGAATATGCATCATGTAGCGAGCGATACAGCTGTCAATGGACCGACTGAATGCATGCTGTGCGCATGTGCAAGTGATTGTGAGTTTCAGTGAGCATCGGTGAGCTGAAGATATTTGCCTTATAAGACAGCATTTTCTGCATCATAAGCAATGAAATGCATCAAACAGTCGCCGATAAGAATCATTTAGGTTTAATCGACCCATGTAAGTATTCCCAGTAGTTTTTGTTGAAAAATTAAGGAAATACAGCGCCGGAACGGCACCCGTTTGGTACAACATTAAAATTTCGATGCCAAAACGGCGCAGCCCCAACACTGTACGTTGTACGTTGGGGCTGCTGGTCGCAGTTAGCTCTGCGCGTGGTGTTTCATCAGCATGGGATATCACCTTGGCACACAGGGATGGAGGCCCCAATTTATGTCACTCAGCAGTCGCCGAGCTGAAGGGCATGATTGCCCAAATTCTATGTGAGTGCCTGAATCATGAAGAGTTGTCAAGGTCAAAGGACATTCGGTAGACATGGTAGATATAGGCAGGTATCCTATTACCGAACAGTATCCTATTACCGAGTACGTACATTTTCAATGGAAGCCCGTTTAAACAACTCCTATACGCGCACATCCATTGCACTACGTACGCGCTGTTATCTCACAAGGGGGTGCAGAAAATTGTTAAACTGCAGCAAAAAACAAAAAATTTTAGTAATAATCGCTGAAATGTTGATGTTTGTTATTCTGCGTTAATAACATTGTCCGAAAATGCAATGCCTAAATTTCCCCATACAGAGGGGGCATGTTCGGTAAATACAATACAATTTGCGTCGGTAAAAAGACACGGTTTTTGTGGAAGGGTTATTTGAAATACAGATTTTGTTAAGTGCGTGGCTTAGTTTTCAAATAATACTGATACAGCTAAATTTATCAGAATTTTAATTATCTTCTGGGAGATCTTTAGCTAAATTGAAGTATAATGTTGCCCGTCTGGAGAAATTAAATAAAAATCGTTCGGTAATAGGATACACCTCCAGGCTCCATACTACTGTCCGTAGAACAAGACACGAAAATGCAGTGTGTGGAGTCAATTCGAGAAGACACAAAATTCCCCATACGAAGCTTACCGTACGTCCGTCCGTAGCGTAGCGTAGGTAAACTGAAGTTTCGTACCGCAGTTTGTTTGGTGGCTTCCTTTTTCTCCTACGATTCCTATTGTTACGTTTCATGTGAAGATACCGTTATCAATCCGGTAGCCAGTATGATTATTACTTTAAAATCACATCGTGAGGAATATCAATCTCCAAATTTTCACGACAACAGGACTTCATTACATGAAACATTCTGCACCAGGTAAGACAGCAAATCGCAGATCCAACGGCGTACATTTTGTGCGTAACCGGTAGATGACAGTCGTATAAGAGTAAGCGCAGTGTTTTGTACCAGGCAAAACATAAATTTGTGAATAAGAAGTTATCTGTTTTCCCTCGATTATCTAGCAAACTTAGCAAATATAACACTTACCCTTGCTCGTTCTGCAGGAAAAATAAATGGAGAAAAGTATGATGACCTGCGTCACCCTTATAGCAGACGGATGTTGTCAATTCAGATGGATAATAATGTCATTTGAGAGATCGATCTCCCTCAAGAAAGACTCAACTCTTGATAATGGCGGTGCGAGTCGGCTCCTCGGCCCCTCGGATTTCGTATTTTCGGTAAGGATCGGTATGGCTGCGGATGACGTCGGAATTGAACGAGTTGGGAGGCAAGTTGTGCACAAAGCGCAGTGCGGTAAGGCCCAATCTCAGCTCGCACTTTCCAAGGCCCCTGGGGTGGGCCCCTGGGCCGATTGAAAGCGCTGTGGTGAAAGAACGCCTTTTTAGCAATTTACCAATGGGATACAATGTAACGCATGAACAATTGAACTTAGTTTTTGTAAGTTAGCATGCCCTAAAAAAGGGGGTGATACACAGGTTTTAGAAAGTGCTTGAAAACACCTGCTTCCTACAAGGTATTAAACGTTGTAGTTCCAAGGAGTTGACTACATGTGTCGTGCTGCTGACCGCCCATACTCCCGATCGCTGAGCTCAGTTGAATTGGTTAATGTTTCTTCCGCGACCTAGTAAGGCATGTTGCTCATGCTAGATCCAAATGAAAGGAGACAGACTAAAACTGAGATGGTTAGTCATCAATTAAGATCTCACGAAAAAGCGAGCTGACCTAACTCCCATTATAGAAAATGACTGTCAAAGTGTCTCTCCCAACGAATGCGAACCAACCAATGCATGGATAATAAAACCCCATGCCTTTTTAGACAAATAACCTCGCTATCATGGAGATCTTATTTACCCGGGCATCACACTGACTTCGTAAAGAAGAAATCCACTCCAAAATTTGCATCAATTTCACAAGAAAGAGAATAAAATTCCCTGCAGAACAGTGCAAAGTGATCAAAATCGGATACAATGAAGTTATGACAATCTGAAGTTGCACAATTTTTCGGAAAACACCTTGTTTTCTTGACCAGTCGCTATGAATATTGAAAGTAGCAAGTTGATGATGTATAATATGTCATGCTCTCGAAATTTCTGATTCATTTCATTACACAGACATGACAAAAATTTCATATTTCAGCTGTATAGTATAACACTTGTCTTAAACACACCCAAAAATTAATTTAAAAAGAACAAACTTAGTGACACCTCTATATTTTGGTATGGGAATATGTTTTTACCTCTGTTAGCTGAAAATAATAATTTGTCCGAATTTCATATACAACGTATAGGCCTTACGTGAAAAATTGTGAGGGCATGACATCATTAACTCGCTCATTATAATTTTGTTTATTCATAAGGACTGGTCAAGAAATGTTTTCCGAAAGTGTGAAATTTCAAAGTGTCATATCTTCCTCTTATTTCTTATCAGAAATTTGTCTTATTTTGAACGCTCTGTGGGGATTTTTTTTTCTTTTTTGGAGTTTATTTGTTTTTGGGGTGGATTTTCTCTTTAAAGAAGTGAATTCCCTTTTTATATTGGGTCATAATAATTCAAAAAAAAAAGGATTGCCCTGAAATCATTCTATAAATCGAATAAATCTAATGTGAACATTTTGTGACACTATAAAAAAAGAAAGTTTGTAGACACTGGATGGACGGCTCAATACAATGTTGCGAAATCTTCCCGCTTGAGACAGTAATTCTACATTTCGCGATCATGAAAAAGTCACCCTTTTTATTACACAGTTATATTCTATTCTATATGTCTGATGCTCATTTGCCCTAGAAATGTTCATTTACGTCTTGCCCTTGCAAAAATGTGTTGTCATAATATTTTTAAGTATTTATAGGCCTATACTGTGCTGTTACGTCTTTCGATGTTTCCATTGTATAGTTGTTTGATAAACTTCAATTTTAGTAATGATATTCTTTTGCTGCACAACACGTGCTGTATACTCTATATGACATCGCAAACGTAAGTTTATTCATCATTCTGTTCTGCTATTAGATATTCAACCGCAGTGATAAACTATTGTTTGAAAAGATTTTATTTTCTGCATTTCATATTTTCTTTCAGAATACAAAAATAACAAAGGCAGGTTCAATTACACAAATACAATTCTGAAAATTATTGACATATTACATAGTAAGTCATATTTTGTATATAAAGACAAATGAAACGTTAAATAACATACAAAATGTTTATATGGCCAATAATGACTTGATTCACAGTACAATATATAATATATACATATAATGCAGAGGGCCGCCGTTATAAGCCGTGCTTGAACAGACGGACAGCCAGAGTTAAATTACCATTTTTTATTGTAGTACTTGAACACTAATACGGATGGGCCATGTTAAAATGCGTGTAAATCCAGTTTTATACAATTACTTGGTAAACAGGAGTGGTGCCTGTGAGTGCGTGTGCAGGTGATGAAGCGCGAAAGTGTTGATGGTCAGCACTTCTAAAAAAAATGATTGAATATGTTATAATATGGGCGAAGGGTCAAGCAGCAAAGTAAAAGAAAGGGAAAAGGGGGTGGACCAAAATATTGCCTTGTTGTTGAGTATAAGAGGTACATGTTTAATGATTACTGTACCGTATGATATTGTGCCAAGAAATATTTCTTTGTATTTGCCTTAAAGGAATAGAGAGATGTGCACTGTTTTATGTGGAGAGGGAGTGAATTCCAAATATCAGGCCCGTTATGCCGAATTGATTTTTGAGCTAATAGGAGTTTAGGGTTATTCAAATGGAAATCATTACGATGGCGCGTGGGGTAAACTATAAAGTAAACAGACAAAGAAAGCCGCATTGTGCTTGTTGGAGGATTCTTGCGTATTCTTCATAATGATTTTGATGTTTGGTGTTTGTGCTGGACAATTTGGCAACTTTATAACTAAGGCGTTTTCTGCATGACATTTTATACTCCTCGATATAAACTCTTTACGCAACAATTACACTGCGGATAGATGTAAACAGCCCTATATGCAGTTAACTGGTATTTGATGACACAGGAAGGGAGATGCAATAATCTTCTAATAAAATCTAATGTGAAATGTGATTTTTTTTTTAATTACTTTGAAAACATCCCAGACACTCATGCTCATGCAATCACATTGTGTATAAGGCAAAAGTTGGTATTATTATCATTATCATTATTCATTTATTTATTTATTTATCTATCTATCTATCTATCTATCTATCTATCTATCTATTCATCTATTCATCTATTCATCTATTCATTCATTCATTCATTTGGCATTTCAACATAAAATACAACAGGAAATGATAATACATGATATAAAGATTGTGATGATTCTATATAGATGCATCAAACTACCGCTGGTCAGTTAAAGGGCTTTTTACACTTGTAAATTTTTGCTTAGCCCCGGACTATCGGTGGGGCTAAGGGGGGGCCTTAGCCCCACCGTTGGTACGGGACTATCCTTAGCCCACTTTCTGTTTACACTCGTTTTTGCCAAAGTGGGCTAGCCCCACCGATAGTACGGTACTATCTGGCCCTGCAAAATAGCAGGGGTTAGCACCGCAATTGCGGTGCCAAGCAAGTGAGTGTAAACAGAACGAAAAAATAATCCTGGGCTAAGCGACGGAGACGAAGTCCGACCCTCACTGACCAATCAGAAACGAGGCAATCAAGTGCTGCCGGTGCGTGCGTGTACGTGTACAGTACACAGCGTAATTATGAATATTCATGTGGTTTGGAAAGTCCGGGGCTAAGAAATACGAGTGTAAAAAGGTCAGTTTTCTCCTTAGCCCCGGACAAGAGATAGTACGGGACTAATTGGCGAGTGTAAAAAGCTGAAAAAATTGGTACGGGACTAACGATAGTCCTGGGTCAGAGAAAGTCCGGGGTTAAGAAACACAAGTGTAAAAAGCCCTTTATAGAATTACCGAGCAAAGCTACAATCTTTATTCCAATATCTTTTTTTTTTATTTGAATTGCTGTGAAGTCTTTATCATGAAAAGTATACTGTCTGTGTGGGTTGGCAACCACCTTGAGCTGTACTGCATAGGCAGGCGAAGAGAAGGAATAGAAATTTGGTGTCATTTCCCCCTTTTTTTCCTATATACTGATTTCCGTGAAATTACGCATCGTCTATATCATTGGAATTTTACACTCATCCCGTCTGGCCAGGATGACGTCACGAGTAGTCACGAGTGAGAAAATATTTCTTCTTATTTTGTAAAGGAAGTATACCGAGGAAATCCCTTCAAGGTTTATGCTATACAACTATCGATGGCCGCGAAATGTTGTTGTTGTTGATGTTTATTATTCAAGTATGAATAGCAGCTGCAGCCTTGAACTATTATCATATCAATCCGATGTCTCATGAGATTTAGTTAGCATTGCCATTATGTAGGCCCTATATGAAACGAAACGACGGAGAAAGGATATGATACAGATCGAGGTGTCTAAACGGGTGCTGTTCGTTATTCCGAAGGTTCGCTATTCCGAAGGGTCGTTATTCCGAAGGGTCGTTAATCCGAAACATGCAATCCCTATACCTAGAGGTTCGTTAATCCGAAATTGAAAAAGGGTTCGTTAATCCGAAAATTTGTTTCGTTATTCCGAAGGTTCGTTATTCCGAAGATTGGTTAATCCGAAAATGAAATTCGGAACAATGAACCTTCGGAATAACGAATCTTAGGAATAAAGAGCCTTCGGAATAACGAACCTTCGGAATAACGAGCTGTAACCATAATAAACTATAATGATAAACGTATAACACACTTGACATTCCTGCGGAATCCCCCCCCCCCCCCCCCACAGATTACATTTTCCTGGAAAACATTTGAGGTAGACCTATATACATGCAGGAAAGTTTGTTATTACCTGACATTTGAAAAATCTAATACAATAATTCTATGTATTTAAAATATGAAGATGTAGCCTGACATCCCACCATCAGACTGAGGTGACTGACGATTATTATAAACTATCTCCTTTCCACATCACATCTTGATTGTTGTATTTGAATACCCAAATACTTTAGCGTCCGTGTCATTATGATAATATGACTTTGGTCATTTTATACACCTGTCTATAATGCCCCCATCAATATTTGTCATGTTTATGCACATATCCATTTGGTCATCTATTTACATTGTATCTCATAAAGCCATATCATCCTGGTCGTATCTGCGCTCAAAATAAAAAAAAATCTCCTTTCTGAAATAAGTGTCAAATCTAAGACATTTGGTGATAGGGTTTTTGGAAAAATGGCACCATCATTATGGATTACTCTCCCTCTCAGTATTAGATGCATTACAGATTTTGATCAAATCAAATCTGTGTTAAAAACTCACCTTTTTGATAAGTGTTAATTATATGTTTGAAATAGAGAAATATGTGATAGATTTTGTTTCCATTAATTTTGTACACGCATAGAGACTATATGTTATGGTATTATGCGTTCTAAGAACTGATTATTATTATCATTGTTATTATTATTATTATCACTATTATCATTATTATTATCATTATCATTATTATCATTATCATCATTATATCGTTTATTCAATATTGACTAGAGATTAACTATCATTCAGTTTAGTTTATGTATGGTAGGATCCTATATGTTATTTCGATGTGCATGATAATGTTTTCTCTATCTATTCATTATGTACTTATTCGTTTATAGTCTTTGTAATGCGCCATCGATCTAGTATATTCTGAGGCGCAGAGGGACATAATTATAAAGAAAATAACACACATTACAATTTTAGTTGTACATAAGAACATAGGCGCCGGAAGTGGGGGGGGGCAGGGGGGCGGCCGCCCCCCCCCCCCCCCCCAATCCAAAAAGTGGGGGGGGGGGCAAGAAAAATCCCAAAAAAATCCAAAAAGCCCCCCCCCCCAAAAAAAAAAAATAATAATAATAAGAATAAGAATAAGAATAAGAATAAATGAATAAACAAAGAAAATAAAATAAATATGTATATATATGAATAAAAGGGAAAAAATATGGCTACAAACGGCAGCTTTTGGACTGTAAAATGTCACAATTTTCAAGCTCGCTCGCTTCGCTCGCTCGCATCCAGCAGTTGAGCCCGGTGCGCCTCCCCCTTAATTTCTAAAGCGAAAAACATAGCTACGACGGCAGTTGTTGGACTCTAGAATGTCAAAATTTTCTTTAATCTTGAGCCCCCTCCAATGTTTGCCCCCCCCCCCCCCCCCCATCCAAAACTGCTTCCGGTGCGCCTGCATAAAAAGGTTGGAGGAGAAGAAGAAAGAGATAGAAATATACACCGATGAGCAATTCAATGAATATTCAACCAAAACAAGATGCGAACATATAAATGACTTAAGAAGCTTTTTAAATGTTTCAATGGTTTCTGCTGATCGGATCCTCAGTGGAAGAGCGTTCCAGAGAGATGGGGCTGCAAAAACAAAGGCTTTTTAACTGTTAATTGTTTACTATGAACGGAGATTTCTGCCAGGGACGTATTCTAAAACAAGGTTTTGCAAATGTTTTGAAGCTGAAGAATGTACTGCTTTCAATGTATGAAGAAGAATTTTAAACTCTATTCTCTTGGATACTGCTAGCCAATGAAGAGTTTTAAGAACTGGGGTAATGCTGGCGAAGCGAGATGTTTCACTGAGGACCCGAGCAGCAGAGTTCTTAGCACCCTGTAGTTTGGCAAGTTGGTAAGATGAAGCCTTGAACAATAATGCATTTCCATAATCAATACGACACAAAACATACGAATGAATAACAGAGGCTGCAACCAAGGAGCTACGTAGTAGTTCCTTGCTGCAACTTTGTGTGATAATGATTTCCTGATACTGTGAATATTGCGTAGTTGCAAATGATGTATGTTTATCGATATTTCATGATATTTCACACTCTTCCACTCAACCCATGTCCTTCAGTATAGACATATATCATGACAGAGGTTGTTATTATATAGGGCGCCCCAAGCCTTAACTGTACAGATTCAATTCAGTTCAATTCAATCATAGTTTATTTCCAATCAACGAAAATCAAAACAGATTGAACGGCATCCTAAGGTAGTACATTCTAACATGATGTAAACAAAACCGTATATGGACAGTCACTGAATGCGTTACATGTGCTGCCATTGAGCTCTGTTGAGTCCATGCAACCACAGTTTTTGTTTGTTTGTTTGTCTGTCTGTCTGTCTGTTTGTCTGTTTGTTTGTTTGTTTGTTTGTTTTTACAGCCATGACCCGAGCCATACATCATGAGAGCCAGGTTGACACTAAACTTTCATTTTATCTTTTATCTTTGTAATAGCAAAGGGGAATATCATATATTTATAGCAAAGAAAATTCTATTGCAAGAAAATGATAATCATATAAGCTGCAAGTGTTTCAGAAAAAATTGTGTCTATTTAGACGCATGTTTTCTTGATATGTGTGGTCTGAGTCACGATATCTTATTACCTGTTTTTCAAAGTGCTTTGTTTGATACATGTATACGTTTGATGTAGAATAATGAAATATCGGGGGGGGGGGGGGTACTTTCATTTTAATCTGCTTGTCGTCGAACAGTTTCGGTAGTCAGTTCTTCAGATTAAAGCGTCGGCATGAAATTCAAGAAAGTTTAGACAGAAATGAAAGAAGCAGGAATAAAGAAATAGCAAATACAAGATTCTATAAAAGATAAGTAATTTTGTTCAGGCCAAGTTATGTGCATTCAGGCTAAAGCTTTACATCGTGAAATTTTCACCCCCCCCCCCCCCCCAAAAAAAAAAAGTAATTTCCTTTCTTGAGGCAGTTTAAGATAAAAAAAAAAGTCACCAAAATTAGATTTCTCAATGTAACACCCGTGTAATTATACGTTTGTACGTCTTTTCAATTTATATTTTGTATATAAAAAAGTCTAACTGCATTGATCACGTTCATTTTTTTAGTCATCACACAGTGCAGCATCACGCGTATGGGACACTGTCAAAGAGGTAGAACCTCAGTCTTTGGACACTGTACACAGGTACATAATTATAGTCGTTTTCAATCCTGGTGTGGACAGCGCCATCACGTGTTACATATCAAGAATACGTAGACTTACAATGTTTTGATAATAGCTTACGAAGAAATGTATACGAGTAATTTGCAACACCAAGGTCAACGCTCGTGGAAAATCTCTCTTTATTATGGAGAGTTTAAATGCAAAAGCAGATAATCGCCATCCTTTTTTTTAAAAGTAAGGTCATCATCATCAATAGAGACAAATTGATTTAACATTTTCACCGATATTGATGACCTAGGCCTATCGCTTAATTGTTACACGAATAATAATAATAATAATAATAACAATAATAATAACGATATAATAATGATAATAATAATATATTAATAGTAGTAAGGTTATTTATGATAGTCTAAGTGTTCAAAGGAATGAAAAATCACTCACACAGCATAAAAGAGAGAAAGTAATAGCACGATGAGAGTAATATGTGAGTCATGTATGAGTGTGTTTTGATTTGAGAGTAATAATGTTCTTGAAAATGTTTTTGTTGATTATCACATACGTTTCATTTATTTTGTTTGCTTTTTCAGCAGCTTCATCACATTTTAAACATTTACGTTGTATACTTGATAGAAATGGATATATCAAAACTGTATCGGTTTTTGCATTTACTCTCTCTCTCTCTCTATCTTTATTTAATTTGTACTAGGCATAATATGAGAATACAATTGTGTTTTCCTCATTTTGTTACTCATTATCACATGTATTTTGTTAATTTCTTTCGTTTTTGCATTTTAAATATGTTCTGCTTATACATTGTATATAATTTTCGCTGTTTATTTGATGGAAATGAAAATAAATTTGAACTTTGAACTTTATTGTATAAAATAATATATCTTATGAATAAAACAACGACGAAATAAGATAATGATAACTGTAGAAAAATGTAACTTTTCCTCACTTTTGTCTTGTTGTTTGTATAAAAGGTTAATCAGAGTGTGTATGTGTACTGCATACGTGTGTGTTTGGGATGGAGGTGTGAATATTTCTTTTATTTACAATACCCGATAACAAGTGTAATTCCACCAGCAGAATGTTTGCAGTCCATCAATACTACATGATTATTTCCTGCGACTGCCATGCAGTGAACTCAAGTCACATTTGAAAACAATCTGGCGTTATCTGCCTGTTAGATTTTACAATGACAATCAGAGTGTCAAAATGTTCGAGAGGGGAGTTGGGCCAAAGAGAAAGTCATTTGACATTGATGAAATAAAGAAAACGAGACGGAATGATAAGAAGTTATTCTATTGTCTGCCGATCTGTCTTTCTGTCTGCCAAATTAAATTGCACTGATTTAGTTGCATATATTCAAGCTTTCTGAAAGCTTGATTAATTCATACACATCAGTTACGTGAGGTCGCATCTTCTTTGATTAGTTTGTAATCGCAGGGGCGGATCCAGGAATTCTGTAAAGGGGGGGGGGCGTAACTATTATTTGTGGTGCCACTTCCGGGTTTCATTTCATTGTTTTTCCTTTTTATTTCTTTTGTTTTTAACGATAAATAAAGGGGGGCGTGTGCCTCTTGCGCCCCCCCCCCCCCACCCCTCTGGATCCGCCACTGTAATCCAGGGGCGGATCTAGCTTTTTTCCAAGGAGGGGGTTTAAGGGTTGAGCTGGGTATTGCAAAGTGAGTGAGAGCAAAGCGAGTGGGGGGGGGGGGGGGGAGGGTGTGGGAGGGGGGTATCCCCCCTCCCACAGTAGGGAGATTTTCAATTTTTACGATTGCCAGCTTGCAATTTTAAGCATATTAATTACTTTGCATGCTCTATTTTCTCTCTCTCTCTCTTTTTTTGCCAAACATATATACAATGTATATATATATTTTTTTTTTGGGGGGGGGGGAGGGGAGGGGGGGGGGGGGTTGGTGCAGCCCCACCCGCGCCCCAAGCGCGGTGGAACATGTCTGGTTTGGGGGGGGGGGGCAAAATTTCGACGGGGATGGGCACATTGACGTGATGGTTTGAGATCCTCGGCGAGGGAGCGAAGCGACCGAGCGGGGGGAGGGGGAGTACAAAAGTCGCGTTTATAGAGCATTTAAAAGCAAATTTCTAGGAAATTAAAAAGCGGATAGAATCATTTGCAAATGACTATGATTATACGGGGGTATAACATTATTTCATGAGACGGTGTGAGATCCGCGGCGAGAGCGAAGCGACAGAGCGGGGAAGGGTGTGGGAGGGGGATATACCTCTTCCCATGTCCCACGCATAGGGACTTTTTGTAAAAACAGAGTATAAAAGTCGCGTTTCTAGAGCATTTAAATCAAATTCCTATGAGGGAACTAAACACAGTAAAAAAAATCCCCGAGAAGGACTATGATCATAAATTATGCAAACTATTCATTCTATTATAAGTATGGACAGAGCGAGCGAGCCACTCTCATTTTGCCATTCGTCTGAAATGTATTCATCAAAAGCTAAAACGTAATCGCATTGTTTGAGCAATAAAAATTATTCTTGTATTACAAGAAAGCATAGAAGAAAAGAAAAAAAGTAGGCTTTACTAAAGGTATGTTCCACGGGGCACACTCGAGGACGCGAGGCTACCATTTATACACTAAATTTATTCATAAAGTAAATATTAGTGTATAAAGATATGATAATGTATATTGATAGTGTATTATAATTTTCGCCCCGTGAGGGGCGACAATTTTGCATATTCAGTTTTAAAATTGACAGCTTTTACGCAAGAAAAGTGGCTTCATTATTGATTTTGGTCTTCAAATAATTGACTAATTAGTTGTTGTTTGTTTGTATGTTCTTATTTTTTTTACTTGGCAGCCCAAGAGGGGGGTTTAAACCCCCTAAACCCCCCCCCCCCCCCCCCCTGTAGATCCGCCACTGTAATCGTCTGGTCATTAGGCGTATCATGTGATCATTGTGCACGGGACATTTAGGAACAAGACAAAAAAAAGAAAAGAAAAGAAAAGATTTCATTAAACCAGGGAGGTGGGAAGTGCACCTCCCTGATTAAACAGTCACTAACCCCTCATGCCGAGGGTATACACACTTGCAAAGGTTTTGAGTGTATATCATTTTATTTATATTTTTTTTTACACATAGATCTGTCTTGAACTGTTTTGAACTCATGAACAACATCGACGTGAAGTTGAGCACGGTTGGGATGTATGCTTTTCCTGAAAAAAGATGGGAATAAGTTATTTTAACAAAATATCTGTATACCATTTCGTCCAATTTTAGGAAAAAGTCATTCATGAGTCACCAATATAATGTTGCGTGGGATGGGGCCGACCGAGGCGAGTTGGGATCGCCCGGTGACTTGTGCACGAAGGAAACTCCAACATTTCTTATGCCAGCTTTTCTCTGCATACGTGTCTGGCAAGGCCTTCTAGGCTACCAGAAAATGAACGCTATTCGACTGTCATCCTTCGTAGTGCTACGTTATAGTACGCGCATGATGCGTCTACCTGCCTATTTATTTTCAGTTTCACAGGCAATGCAGAGCTCGCGCAGTCCTATCCTGCGCCAAATACACGGCGAAAACGTACGTCGGGAAGATGGCGGATATTTCTCGCGAAGAAAAACTCGCAGCTGCGAGGAAAAAGGTAATTTCGACTTACACCATTACATTTCGAAGATTATTCTGTATATTATAACACGTTACCATGTTTGCCCTCTCCCTGCAACTTTTTAGTGTGCCCGCTTTAGTACAAACTGCAGCGATAATGACATCCTGTTCAGTTTCCATTTCCGCTCGTTACCTTTTAAATAGATCGCCTAGTCCCACACCCTCGCCTCTGCGTATTTTGTGTTGATCATGCTAATGATTTGTAATGGTGTTCAAGAGTCAGAAGAAGGGTAACATGTCGATGAGTGACCAGATGACTGTGTGTGTACGATGTTGACCGAAAGATCGGTCTGTATCTGTCCGTCGGGGAATGTTCCGCGGAGACTGCGTCTGGCTTCACGGATCCCCTCCGTCTACGGAGGACAGCGTTAATGGCAAAATATAAAAGAGTCCTCCGGACAGACGGATCTTTCTGTCTATGTACGATGATGCTAGCGCTATATGTCTATAAATAATAGTCTTCTTTAGAAAAATCACACCACTCTGTTTTGTACAGCTTCCAGTCTGTCTATCAAGGCGAGCGTGGAGATTTTATAGTGTTGAGTCTTGAGCAGCTGGTAAAATTAGTTAATAGTTCATGAGTTGAGTGTCGGTCAAACTCTTGAGTCTTGTAAAAACTACCTGTCCACCACCATGTATGGTTGGGTGTTCATAATACCGGACACCTAACGTTTTTCTATCAATAGAAACGTGAAAAATCTCACAATTTGCCTGAAATTTTACTCACATGTGGAGAAAATACTCCGGATTCACAAGCGCGCACTGAAAATGCGATCTGAGGTACGCGCTCTTAGATGGCGGCTTCGAACGCGTGGGGTGTCATTTTTTCCGCACTCAGTTGCCCTGCTCATTTCAGCCGACCACCCTGACAATACGTATAAAGGGCACTTAAATGCGTTTTTTCGACAGGCCGATGTTTTTTTTTAGCCGTCATTTTTCCCCCAATAATATTTCAATATATTTTGAATCCTTCGATATTACTTTTGAAGGACTGTTTGATGAATTTGACTCGATTTTCATTAGGAAACTTTTCATCGTAATTGAAATAAATTAGATGAGTCGGTTTGTTTTTTTCACATTCATTTCTCGTTTCTGCATCAACTCGTACGGTCGTAGCGGGCGACAAAATGTTTATGTCATGTGTATGTGTAACGTGTGTGCACGATCGTACAAGCGGCGGTGACAATTTTACGGTCAAAATCATCAAATTTATTACGGAAGGATACTCTACATCTAACAACGAGTCAGCAAAGGGAGGCCTAGTTATATGTAGTTACACGATAAACCTTATTCGATTGTGCTAAATTTCGGTAATTTAGAGGGAATACTTTGTTGTTTTCGCCACATTTTACTCGTTAGCGTAGCCCAGTGAAGAATCGAACACCGTTGCGCGTAGTCCCATGCGTACATTTTCTTTCTGTACGCGCAATGCCATTATAATGCGCGGTCGGTCGTTATGGACCCGGTCGGTGGGTTGAACACCTACCATACCACTGACACTGTGTCTGTGACCACATAAATTTATTTGCAAATTAAAAGCCCAGTTCTACAAGCTATTATAACGTAGTGTCATGGACATAGATTAGGTACAACACAACTTTAGTGAAACATGAAAAGAATTAAGTTAAAAAGGACATCATGAATATTAAGGAGTAAACATACATTTTTAGTTTTACATGTGCATGTCATCAACCGTCAGAATTTACCTGGTCACTGTTGTTAGATTTAAATGACAATTGCATGTCTGTGGAAAGAGAAGACTTGTTACATAGAACATCAGAGAATATTGAAATGGCTGTTTAATTTAGTGCCTTATGCATATTGACACTGTGTAAACAAGCCTGAGTGCAGCCAGAATCAAATGTTGATTGGAGGTCAAGTTAGCATATTGCACCTGACCCGGGCTGATGTTAACTCAAATCCCATATGAGTAAGTTCTGTCATTTGTTATATAGTGAGCATATAATTCTAAGTTGTAAATCACAGTATAGTTTGACTGCTGGTTTAAAATCTTATTATTTTCATGATTGATAATTTTGTTTTTTGAAGTCATTCTAACAATGAGATACCGTCCGTAGGTACACAGATGTTCTGAGAAAAATGTTTTTTTTTTTAAAAAGTCATTATTTGCACTGAAATCCAAACATTTCATGTGTAGGCCTATGATGTATTTCCACATTAGCCCTCTTCGTAAGCAGTTTTCTCCCAATATTAATCCTTTTGACCAAGCAAGAAGAAACGAATGGAAAATGAGTTTCTATACTATAGGAGGTAAAAGTTTTCGTGTGTGTGCCATGAAAATAGTAAAAATATACCATGAAAATGTAATTTTTTTAAACTCCCAAATATTTGATGAAGAGTGTACATCAGATGGGATTTATGCATTAGGTAATAAGTATTTTAACAATGCTTGCTTTAACAGCTGCAGAAGTTCCAACAAAAGCGAACCCCATCAAACACGCCAGGGGGTCCATCAGCAAAGAGTGCAAAATCTGCTTCCAAGGCCAAGTCCAAGTCTAGTGCTGGTGGGAGCAGACCAGAGAGTCCAGCTCCAAATGCACGTCAGACCAGGACTGAACCACCTCAACAGACTGGCCAACTAGGAGATCACCATCTGGAGGCAAAGCGTGATGAAGTGGCAGCGAGTTCTAGTTTCATCTCCAGTCCACCAGTAAGGACATGAATTCACATCTTTCACCAGGCAGCATTTCATGTGTAGGGGGATGGTATAGTTTTTGTTGAGATGAGGGATTCAGATTGTAACTTTTTGTGAGATAATTAGAAACCACTTAGATATTACAAAGCTTACAATTCTAAAAGGAATTCAAAGTTTATTTGATTAAAATCGGGTTTGAATTAAATGGCTGAGATATCGAACACAAAGAAAAAACAAAGTGGCCCTAATAAAAGATGAGTCCCACCTTTTATTAGGACCTCTTTGTTTCTGGATATCTTAGCCATCACAAAACTAAATTTCATCAATAAACTTTGAATTCCTCTTAGAATTGTATGCTATTTTGCCTTTTATGAAAGGTTTCTCATCTCACAAAAAGTTGAAACCCTGAAGCTCTATCTCAACCAAAACTATACATATCCCTTTAATCAATCAAATTAACTACAGATGGCTCTGCATCTGTACTGTACAAATGGCTCTGCATCTGTACATACAAATGGCTCTGCATCTGTACATACAAATGATGCTAGCAAAGCAGCAGACAGTTTCATTATTTTTATGCCTCCGCTATGAAGTGTCGCCGGAGGCACTATGCTTTATTCTACTTCTTAGTTTGGATAGCAAGGTAGGCTAAGTCCTGTTTATTGCATTTAAACATTTGTTTGTAAATTATATGTGATTGTGCATCACAAAACCAACAAAAAGTTGCACAGGTCAACTTAGTCAATCTTGAGTTTTTCATAGAAACTTTTCGGAAATTGAGCAATTTTACATTATTCTAAAGTTTACGTTTATTAAATGAATGGGATATTGTGCTTTTAGCCGTTTTTCTAGGATACTTTTTTGGTAGAGTAGTGGGCTAAGGTAAATCTTAGAGGACCCTTTTCATTTCTTAGAAACCCTGTATGTACTATTCACTTTCAACTCTGATAACTATTGAAAGGATGATGCTACTGCTTTGAAAGTTGGCTCTAGTCATGAATAGAATGTGTAAGTAGAGCATGCTCCCTTAAGCTTAATCTGATAATCCTTTCATTGCTGTTGCTATGGAGTTTCACTTCCTGCCTTTTGTCCCATTCATTCCACAGAGCACAGCTTGGTAAGATTAAAGTGCTTGACTAGACTCTATACTTCAGAGCCTTTTTTTTTTTTCTCAGTACATACTTTTCTAGAGTGTGTATTTAGATAGGCTAGGAGAGTCCATAGAGTTAATGTCCTTTTATCTTTTAAGTACCTGCTACTTCAAAATCTGCCCTTGACTTAAAATCCATCTCTGGCAACTTTTTGTTGGTTTTGTGATGCGGGGTCACAAATGAACATTTCCAAATTAGTTTACCTGCACTGTAGTCTGTGCTCAAAGACCTCAAACTTTACATGCCCTGTTCTGTTGTATACATACTAGAAGTACAGCTGTAGAAGATAACAGGAAATATTGTGTGAAAAGTATGGCACGTGTCAGATGTCATGGGAGAACCAGCTTGCAGTGTTAGGTTTTCAAATATCAAATATCCTGATATTTCATAGTGCATGTATTTAGAGTGGATTTTAGAGAAATTTGATAACCACAGAGCACCTAGAATGTGATTTTGACATTTGATGGTATGCATACTGACCCCCCCCCCCCCCCCCCCAATATCATGCTCTTGCTATATAGGAAATATATGACCAACTTTTCATACAAATTGCATATTTTTTCCCTACAGTGATTCAGAGATTGTTAAAGTATTTTGTAAAAGAATGGGCAAAAGGATAAGTTTTTCTGTGACATTTAAAGGGTGTGTACAGTTCTGGTCGAGGTGAAGATTTAGCTTTTAACGTTTTGCGAGATATTCAGAAACCACCCTATGAGATGTCAAAGAGCATGCAATTCTAAGGGGTATCAAAAGTTTATTCGATGAAAATCGGTTTTGAAATGGCTGAGATATCAAAAAACAAGGTGAAACAAAGAGATACTTATAAAGTTGGGGCATGTCGCCTTTTATTATTAGCACTTTTTTGGATATCTCAGCCATTTGAAAACCAATTTTCATCAAATAAACATTGAATCCTTCTTGAAATTACATGCTCTTTCATATTTCATAAGAGACTTTTCATTATTTCACTTAGGAATGTTCAAAACATGAATCCCTACCTCAACCAGTACTGTACAGTCCCTTTAAACAGATGATTTCATCTGTGACAAAAAGAAGGAAAAAGACGTCTTTGTGGCAAAATGTTTCTGTAATGAAGTACTCAATCATATCCCCTTTTTTCACTTATTACAGAATGACACAAGTCAGAATGCTAGCAGCCATCACCATTCAGAGTAAGTGTGTGACAGGTCCTATGATATTGCCATGCATATATGTATGTACACCTATTCTTTCATGTACGCTTGTGTGTGTGTGTGTGTGAGAGAGAGAGAGCTGACACCCTATGTTCAGACGATCCCCTGCTTTGCGGGGGTAGTTTGGAGAGTTTACGGTCGACAGTCCACACATGCATTGAAATCCCCCCACTGAAAGGGGGACTTGGACCCCGTTTACAGTGCGAGGCTCGGCCCAGCCCCGCTTCAGTGTAAACGCGCAAAAGGCAAAATGCGGGGCCAAAATTGGCCTCGCATTTGGCCTCGCTCTGGAGGTGGTCTCGGCCGCGGCCGAGCCCGGCCTTTTCTCAGTATGAACACAAACTGGGCCAAATGCGCGGGCAATTTTAGTCTGGCTTCCAAACCCTCTGCCTGTACTATTTCGCTGTTCAGGATATCAACCCCCTCAATGTCGAAAACTAGTATAGTTTAAGGTGGTTTTGTCCTGCAAAGGATCTTTTTCCTTCAGCAAAGGCCTTTGCCCGAACGGCGACTTCGTCGCCACGGAATTCATTTGGCAAAGGGTCTGAAAATCAGACAATACCAAATTGCATTTGTTTACAAGCAGAGCGCGACTACAACAAAATATTGAAAGGGTTGAATCAAAAGCACGGCCGAGCCCGGCAGTGTAAACGGACAAAATTGCGGGGCCCGGCCTCACAATTGAGGCTGGACTCGGCCACTGCTCGGCCCAGCCCCGCACTGTAAACGGGGTCTGTATCACGGCTGTGTGTTAGGTCACTGTACGTGGTGCTGTAGGGCGTGCGATTGCAGATTTATACGATTGCCTGATTCGCCACCACATTTTGAGCATGCGCACTTATGAGGAAAACAGCTGCGCGAGAGATCAAGGTCAGTCCCCCACCAGAATTCTGTTGCTGGACTCGACAAGCTTGCCGGGGGAGCGGTTAATGTCCCACCGAGTGTTCACACGATGGGATTGCCAGGGAAAGCCGTGGCAAACAGGACATTCCCTCAAATCGGGGGATCGTCTGAACACAGTGTATGAATAGTTAATACTATGGTGTTTCTGCAAAGATAGTGTGCATCAGTTGTATGATTTGTATCACTCTATTGTTTAGTGAATGCATGATACATGTAGCTTCAGCTGTACCATGGTACAGCGATTTTTAATGGAATTGTCTGAATATTTCCAAAGACTGCATGCATGTGGTATTTAAAAGAGTGTAAAATATTTTCATGCAAGCAATGTTCTGTGAAAAGTACTGTTTCTAAATTTAGTTTTTCCTTTGTCATTCTCTACATCAGTTCATTAAAAAAAAAAAGTGATCTATGTAGGTTCCCCAAAGAATTTCAAAATGCTTAAATGTACAATTCAGTCGTGCATGTGCTGAAACTCCACACCAATCAAGGTTCTAATTTCAGGGTTTTTAGTAAACATAACAGTATGTTGGAAAATCACATAGATGCTTATTTGCATTCTGTATTGCTGTCTACTGATGCAACCCTATACCTTAGTAGTAAATATTGTATGTGTGCTGTTTGAAGATTGAGGAAGAACTACTTGACAATATCAGATACAGACATTAAGTTGTTCAGAGATATTTTGATGGACTAATTTAGTCAGCTAAGAATGTCGTGAAAGGTTTTGAGGCAGAAATCTCACGTGGGAAGTGTCATAAGTGTTAACAAAACTGATCATATGTTTCTTTGTGACACACAGCAAACCTCTATCATCTGCAGAGAGTCTTCGACAGCTGTCCAGACAGCTAAATGGGCTCATGTCAGAGGTAATACTTCCTGTTGTGTATTAGCAGGTTCAAGAGGAACTCATTTTCAGCTGTAGAGCTTATCCACTGTGTGTATGTATCTCACTGATCCATTGTAAGATATCATCAGCCAAAAATATATAATTGAGTTGAATACACATTCTGGAGAACTTTTGTTCGGTTGTAAAATGAAATATATGGAATAGGCTCTTTGTGGTCCAACAGTTTGTGAATTTATTTTTCGAAGCTGATATTGATTTCTTGCACATTTACAACACATTAATGCATATATATATATATATATTCATGTATATCGTTACCCTGAAATGTGGCAAACCATGCATAGTTTAGTAGCTTGTGATGTCCTGTAGGAGATACAAGCTGATTTAGCTCTCCTTCATGACCCTTCTCAATTACAGGAATATCAACTGAGCATGGTCTTTTAGGAGAATCAAGCCCAATAATGTATATATGTGGATTGAGTGAATGCAGCAAAACTAGTAGAGCACATCAATGAAATTTGAGGAAAATCAGACAATCCTTTCAAAAGTTATGAGTTTTAAAGTTTCAGTGCCACCATAAAGTATTGCTGAATGAAACAACTACAACATTTTGGTACGTCACACATGGACAAAGAAAATGTAAGGAGAATTCAAGATACCTTCATTTTTTTAGCATAATTCAAAAGCATCTGGTTTACCTCTTTCAGAAAATGGGAATTACCCTATATACCCAGTAAGGGCCATACTATATGTCATTAGCCAGAGGAGGGAATGTGCACTTTTCATAAAAACTATATTTTTGTTATACTTTTGTCCCAGTTTGTTACAATAAAGCTCTATGTCTCATTTATCTAGACTTCACTTGTTAACGGTGAGCCAAGCACAGCCAATGGTAGCAATGGCATGTCAGACCTAGAGGTGAGTTCATTTCCAGTTTTTCTTCTCTTTAAAGTCTTTGTCTTCTGTCAGCCTCTTTTCTTTGCCTCTTTTCAGTAGAATCTTTGCAAGTGTATTCGATTTTACTTCCACTGTAGACAAGTAAAAGCACTGATTACATGGAACCCCCCCCCCCCCAAAAAAAGGCAAAAAGCAAATAACATAGGGTGCATTTATAAGATTTTTCTTCTGGCCAGAAACAGTGTTTTGAAACACTGTTTCTGGCCAAACAGTGATTCTAACTCGAAAAAAATTCCTATAAACGCTCGCCGTGATTTGAAACAGTGTTTTGAAACACTGATTCAAATCGCACAAAATAGTGCGTTTCAAAACAGTGTTTCTGTAGAATCAGTGTTTCAAAAATCTTATAAACGCAACCGCGAACGCAAACACTGTTTATAATGACGTCACAATGCCTTGCGCGCACCCTGCTTGACCTTTTGCCGAGGAAAAACTGCGCAGAGTGAGTTGCGCAATGGCACAGTCTGAGCGAGAGCCCCAACACGCTCGGAGAAAAAATCTTATAAACGCTCTCCTGACGAAAGTATGATTTGAAACAGTGTTTCAAAACAGTGTTTCAAAACAGTGATTCTAGGCCCGCAAAATCTTATAAACGCACCCATAGAAAAATGTGATGATTGATAGAAAAACGCCTCCTATGACACCAGTGTTAGTAAAGATTTGAAAGCTCTCTGGTGTATTTGAAAGCTCTCTGATGTGAATAGAATGAGAGAAGTGTAAGACTGGATAATTTTCCATTGTATGGCACCGCTCTTCCTTGGAGAGTTTTGTCTTAAAGGGACATTCCAGGCGATTTTCATAATTTCACATCATGTAGTACATAAATCAACAGCTCCATGTGAATAGATTTGTGGAATTTATTGTGGTTCTTGAGCAGAGAAACAATACTTTGAAAAACCTTTAACGAATTACACTGAACAAGGATGATGACATGGGAGGTTCACATATTCCAGAAATGTAGCTGTGTAATTCCATTACAATACCGCTTGCTTGCGAGTTCACCTGTGTATAATCTATGCATACCTTCTTCTTTTGTTCTGCTTCCAAGAGCCCCAAGTCATGCATTCTAATCGGGAACCTGCCATGTCATCATCCTTGTTCATTGCAATTTGTTATAAATTTCGAAAATATTCTTATTTTTCATCCCAATTATCATAAATACTGAAACTCTGTCCTCAGTATAACTGATTTATAGTGGTTCAAATGCAAAAATATGAAAATCTTCCAGAGGTCTCCTTTAACCCTAAAAAGACTGGGCTATTTTGGTAGCTCGAAAGACTGGGGGGGGGGGGGGGGGGGGGGGCCTAAAGGGCTCCCCCTTAAGATCTCGGCCGTGGATCGCGCGATCGCCGCGGAAATTTGCACAATGGTAGTGTGCGATGTAATCTACAAGATCGTATATTTAAATTTTCCAAAATAGTCTTCTTTTATTTTATTTTGATTAATTATGCTAATTTATGCGAAAAATCAGACCTTTTTTTATCTAAATCAGTAAATAAAGCTCCAAAAGTGCTCATTTTTGGTCTAGATATTCTTTGTAGCATTCTTAGCAAATGTACTTGAAAAAAAATTCGGTATCAAAATTAATTTCTTATTTATTTTATTGTTTTATGAATTTCTTATGTATTTCTTTGTTTTTTCGACCTTTTGTTTTTGTTTTTTTTTCAGCAAAATTTGTGGCAGACCCTTTTTGAAGCATAATACTACTAAAACAAATTGATTTTAGCCATTGAGAGTAAAAATAAGCATATTTATATGAACCATGTGATAAAACTCAATTTGTATTGACTTTGTACACAAAATCACATTTTTTAGCCATTTTCGGTCTCACGTGCATGTACAAAAAGTTATGTAACTTCAGAACCGTACCCCCGGACGTCACAAATTTGGTGTCAAAATGTGCGGGAAACTCGAAAGAAAAAAGTCATAGAGCATCGCGGCGAGAGCATTGCGTGTTGCTGAGTAATCGCGCGAAATGTCGAGGGGGGCCTTTTAGGCCCCCCCGCAGTCTTTTTAGGGTTAAGCCATGACAGATGTGATAATATATATTTTTTTATTCCCCTGGGAATAGATCCGAAACCAGGAGCTTGCTGCTGAGGTGGACCACCAGACACAGACCAACAGAAGATTGATGCTGGAGGCAGAGCAACTGGTAATGTTTGATTTTAAAATACAAACATTTTATTAGGACCTCAAAGATGAGATGAACATCATCAACCACACATGCATCATTTCTCTGACACTCAACAGTGATAAAACCACAACACCACCAGTCATCTTGGAGGAAACAACAAACATGACTTTATTCCCTCGAGCGCCATGTGTGCGATCTCTAGAAGCTTCCAGTACTTGGGTTTCCTTGAACAAATTATGCATACATTAATTTGCATAATACACATACTCAAGACAATTTTCTGACTTGTTCAATCATATTTCTGAAACACATACCTAGTTGTGTGTAAAGTGACACTGGGTGTAAACACTGAACTGCCTCTTCCTGCTGGCCACTGTAAATTACATTCCTTATGCCAGCTGTGTGGCAGATGCCATGACCTGTCAACCAAACACACACAGTTCTTCATATACATGCATGCAGGAGTGAATATGTTTGTGCAAGCACCATACACATAAATATCAAAGGATTTGCTTGTGGAAGAAAATGAAGGTCAAAGCTAAGCACTGCCCAACCCAATATGCTTCAGAGGTCAAACTATTCAGATTAGCAGCACACAACCATATTCTAGCAAATAAGGATTGGGAATCACTGCTAGACCACCACTTGCCAAACGTAACCTGAGAAAGGTCATGGGGAGAAACAGGATTCTTTTGCTTTCAGACTTACAAAGGAGAAAGTGATTAGCAAGAAATGTGTTCCTGTACAAGTTCTTTTGCCAATCTCATAGGGCTCAATGCTTCGCTTTCTTCAATCCATTCTGTTTTAGTTGTATTTTGTTCTCTGCAGCAATAGCATTGCTTGAATAAACAAATGTTGTTTGTGATGCCAAAAAGTTTTGATTGACTTGATGGATTGTGAATTAGTAGTCAATCTCTATTGTAAGTTAAAGGGACTGTACAGTACTGGTTGAGGTAAGGGATTCATGTTTTGAACATATCTAAGTGAGATAATGAGAAACCTCCTATGAAATATGAAAGAGCATGTAATTTTAAGAAGGATTCAACATGTATTTGATGAAAATTGGTTTTGAAATGGCTGAGATATCCAAAAAAGTGAAAATAGTAAAAGGCGACAGGCCCTAACTTTATTAGGATCTCTTTGTTTCACCTTGTTTTTGGATATCTCAGCCATTTCAAAACCGATTTTCATCAAATAAACTTCGGATATCCTTTAGAATTGCATGCTCTTTGACATCTCATAGAGTGGTTTCTGAATATCTTGCAAAATGTTAAAACCCAAGTCTTCACCTCGACCAGAACTGTACACACCCTTTAACAATATTTAAATCAGTGAGAAAAATTGTGAATGATTTTTGTGATCTTCAACTGTTCATGCAATATACATCCTCACACACGTATGTCTTTCTCTCTAATAAATTTATAGAAGCAGCAGTGCAAGAGGTTGCAAGAAAGCATTGACAAGGTACAGTATGGAGACAGATTCTGTTTGAGTGTTCTAAGTTGTGGGTCCTAAGTGTAATTATGAATATTCAAATGTAGTGTCATGGTAAGTTTCCCTTTATCTTATGGCGTTGGAATTAAAACCAAGACATGACTGTTATCAAATAACTGGAATTTTGTACAGAAAGACATGCACATTCCTTCAGTATGATAAATGCTCTGTGTACTTCTTCATTTAAAGGGCCCCTAACAAATAAAGTACTGTATACGCCATATATTTCGCGAGTCTAAATTTTCGCGAATCGGGAATTCCCGACGAATTCTCGAGTGGTTAAATTCGCAAGCGTGGATTCCTGTACTGAACGGAGAAATGTACACGCGTATACGTAACATTCACATCGGTGTCAGAGTCAATATTTTTGCCTGTATTTAATTTCGCGAATAGCACCCGATTCGCGAAATTCGCAAAAATAAAAACCTGGCGAAATATTCGGCATATACAGTATTAAACTAACAAGTTTTTCTTTTAGTTTTATTGAGACCTCTTACTGTTTTAATGTGAGAGTACATCCAATTCTACACCACATATTGAACCATATTGATGAAATGCCAAACCTTTGCTTTGCCTCTGGGAATCACTTGAAGGTCACTTTCAAAAAATATTACATGTACTGTGATCATTGCAGCCGAATGACAAATGGCCCTACATAATGCCCAACCTAATGTAATCATGTTGATAATATGCTACTACTTTGCTTGTAACTCCCACCCCCCCCCCTTCTTTCTTTTCTCAAATTCCAGGAACGAAGTGAGTTCGCGGGCAGAGCACACAAGGAACAGAGCGCCCTCAAGGAGCAGCTGCAGGTTCACATCCAGACCATAGGAATCCTGGTCTCGGAGAAGTCTGACCTGCAGGGTGCACTCAATCAGCTACAGTCTGGCTTCAAACAGAAAACTGGTTAGTTTTTTAATATTCATACTAATTTTTTATACGATGTATTTGTTAAGGTTAGAAGGGGGAGGGGAAAGATTTGCTGTGAGAACAATATTAAATACTTGGTATCCTGCAATACTTTTAGGGCAGCATTTGTAAGCAAGCCCTTGGGCACTTGATAGGGAAAAGATATAGACATGTATACTGTAAAACTAGATTTTTTTTTTCTCTCTCTCTCTTTGTGCATGAAACTTTCATAAATTTTGCCAGGAGTCAAGATTTGCAAAAGTAAAATGCTCTCAAAAGTTCTTTTTACACAGTGTATTGAATGCCAGTGACAATTTGTTGCAAAAATGACGATTGGATCCAAGTCACAAAAGTTTCATGCCCTGAATGTTTCTGCTTTTACAGTAAACAGTAGGGATTGAAATTATGGCAAATGTGGGTAAGATAGCAAGGATTACATGCAGATTTCTAGAAATCAGCCAAAACATGCAAAGTGTAGAATTACTGGGAACAAATTTTGATGTCTAGGCGCCATAGTGAATAGAACTCCTCCATTTGTGGTCTCCCTCCTTGAATGAAGGGGTGCGCCTGACAGATTTTCATGGAGTATTGAGAAGAGGACAAGCTTGACTGAAATTTACTTGAATAATACTGGAAGACATTCCATTCTTTTCCTTTATTTTGATGCAGATGAAGTTGAGAACCTCGCCAGTCGACTGCAAGTGTCTCGTCAGAGAGTGGCCGAGCTTGAGAGGGGCTTAGCAAGTGCAACCAACTCTTCACAACAGCTGCAGAAGGTAGGCATTCATCTAAGTTAACACCGCATGAAATCCATAATGTGGGACTAAGTCATGTTGTTATATTTTTGTAAAAAAGAAAAAAAAAATCTTGGTTGACAAAGCTGTATGTAGGCATTTATCAATCTACTTGTGTATCTTCACAATCCCAACAATATTGTGTTAGCATACAATACAATACTGAAAATCATATAACGTTTCAGATTTGACAACTTAAGTTCCTTCAAAACAGGTAGGTTGGATGATGATAAAGATGAAAGAAAAGTTGAATTTGCTTGTGATTGTCTTCTCCACTAAAGACATATAACTTCATGGATTTCTTATTTGTTTCCCTGTAAAAGTTTAATGTATTTTGACATTGACTCCCATCATATACTCGGTAATGTTTACATCTTTATCATGAGCTTCCCATAATTAGGAACCTCGATCGCTACATATTTTTGTCTGTATGACTCCATAACCAAGATTATTTCTTCAACTTTTTCCTTAGATCATTTTATGGACCTACAATATTACAGAACAGACTTCAAATGATTATTTTGATCTACTGTATTTAAAGTCTTCCTGTCCATCTTTTCTCTTTTGTCTCATTCATTTCCTGCAGACAAGCAAAGAACTGGACAAGGAGAAGGATTCACTGAAAATAGATGTCTACAAATTACAGTATGTCATACTTTTTGGTCTAGCTCTACCAGTGTGTGTGGTGTATTTAATCAAAAAGTGTTGACTGGAAAATCTACTCTGAACTATTCTATTATGTATACATAATTTTAGTATATTACACGGCTCTTTGAATTTACATTGAAGCAGTCAACAAATTCGTTTCAAGCAGTGTTATTCTGTAGAGAAACAATACAAATCTGAGGTCATCATTCCAAGTTGAGTGTGTCATCTGTAGTAATTGCAATTTTGTCACTGAGTAAGGTGGATCTTATAGTTGTAATTTGATCAAACTATTATGAATCAAATACTGCTTATAACAGTTCATATTTTGTCTTAGATCACAAGTGATGGAAGTACATAATTGATTTTCATTTCCTCCTCTTTCAGGAAATCAAATGATGAATTAAGTCAACAAAACTCAGAACTCACCAACCAACTTCGAGCAAAGGTAAATTTTAATTTCCAATCAAAATCCTGTCTTTCAAGATAAAGAAAAGTGTGTATAGATAATAGATAGACATAGCAGAAATGCATATCTGCAAGCTATCTGTGAAAAATGTAGACCCCCCCCCCCCCCGACATATAATACTAAATGCATCTGTACAAACAACAGAGATATCAAATGTTGAGTTGGGGTAATTATCCATGGAATATTCATGGTATTCTACTGTTTCAAATTTGTACACATTATATAGTCAGTTAGTTACTTTGTTGTCAGTGTATTTTACTTCCTCTTTATTCATTGTAGAATGCAAGTCAAATATTTAAACATTTGCCAGTGAAAGGTACCAGACATCATAACTTATAACATGAAACTTATTACTGGGATTGTTAGATTATTTTGCATAGAGGAATAGAGCGTAAATGCATGCTAGCCATTATCTGCTCTGAATGCATTTTTACATGTATTTGTGCTTGTATGCTTGACTTTTGGAAATTAAATTGCAAGAAATAGGATTCTTAATACATAGTTCTTCTTGCTATATTTTGTCTTACCTGCTTGTCTTTTGAAATGTCAAAGGATAAAGAAAAATTGAAAAGTGAAGGGAAATACGGAAATACTCAGCAGCTATGAGTGATTTCAGAACTATATGCCAAAAGATCGTGATTAAATGTTCAAAGAATGCAACTTATTGACAGAATGGCCTTCACCGACACAATGATAACTCTTATTATTCAGCTGATTCCAATTGACATCTTCAGTTGAATTTTGTTGCAGAATTGCCAGACATTATTTGCTACCATCAATGCCTGTTTTCCATTTTCTGTCTCCCATGCCCTTCTCACTGACCAGTCATCAGAGAATGGTCAGCTCGGTCAAGTATTGGGTCAGCTCCAGGAGCGGCTACAGCTGGCCGAACTCCAGGTCCAGCAGCTGACCGCCCAGTCCGGCCAGGGTCAGGAGGCCCAGACAGTTCTGCATCGGATCCAGGAAGAGAAGGCTGACCTGGAGAAAAAGTTGGCTCAGGTAAAACAAGACAAAGCTGAGTGATGCAAAACAAAGTAATATGAAAACAATAAAAGGGAGAAAAATTACACATCACCTTTTACATCCCAGCATAACTACATGCAGGGCTCGACACTAACGGTGGCCCGGTGGCCCGGTGGCCCAGGGCCACCAAAAAATGAAGTCGGGCCACCAAATTTTAAAAAAGGGCAAATTTGGTGGCCTGCCTCGGGCCACCAAAATTTTTTGAAAAGTATGTCATAAATTCATAACTTTTTGCGCCGGAAATTAGCAGTTAAATTTGTTTAAAGGATGGATGAAAAGGACTGAATGAGTGCCTGAGAGTGAGTGTTGCAAGTTTGTTGAAGTTTATTTATGAGTAGATATGTCCAACTTCTAATTCTTACTGTCATAAAACTTAGATATTTGACTCATTAAAAAAAAAGAACTTTTAATGTTTTTTTTTTTTTTTTTTTTGTCGGGACGCCAAATTTTTCTCTCGGGCCACCAAAAATTTGAAATTTAGGATTTTGGTGGCCCCATCAGGCCACCAAACAAAAAAGTTAGTGTCGAGCCATGCTACATGCATATGATTTTTTTTTTCTTTTTGGTCATCTTTCTATAGAACTAACAAGTGAGAGAAATAGAGATAACGAATGAAAGAAACATAGAGGAGAGAGAGAACAATATGGAGGGAGAATATTTCTCTGAGACTTGCATGCAATTTTACATGGTAAAAATCATATTGTTGCAAATAGTTTGATCTTCTTAAATGCTCACGTATATTTGATTTACAATGTACAATTACTGCATAATTAATATCTGTATATTGTGAAAATATCAAATTTCAGAATACAAGTGCCTCCTGTTATAATGAAGTCCTTGGAACTGGCAGTTTTCTTTTGTTATATCGATTCTTTTTCTTTTATAACCAAAGGGAACTATGCACCGTAGTAAAAGACCTGAACTTTTACTTTATTGTAACAAAAATTTGTTAAAAGCATGTTTAGTTGTAATTGGAAGGCCCTGTACTGTACTGTCTAGTTTGAAGTGCATTAGACCAATCAAAATAAAGACAGATAGAAAGGAATATTATGTCGTTACTTTCAATGTTGTCTTTCTTGTGTTGCCTGTGTAGTATGTCCAGTCAGTAGAGCAACTTACTGCCGAGCGGCAACACCTTCATCAGCAATATCAGCAACATTCCTTACAACTGCAAGAGCACATCCAGCAACTGAATTCCCAGGTAGGATGAAAAACATTCAGTTTTGTGTGTTTGGAGGTGACAGTGGTGATGGGGCCAATTAGGATGATGATTTGTGTGATTATTATGATGATGTAGATAATGATGGTGATGATGTAATAAAGATGATGGTTTTTGGTCCATTGATGATGATGATGGTATTGATCATTGTTACAAGAATATTCATGATGATGGGGCTGTCAAATTAGTATGAATCAAAGTTCTCCTATGACTCATATTTTTTTTTTTCCATTATCAAATTATTTTTCCACAGGGATCAAACTAGCTGATGTACTGGTATCAGTCATCAGTATGACATTTACTTTCTATCGCAGATTAGGTCATTGTGATGATAGTATTGATTATTACAACAACAAAAAAAGTTAGATTAACGAGAACCTTAGGTATCTCTGTCAGCTCCCGTTGTGACATTTCACATTGAATTTTGTATTTCACTATTAACCCGTAAGGATTGGCTGATTTGCTACAACACACATTTTCTATAGACAACTGCCTGAGTGTGCTCAGAACTTGTCTTCAGTGGGTTTATACAGGAATATACTGATCACCATTCATGGTTTTTTTTTTCATTATTACTGACATATCTTGGGCAGAATGAGTCGTTACAAGCTGAGAAGACTCAGATGATTTCAAGACAGGAGGAACTGCAGCAGGAGATCAACACCTTACAAGAAAATCAAGGTAAAGGTAAAAAAACAAGCTTCTTTACTTTAGTGGATCATTTTGTCTTTATTGCTTTTTACACAAATTGGGCTATAAATGAGCAACTTGCAGAGACTCCAACCCAAAGCACCTTCTGATCTGGAGATTCTCCCACCCGAAACCCCTAGCAAACGGGAGATTCCAAGTTGATGTACGCGAAGCGCGAAATTCCCAGGTTCTAGATGCTCTCTAGTGCTATCTCAGGCTTATTTTTTCAACATACGATAGCAATAAGTAAGAAATCCTTTCCAACGGGAGACACAGAGCCAGGGCGGGAGAAATTAAATCTCAACCGGGAGAACGGGAGATTTTGCAAAAATGGGTTTTCGGCGGGAGATCTCCCGTCGAAAACGGGAGAGTTGGAGTCTCTAATTTGTTTCACCACTTGTATCTAATCTTTTTCTATTGCTGACAATACTTTCTGCACTGTTATATGAGAAGTCGACAAGACTGTTCAGTTTGGGAGTTGCCATAGTTAATTGTGTTGTGAAAGTTAGCATACTTGTATTAAAAAAATATGTACTGAATCAGGTCTTTTAGTATTCCTGTGTACCCTCTTGGTAGATTTACCTCTGAAACTGTGTGGGAATTTATATAGATGGGAAGATATGATTTGTGAAAGTAATATATCACATTACCCTCTTTAGATTCATTATTGAAGAAGACAATTCATGAAATATCATAAATTGTTATCTCATTTATTAAAAATGGGAAAGTTATGCAGTCATAGGTCACTTCAGCTATCATTCATGGCTAAATTTGCTTTGTTTTGATACTATTGACTGGCCTTTCAAATCAAGGCTTAGCACATTAAGGAAGTGTTATTAGAAAAGTTTCAGTGGTCAGTCATTTAGGGCATTGATACAAAGAGGGTTCAAAAGGACCCTTTTTAACTGACCACCGGCCTGTCAAATCAAGACTAAAAAGACAATGAGGAAGAATCATAAACATTTTAACGGTCAGACACAGAGGACACTGATACAAAGAGAGAATGTTCATGAAAGGCACTTTTTGACTGACCACTGTAATGTTTTCTCCGGCCAACAGGTGACCAGATACGCGATGACGTGAGCGTGAGTAGCGTGAGTCAAGAGGAGGTGATACGTCTGGAACAAAGACTAGCAGCCCTCACAGAGGAACGGCAGGCCATGCTCACCCAGTACCAGAATCTGGTATGACTCCTGCAAAATCTTAGAGTTCCCATGCACCTCGTTGTACTTCGCCAAGTAATTGTATTGGTATTCCGTTGATTCCCTTCCAAAATTTGTGTGTAATGATGTGTGAGATAATATTGCAAAACCAGAAATATTAGCAGCATGAAACTTTCTCAAAATAATTGGAGCCAATGGCCTTTTTCACTGTTTGGAAACTTTACGAATTGGCTACTGGCATTCAGTGCATTGTGTAGACAAAAACTTTTGCATGCATTTTACTTTCACGAATCTTGGCTTCTCACAAAATTTACGAAAGTTTAATGCACAAAAATTTTTACAGTTGTAGGCAATCTGACTTGAGTGAAATAATGCAGCAGTTTCATGTGAAAGCCATTTTGATACATTAGGAAGTTACTGAATACAGAGTCCATGTGCTGTGACTTTAAATGTCAGGACATTGTATTGAATATGGGCTTAATTGATGAGTTAATAAGGATAATACCTGATGTAAATTCCTTAATAGCATTACATAGTGTGCATAAACTCTACACATTTCTATACTATCCACCTGCTGAGTAATGTACCTTTTGTAAATGATAATATATTTACTGTCTTGTTACCTCTAGCCAGGATCAGGGGGGCATTTTATGAAGGAACCGTTCGGATAAAATGTCCGACAAGTCAATTATATCCGACAAGTTCAGAGAAATCAGCCAATCAGGGGGGCATTTCATGAAGGAACTTGTCGCATAAAATATCTGACAAGTCAATTATATCCGACAAGTTTTGAGAAATTCTTTAGTCTGATTGGCTGATTTCTCTGAACTTGTGGGATATAATTGACTTGTCGGACATTTTATCAGACAAGTTCCTTCATGAAATGCCCCCCAGACTAAAGAATTTCTCAAAACTTGTCGGATAAAAGAGACTTGTCAGATATTTTATCCGACAAGTTCCTTCATGAAACGCCCCCCAGGTGTCTGTTAGTCTATTCCTTTTTGCCTCCTTAAGTCTCTTTCTGCCTATGAATATGTCTCACTCTTTTCTGTGAGTTGGGAGATGATAGTTCCTTCCTGTCTGTACAGACATTGTTTCCCAATGAGAACTCATTCAGCTAATCTATCATTTCTTCTAAAAGTTAAAATGGAGAAAGTGAAAGTAGTCTTGGATTCTTTGTCAGTTCTTGCCATGTGCAGAAAAAAAAAAATCTGATTACCGGAAACTTTCAATGATCACACATTCCTATGAAGGAAAGTCCATTTGAAATTGATACACATTCTGTCATGAAGTTAAACCCATGTTGCACAAGTTTTGAATTGCAAACTTTATTGAGTTTCACATGACCATTAAAGGGTAGATATGTATGTGTGTTTTTGTGAGAATGGATGATATTTACTTTGTTAAAGAAAGAGGAAAGGCACCATTTTGAATACATGGAGTAACTCTAAAATCTTAAAAGGAGATACATGTATTAGGAGATTTGCAGTTAGGTGTAATATAGTTGTTCTTCTGCTGATCATTCTTGTCATTATCCTCACTTTGAGTGTTCTTGTGATTACAATCACTACTGCTGCTACTAGTGCTCTCCTAACGATAATATGAGCAGTAACATAAAGCACTGCCGGTAAATACTCCTTTCCAAGGTGCTTAACTTGAAGTGTAGAATGCAGTGCATTTTCTCTTTTGTGGCTATTATTTTTCTTATTGTTGTTGTTATTGTTACCATTATTGCTACTCTTGCTTTTATTATTGTTATTATTATGACTTAGTGTTATCGTCATTGTTGTTATCACTGTCATTACTACTAGTACTATTGTAACCATTATAATTGCTATTGCTATTATCATTGGTGTCAGGATTATGATTTGATGATTATGACAATCAAACTTGTCATGCACAAATTCCATCTAGTAAGGGACTCAAGGTGCAGAGTGATATTATCTATACACAGCTCCATAAGAAAAATAAATTATATCTCTCTTGACCGTCCAGGCGACGGACAATGCCAACTTGAGCCAGCTGTACCAGGAGAAGGAGGAGGAGGCCGAGACCTTGAGGAGGGACCTTGGTAGGCTCCAGGATGAGGCAGTGGACAAGGGCTCCTTGTTGGAGGGGATCCAGAGTGATAAGGCCACCATCAGCCGGGCCTTGGCCCAGAACAAGGAACTCAAGGTGCAGCTGGAGGAGCTCCAGACGGCCTTCGTCAAGATGGTGAGTGGTGCTATGTCAGGCAAGGCCAGGCTTACATCAACATGGACGTCAATTTTCGGTATAGCCAATACCTAGGTGCCATGCGCAGAGCAGCGTTTTAGATGCATTATGGGATAGCTCAGGGGACAAACTTACCCCGGTTTTGGCTGCATATTCAGTCAGATCACTCTCTGTCTTTATCCGGGGGTATTTTTTGTTGAAGATTTCTTCGCTTTCCATCATGTGACCAGCACATTGAAGCCTTGCAGTAGTGAACCATGACTCTAGTGACCGCAAATCAGTAAAACTTAGAAACTTTCAACTCTTGTAAGCTGAATTATAGCCAAGAAAAAACAGGGGTAACTATGGAAAAGCAGACAAATAACTCCATTGAATTGTATGGGAACTGTGACTCGTGTGAGACACCCGGAAGTGAGCAAGGGCACCGAGGAATCCCACAGTGCATCTGTGACAGAGCTCTTCAGCGCGCAGAAGTTTCTGCGCATTGGCGATACTAAGAATTGGTCAAGCTCTTCATTTAACCCATTCTGTATCAGGGACTATGGACAGTGTGTACAATGCTGTGGGGTTTTCTGTGCCATTCAGTACTCAAAGCACACAAAGGGTTTAATTGATACTTGAACGATATCTGCTTTGCCCCATTTGGTGAAGTCAGAGAGTTTAGATGGTTGAAAATTTGTTGCACCAATGAGAGGACAGGAGATACTGTATTATTCATCCACCCTTTGATATTTGCAAGACATCTGCAGGCTGATATTTAGTTACCTTACTGACACATACCTGTAGTCTGCTTATTCATTATAAATTTTCTTTTCTTTCTTAAGTGTTTAACTAAAGTATTTTTGTTTAAAGTTGTCTTGAGAATCAGTGTAGCAGAAAAACAGAAAAATTTTGGCACTTAAAAAAAGGAGGAAAATTAAAAAAATGCATTAGTAAGTGTTTGTTTCTGCAAAATGGAGTCTTGCATATGCATAGCTGTGTGTCTTTTTTTTTTCACCTAAATGTACAATAGAGGACATTGGAAAAACACTGATAAGCGACCTTGTAGATATTAATTCCAACTTCTGTCACAGTTTTTAATGTATGATTATTTGCATTCCTCAGTCTATTTGAACCCCCCCCCAAAAAAAAAAGCATTCACATAAGTGTAAAGTGGAAAAGTTACCATAAGGGAATTACAGAGATATGGATATTTGATATAACATATATTTGAGTATGTGTGACATAGAGCCAAGAAATCAGGAATCTGTGTGTCGGTGTTGTCATAGAGCTGAAAAAACATGGATTTGTGTTTTTATGTTTGTCACAGAGTCAAGACAACATGGAGTTGACCACACAGCTACAATCTGAGCAGCATGTCAGCAGTGAACTGGGGTCAAGGCTAGGTCAACAAGAGAGCGAGCTAGAGGACACAAGGTCAAAGGTCAGTGTTATACTGGGAAATATATATATCGGTCACCGTCTGTCACAACTTGATACTGTACTAAACGTTTTATGTATCCATTTTGTTATGCTGCGTTTTTTCCTTTATTATGTGATTCTGTAATTCATTTGATTTTTTATTCTTTGCTGTAAATACCATTTATTTTTTACTAATTAATACTGGATTAGAAAAAAAATCTTTTGTAAAATATATATTAAAAAAAAGTTACCCTGGTATGCAATGTACATGAATGATGATCCACTATTTAGTCATCCTAGCATCACTGGGTAGGTGTTGTACTGCCATTTTTCATTTTAAGAATTCTCTTTTATTGAGTGGTACATGTACAACATCTTTTTTCCTGTCTAAAGTTTCTGTGTTCATTTCCTTGTTGCTGACATTTAAATGACACTTTACTAATTTTATCTATACTGAAAGGAGCTATGAATTACATCGTTTGTTCCTTTATGCTTCATTAGCCCCGAGAATTATAAAAATGCAAGACATGTCTGAGACACAGTATCCGTCAATATTACAAATTACTGCTTATCAATGATCAGTGCATATTTATAAGGGCCATCCCATCAGCGTGAGCGTCGTTCGCCTGAAGAAGCCAATTGATAATTGGCGAAATGTCGCAGCAGTGAGTTTGTTTCCGGTTTTTTGATTCAACTAATTGTTGATCTATTGTGAGACCCACTGTTAATATAAAAAGTTATCTATTCTGCAGTTGGAATCCAGTGAGAGTGAATTAGAACGGCTGAAGACCCAGACGTATGAGATGAACAAACAGTTGATGCAGCATGCCACCTTAGCAGACAGGGCCCAGCACTTTGAGGCCCAGGGAACTGTCAATGAGTCCCTTAGGATAGACCTACAACAGGCACAGGTTGGTAGAAAACCCATCACTTTCATTATCCTTTGGGTAATCAATTAGGGATAATCAATTAGTGATACTCAATTTCTGATAATCAGTTAGTGATACTCAATTAGTGATCATCAATATAGTTAGTGATCATTAGTGATCATCAATACAGTAAGTGATTATGAATGAGTGATAATCAATTAACAATGATCAACCAATGATGATAAGTTAGTGAATAATCAATTGGCAATAATCAATTAGTGATAATCAATGAGTGATGATCAATAATGCAGTGATAGTCAATTACTGATACTTATGTAGTGATAATCAATTAGTGATCATCAATATGTAATTATAAGTGATTAACAATTAACAATGATCAATCAATGACGATCAGTTGGTGATAATCAATGAGTGATAATCAATAAATGACAATCAACTACGGTAGTAATACCTATTGATGATTGATATATTGTATATGCAGACCACCTATTCATTTTCGGTTTTGTGGAAAGATCTTGATTTCAGTTCATAGTATAGATGCTAGATTCTTCTTTGCACTAAGAAACGCAGTGCACTTCAGCACAACATACAACATAATGGTGAATTTTCCAACAAAAAAGATTTTTAAATGTTCACTCAGATGAGATGGTAACTCTGTTCTCACGACCCATCTGAGGGACGCAAGGAGAGTCGTTTCTTTCATTTCTAATCATTCATTTGATGTTGTGTTTCATCGGTCCAGGAGAAGATCCATGCCTTAGGCAACGAGAACAGTAAGCTGAGAGTAAGAATAGCAAGCCTGGAGACTTATCAGCCGTCATCAAACTCTACGGAGGAGACGGATGGAGAGAGCCCCAAAACAGACCGAAATGATATGGTAAGACTTTGAAGAGAAGTCGGGGGGGGGGCATTTCATGAAGGAACTTGTCGGATAAAATATCTGACAAGTCAATTATATCCGACAAGTTTTGAGAAATTCTTTAGTCTGATTGGCTGATTTCTCTGAACTTGTCGGATATAATTGACTTGTCGGACATTTTGTCCGACAAGTTCCTTCGTGAAATGCCCCCCAGCAGAACAGTGCTTGAAGTAATAACTGAAGCAATGTCAGTATCAAAAACCTTTGGGAATTTGTACATGATATGTGTCTACAGATAGTGTGTATGTCATATGCTGACATGTGCATGCATACTGAGTAACTTTTCTATATATAGCTCTCAATGTGAGTGAAGTTACAACTTATGCATTTTGAACACTGGATTGGATACCTGATTAAACTAGAAACTTCTCATCCAGGTAATGCTGTAACTGATTATTGTATTGGCAGCTGAGCCAGATTCAACCATGACTGACCAGCCAATCTGTACCGATCTCTGATATAGACCGATTCTGTGACGCGCTATGTGTATTTTTGGCATGGGCAGCGCCATTAACGAGGTGTCTTAGCCGACCCCCCCCCTCCTCTCTCCCCCACCCCCTTCCGTGCGCGGAATGAAAAACTGATGCATGGTTGCTTCAGCCAATACGCGTCTCGTACTAAGTGCGCGAATGCTTGCTTAGTGCGCGAACCTTTGTTACAAGTGCGTGATAAACATGTTGCCCGGGGTGGGGGAGAGCAGGGGGGGTCGGCTCAGACACCCACTATGGCTGCGCCCAGTGCCATGAAATGTCTGCTGCCCTCAACGAACCCAAATCGGTCTATAGGAGAAAGTACCAGGAATGGATCGATATCTTCAGCAAAAGTGCAATCATTAGAAGCCCAAGTCACTTGAAATTACAAATATCTAGACTTGCAAGGTCACGTAGTAAAGTACTGCTCTTACTACAATGTATTTACATAGAGAATAAATCAGAACAATGCAATCATTTCTGTTCTAGTGTTGCAACTGATTGACAAATTGCTCTACATCGAGGTAAATACATGTAAGCACTGAATTGATCAGTGTTTTAGTAGTAACCATGATAAAAATCATGAGTGAACATACTCGCGCAGGATTCGAACCTACGACCTCCATACTAGCGCAGGCTGGTTAGAATAGAATATGCCCATCAGCAATTATGTGCACCGAAGATACGCTTATCATTAACATTTGACTACTGTGTAGAATCTTCGGCTGTAAGTGTACTTTCGTAGAAATCAGTGATAAAGCTGTACACATGTTGCTGTGGGAAATCCCAAATATATTCAAATCTAATCAGCCTTCCCATTGCATGGTATTCCCACACGATCGGATCCTAACAACGGAAGAGTGGTTTCATAGTTTGAATGATGCGTGAGATATTTTTGATCATTCCAAAAGATGGACCACCTGTCTGCTGCCATCAGGCAGCTAGAAATGGAGAGGGACGGACTGAAGCGAGCCTTGGAGGATCAGCAGGAGGAGTATAAGATGCTTCTCAAAGAGACGGACTCCATGAGATATGACCTCAGTGAGTAGGCACCAGATATACTACAGCTCTACCACAGCTATACCACATCTGTACCATAGCTATACCATACATGTAGCTGCACCACAGCTGTACTACAACTATACCATATCTGTACTACAGCTATACCACAGATGTACTACAGTGTACTACATCTATGCTTCATCCATACTAAATCTATACCACCGCTATACCACAGCTATACTACAGCTATACCACAGCTGTACTACAGCTATACCATATCTCTACTACATCTGTACCATATCTCTACTACAGCTATACCACAGCTGTACTACAGCTATACTGCATCCATACTACCTCTTTACCACAGCTGTACCACAGCTATACTACAGCTGTACTACTGCTGTACCATATCTGTACTACAGCTATACCACAGCTGTACTACAGCTGTACTGCATTTATACCACACCTGTACCACAACTGTATCACAGCTATACCACATATTTACTACAGTTTCCTTTAAAGGATCACATTATGAGTCTGTTACTAGGCAATGGTTCTTCTAAAGGAACCCCTTCCTATTTTGATTTGTTCCATTAAAATGTCTTTATAGAAAGACTTTATAGACTTCTTTGTAGAAATCATGTCAATTCATGAAAGATAACAGTCATCCATAAATGTAGGTTGTTGTTTTTGGAATATTTTTGTAGAAATTATTAAGGACACGATGCTAAGAAATAAATAATTCATCAGAGGTTGGCTTCAAAAAATTGTCTTTCCAGGAGGTGGTTGCCATAACTGACTTATGTTGGCAAGCTTATTCCTTCCTCCACCCCCTCCCCCTTCCCCTTCCCCAATTTCCTCAGGCTCTTCCAGAGTAGAGAGTCCAGTTACTCAGGAGGCCTATGAGACCCTGGAGCTGGCCATGGAGAAACTCCAAGAGAAGTTCTGTATTGTGATGAGAGAGAAGGCGGAGCTGGATGACAGGATCCAGGAGCTGGAACACGTCAACCTACAGCTGGCTGGAGAGACGGAGACGATAGGTGAGAGATGTGATGCTTGCCACAGTGTGGCAAGCAATAATGACACAGTGTCTGTAGCAGTGCCACAGTGTGGTGTGAAACCAGGCCACCGTGTCCATGAACAGTCCACAGTGTCATAAGAGACCATGCCATAGTGCCTGTGACAGTGCCACAGTGTTGTAGAAATGATGATGCTTGCTACAGTGTGGCGATAGATAATGACACAGTGTCTATGACAGTGCCACAGTGTGGTGTGAAACCATGCCACAGTGTGTATGACAGTGTCACAGTGTTGTAGAAATGATGCCAGTGTCTGAAGCAGTGCCACAGTGTGGTGTGAATCCAGGCCACAGTGTGTATGACAGTGTCACAGTGTTGTAGAAATAATGCCATTGTCTGTAGCAGTGCCACAGTGTGGTGTGAATCCAGGCCACAGTGTCCATGAACAGTCCATAGTGTCACAAGAGACCATGCCACAGTGTGTCTAATAGTGCCACAGTGTGGTATGCAACCACACCACAGTGTCCATGAACAGTCCACAGTGTCACAAGAGACCATGCCACAGTGTCTATGACAGTGCCACAGTGTTGTAGAAATGATGCCACAGTGTCTCTGACAGTGCCATAGTGTGTCAAAATGATGCAGGGGGACAGTGATGTCAAACTAGTACCCTTCAGACAACTATCCCTCCTCCTTCCCCCCCCCCCCCCTCCACACACACACACACACTCACACACAATTTCTCCAAGGATAACTATCAACTTTGGGACAATTACACCCAGGATAATTGCACCACAGGACAACTGGGGCAGGGAGTAGGCATGATTATTCTTGGGGATAGTTGTGGTTGGGGGATGGGGGTAGTTGTCAAGGGGGTAGTTTGCTGGATACACAATGCAGAAGTGAGGTGTGGTGGAAAGAGCAGCGAGTTCGATACATGAAATAATTACTAAAATTTTGTCCAAATGACACTTCTGCTTTGGGAAAGCTAAGACTGTGATTGATGAGAAATTGTGTTACCTTGCTTCTTGCCTTCTGGAATTACATTTATTCAGTATGATCAGATGTTGTAGGTACAGTGTATTCATTAATGTCAAAGTCCTCTCTACGTGAATAACAACTTTATGAGAAACATGAATTTGATGAAATATGAACGAAAGAAAATTATATTTTTTTGTATGGTGATAAGATAACAATGAGAATCATGAATTTGATGAAATATGAACAAAGCAAAATTATTTTTTTTGTAGGGTGGTAGGATACAATTTTTAAAAGTGGTATACCATTTATTATTTCTACTAAACTACCCTGACTGTTGTGCTTGTCTACCCAGGGGAATACATCACACTGTATCACAACCAGAGAGATATCATGAAGAGGAGACAGGACGATAGGGAGCGATTTGTTGCCATGTTAGCCTCAGAGAAAGAAGTCATGGAGGTAAGACATTCAGTGCTTCTCACATATCTCTTTTTGTTCTTTAGTTCTTTGGTCGTAGGCAGAGAACAGTGATTGAATAAATCACATATCCATCAATAGTATTGATTGTGTTGTATTGATTATGTCATGTTTTGTCCAGTTCCTAATTTCAATTTATGCATACATTCATCCGTGATCCATCCATTCATACTTCATTCTTCATTTCATTGATCATCAAGCAAATCTTTTACACCATTGTGTCTTCATAATGCACTGATTTTGAGGAGTAAATGACCCCCTCTTCCGACCAGCAGTAACTCCCAGGCACATTTGTGGAAAGCAAATTACTAGGATGTTACACAGGATATGATGCACCAATCAGAAATGGAGAGATCTTTGTATTGCATTCAGTGCTGGTCATATTAAAAGGCTTCTGATAATCGCCTCATTCTCAGCTTTAACAGACGTGACGTGTAAAATATAGCTGGTGATGATTAGTGCAGTCGCAGTTTTTTGATCTATGATATGTCTATTTGTATTATCTTAACACTTGACTCTACCCATTGTGTATAATACCTTATTCAGCATAGTTCAAAGTCTTTGTGTTTGTCTCATATCTTGTATGCTGATGACAGTGATTTTGTAACCTATTTCCAGAAAAGGGTTCCCACATGTAGAATGAGAAAGGTTCAAGGTTCTTACTTTTGTAGAGCGAACTGCATTTTCTTAGACTACTTTTTGCACCCATGTCCTGATCTACTTTAAGTTTTTCAGAGTACAGATGTAATTTGTAGTGTATTAGAATAATGATTAATAAGAATAAGGAGATCTGTTTCTTAAGTGAATGCATTGCTTTTCCACAGAGAAAGTGTTTTTACACCCCACTTATCTTTTTTATTTCTTTGCTTTTTGTTTCATTTTCATTGGTAACAGTACTTTTACAAATAAAAGACTTATGAATGTACAATGTAATAGTTGCATTATCAACTTCCCTTTCTTGAATTGATGAAAAGTGTTAAGGGGGTGAACATTTTCTTTTCCTTTTTGAATTGTAGGATGTTAGGAAAAAGTAGTCATTTTTTCTCTTTATCACCAAATCACTTAGTTTTTGTGAAAATTTAATTATGCCACATACCAAGTAACTCGGAAAATAGGCAACCAATTTTCAATAGCTGCAATTTAACAAGTGGTGATGTGATCTTTTGTGGCAAATTTGGACTTCACCAACATCATGCTACAGATAAAAAGAAAGAAAAAAAAAAAGAGGCTGATTATGCAATTACAAATTACACAGATAAACATGTGAAATGCGTGTGTCATGACACAAAATGCACACACATCACGTACAAAGGCTGTGAACAACTATAATTGTAATATGCGTACAATCTACACTAGCACATACACCAAACATGGTACACATACACACTCATACACCCACTGCAAACGTAACACACAAGTAAACTTAACTTACTAGTGCACGATGCAAACACACGCCATACACACAGATTTGAGGAGATACTACACTGTGTTCAACAGATGACTCACTGCCATTTAAACCAAGGTCACACATTGATCTTTGGTCCAAAGATCATTGTCCTTTACAAACGCTCAGCAACTCACGATCCAATTAGATAAGCCGACCCTCTAAAAGTTAATTATTTCCCCATCCAAGATAGAGAATCATGTTCCGCAATGGCTGGATCCTGTATTTCCATCCAGCGTTACTTAAATTTGTTGCTGCACATGATATTGACTTTTGTTTAATCCATTTTCAATGTCTCTATGTCAGATTAACAAGTGTTTATCTGTGGGACCTATAAATGTGCATAGGAGTGTGCCTTGGGTAATACATAAGATGCCTGTTGTGCAAGAATCTTATATCTATTTTTGCACATTGTGTTAGTCTCTAGAAGAGCCTAAGTATGTTGCAAGTTTGAGAGTACGTTGGAACATTTCATTCCTTTTTTATGCCATGTGACTCACGCCAAACATTGACAACTCGTTAAAAAAGTAAAATTTTGTTACACCTTCATATTCATCAGTACATTATTTATAGAATACTGAGCAAAGTAAAGCACATATAATCATTCTGCATTTTTAAGTGTGCTGTGCTTTTCGTGAAAATGACTTTTGAACCTTTTTGAAGCCTGATTCATTGAAATGGGGAAAGTAGACTTTGTTGCAACTCATGGCTGCCGGAAAAATAAAGAATAAGACCAAGAAACATTCTCTGTGTGTATTTTTTTTAAATTTTTGTTTGTTTGTTTGTTGTTTTGTTTTTTTTTTGCTGACACCAACATGCCTTTTTTATTGTGATCGGTAAGAGAAGCAATTTGGCCCTTTTTTTTTTAATCTCAGGTTAGCAATTTCATTTCCTTTGCTTCTTTTAGAATACAGATTCACAAATAAGACATTCTCATAGAAGTAAAAGTAGCACTATTGTTACAAGGGACTGCTGTGCTGTTTTGAGTTTGGCTTGAACCCATGTCCCTATTGCCATGAGCCAAGCAATTTGCCACAAGACCACAACACTTCTAGCTCAGAGGTGAAGTGTGAGGTTTGTCATCTTGGGTAACATCACCGAACCATTTCTTGTCTGACACCAGTTACCATAGAAACTGTTGTGTACAAGATAACATCAATAGGGCACTCTAACCTGGTGCCAAGTTTCATCAGCGGCAGATTACATCTGTCATTGGTTTTGATCATGAGAATGGGATGCATGATACCATGTGAGTGATTACACAACTACAGCATGTCAACACCTGATAGCTCACTAGCTCTCTGCATGTGGGTTTGACATCAATAGTCACTCAGATCTGGGACATTGATTTCAAACAGGTGATCCATGTGAAATTACAGAGTCATGCTCCCTAATACTTATTATTACTTTGGCAGTCATTAGATTAATGAGAAATACATGTAGATTATCTTCCTGACCTTGTTCCTTAGTTGTCCCGCAGTGGTGTCATCCCTAAATTTGCGGTATCTGATTTTTTGTCATTAACCTTTGATCCCACCAACTATTTATCCAGAGATTAATTCTTATCTTATCAGCTTGAGATAATCCAGAATTATCTGCTCTCTGGTGTGAATTTGTTGTGCAAGATTTGCAACCAGTTTGCCCTAAATCTTCTACGTGTCATATGAAGTCCTTGCCTTATCATTCCGATGTGGAGTTGAGATGTTTTGCCAGCCATGAGCCCTGATTGTAAAGTTGGCATACTGTCAATTTCAGTCGTCTTTGAGACGTTTGGCACTGCATGATTCTAGAACTAACTAGTCGCATTGTGAGACAACAAGCAAACAACAACGACAGTATCTGTACCTAGAATTTCCGTTTTTAGTGTAAGAGAGGATATGAAGCACTCATACAGCAGTTTTTCTTTATTCCAAAGAGATTTCCACTCCACATGACATATTTAGTTGACTGAAGCAGATGCTAATGACTAAAAGGTAGATAACCTGTAGTTGGAAACACTCATTGATGGCGTTCATGTTTCAAGGTGTAGTCTTTAACTCTTAACGTGCCATGGTCGCCGAACGGCGACCTTAGTCCTGACGTGCCATGGTCGCCGATCGGCGACTAAGAAGAGCCAGAAAAGCATTGATCATTTAAGTTCTTCTGGTACCGTAATGTGTTACACCAAGAAACTGCCAATGATATGTAGTGGTAGCTGATTAGCATAGCCATCGTTTCCACTAAAAATGTGAGCATGCTTACATTAGAAAATTTTGAGTAATTACACGATTTTTCAGCTAGATGTATTTTTTTCACGTCGGGAAAATCCGCAGCGAGAGCACCCTCTGCGAGATGTGTATGGATCAAAAGTCTCATTGGTAAACCACATGTGTGTATGCTATTGATTCTGCGTGTATTGTCTATGCGGTTCCAGTCGCATTGTTCCGCTTGGATGCTGTCCTGCGGGAAGCTCTTTTGATTTTGTCCCTCAAAGAGGGTCGTCGGTCAAGTCTTTCATCCTTTTGTTTTGGTGAACGTCACTAATCGTCCCCACGCTAGCATATGAATTGCGCGCGGACAAAGACCTGCCGATTTCAGTAGAGTACCCCCGCCCGTGGTCCATTTAGACAAAAGAAGGATTAGTAGGCTCTTCCTTCTCAAGTGGATAAAAGACACTCTTCCAGGGCCCGGGACAATCACTTTAGTTTCAAATACAGGATCTGGAACTAAAGGACTCAGATTTGGGAATGAATTACTAGAGGCAGAAAGAGAATCGCTAAGACAAAATAAACTGCTAGTATCTTTGGAATCATACAATTCTAGAACGCAATTTTGTTATCATTTGTAAGAGGAGATGTTGCTCTAAAATTTTCTCACGGAGTGAAGGGAGCGTTCTATTGAAAAAAAAAACATGACTGACTCTTTTTTTTCCATACTACACAAAAATTTCTAATAATTTTTCTGATGCATCAATTATTTCTGCAATATTTCAGGTTCAGATAGATATTATGCCAAATTGACTACATGACACGAAAGAACAAACATTTCTTGATATATGTTGTGTAGAACTCAATTCAAAACAGTCAATAGTTTCAGAGATATGGCGGTTTTAAATTTCATTGTCAGTGCAGTATCGAAACGTTCAGGTGTTAGGTAAAAACCTCTGGCATGTTAGGGGTTTTGGGCCTGGCACATTAAGAGTTAAAGGGCAAGTCCAACCTAATATTGTGTTACTTGTTCTGAAAGTAGAAGAATAAGAGAATCAAATCAGTGAATGATTGAGAAAAAGATTGAACACTTAATGCACAAGTTTTGCACATCGTAAAAGTTTATAGAGTAAGGCAAATTTGCAACACTGATACTGCTCTTGAAAAGTTTAACTGAATCTGTTTTGTCCACAAATTTTACTGAATTTTTTTTTCAATATTTGTGCAATCACAGATTTTACCCGCTGAGGGAGACACGCTAAAATGTAGTACTCTATTTACCAAGAAGAAACATTTTCTTGTTAAAAAAGCTATAATTGGGGATTTTTTTTTTTGCACCATATGGAGACCTGCTCAACTCCAAAATCACACAGGGTTGCCAATTTTTCATACTGTCTACACTTGTAAGCTTTAACAAATGACAACCTTTTCTATTTGTACAATTAAAAAAAAAAATCACTAATGTTCTCTGATATTTCTGTTTTTGTTCAAAGCAACATAATAACCATAATGGACTTTTAACCCTAACTAGGCCGGGGGGGTGGGGCCTCTGAGGCCCCCCCTCGACGTTTCGCGGGATGTATCGCTATCGTGAGAAGCTATCGCCGCGACGTTTCATGACTTTTTTCTTTCGAGTCTCCCACATCTTTTGACACCAAATTTGCGATGCCCGGGTGCGTGGTTCCGAAGTTGCGCATAAATATGCACGTGCATGTTAGACCAAAAACTTCTCAAAAACGTGAATTTGTGTACAATTTCAATGGAAACTGTGTTTACAGGCATATTTCATAAAAGCATGATTATTTTTGGGGTTTATTGATTAAAATCAATTAATAACGCATTTTCTTGTTCGGAACAATGTCACGGACAAATTTCATCGAAAAACCAATGAAAAACACAAAGTCGTAAAAACAATGAAATACATAAGAAATTTAAGAAACATTAAAATACTTTGAAAATTTTTTGTGATTGTGCAATTTTTTTCTCTTACATTTGCTAATGATACTCAAAAGAATATTTACACCAAAAATGTGTGTGTTTTGAGCTTTATTTAGTGATTTATACCAAATTGTCTGATTTCATGCATCATTATGCATAAATTAGCATAATTTAGTGTAAATGATAATTTTTGAAAAAATTAACTTCATGGTACTTTAGATTACATCAGAGGCAATGCGTGTGCCAATTTTCGTCGCGATCGCGCGGTCGACGGCCGAGATCCGGAGTGGGGGCCTGGGAGGCCCCCGCGGCTCTATCATCTACCTAAATAGCCCGGCCTAGTTAGGGTTAAACTGTTACTCTTCCATCAAGCCTCATGTGCTTTTTTTTTATAACATTATAAGTGTCAACAGGAGATCACAGACATACAATGTAATTCTCTCCCTGTTGTCATTTGGACATGCTCCTCATACTCTAATACAGGCAGATACACTTTGGATATTATCTGCCCTCCAGTGAATTTTAGTTGCCCCGAGCAACTGGGAAAATTGATTGTGACAAGTTAATTTCGTAAAACAAAATGTGATATTTGCAGATTTTTTAAGGTACCAGAAGTTCCAAGAACAAAAAGTAAAGTGAAAACATTTTATGTTATTGTTTTTGTTATCTCAAACAGAAATATCTAAATGATAAATTAAAATAGCTTAGCTAGTCTTCTGAATTCAAACCCAAAGCTTTGACTACATGTACTTGTTTTAGTCCTGGCAAAGAATATGAAAACCTCCCTGGTTCTGCAATGGTTTTAGCCCATTGAGATACATGTAAAACATGTGTAGATCCCTACAAGCTTCTTGGAATTCCCTGATTTTGATGTACATATGCTGGAAGCCCTCCTGTCTCATATCCCATTCATACACAAAGTTAGACCCAGGAACACACTTGAAGTGGCCCAGCTTGTGCCCATTTCGGTAATTTCATACAGATAATCACTGCCTGCCAAGACCATACACAAAATAGCCGGGAGAGGCGTAACTGTTATGGTAACCTTTTTTAGTGCCGGGGGAAAGTCTAACGTATAAACTGTATAAATGGCATAAGAGGCGGAAGCACTCCAAACTTTGATGACTGTTAATACAGACTTTTTGAGAGCTCTTCAGGAGTGCTCATGAACCTAGCTTCCAAAGCAACATAAGTTTCAGGGCCACCTTACCTGTTCGTACAGAGTTTTGAATGCCTCAGGAGTGGTCATGGAGTGCTTTACAGTTAATATTGCGTATCATTTGCAAAAAGTGGATTTCTCTCAATAAAGTAAAACCATGTTCTCCTTCACCTCTTCCCCAGTCCAAGCTGACCCAGCTCCAGAACCTTGTAGTCCAGCTCCTACAGGAGAAGCAGCACCTCCAGCCGTACGTCCGTCAGAGTGACATCAACAGCGCCCTCACGCCTCCCCGGGACACAAGGAACGCTTTCAAGATCAGTGAAGCAACGGAAGCAACAGAGGAGATGCAGCATTCAGGTGAAAATGGTGAGCTGCCTATCATGTTCCTCCCATAACATTACATTCACAAGTAGCAGCAAGCTAAATTTAAAAAGGTTCCTCTCTTGTATTGCAGGGTTTTATTTATTAATCTTCCTATCCACAATGACTGCACACACACACACAAAAAATCATAACTTTTGAAAGGACTGTCCGATTTTCCTGAAACCTCCACTAATTTAGTATTCTATCATTATTGCTGCTTTTGCTCAATCAAGATTTGTGTTTGGTTTTTGGTTTACTCTAATCATTCAGGATGACTCTATAAAGACATGTCAATGTATTGAGATATCGCTCATCTTAATTTGCTGTAGACATTGGTACGGACTGGCCGTCTTCATCTACAGAGGGCGCAGATGAACCCCAGTTTGAGGAGGTATCGCTGGCCGACGAACACCACCATCAGCTTGCCAACAGTCTCTCATCGCTACCCTCCCCAGACCAGCTGCCTCGTAGTGAGCACACCGCACAGCAGATCATACAACTCCTCCATCAGATGGGTGGGACGCCGGCGATGATCGACCGCAGCACCATCCTCGATCGTGACTTCATGCCGTGCAAGTACTGTTCCGACGTCGTCTTGCATGTATGATCTCTAGCCAAGGGAGGAACCTTGTTGCATCCAAAGAACTACTTGGGCAAGCACTCGGTAGAGCTGCAGGGATCCTTACACTGCACAACTTGAGACTTTATGCCGTTTACATCTTGCTTCTTATCCATCTGGGATATACAATGTATGTCCATCGACATGGAAAAAATATTCCAGTTCTGTAATAAACTGTGCATGGAGATTTGCTTCCTTTTTAGAAAGAAGAAAACTGGATCAACTGAAAGATCCTCTTTGACTGCCAACATACAATCCAATCATTGTCGTGATATCGTGTCTTTGATGCAATCAAAGATATTGTGGAAGGAAAACCTCTGCTCAAGTTTATCAAGACTGCATATACTTTTGCTCTCATATTTGGTTCTGGTTTGGAGGAAGAAATGCATCATTTTTACGATTGGCACCACCTTTAAAGCCTATGGAGTGACTGGTCTCATTGGGTCCTTGGACTAAGTCACTGTAAGGTCAGGAACAATGTGTGAATGGCATCACATTGTCCCGGAATTGACGCAAGATGGTAATTAGAAAACAGACCTTTGCAAGGTCTCAGGTTAGCCAAAGATTTTGCCACCTCTCACAAAGTTGCTACTGGAGCCTGAGAAACTCTGCAGACAGTCATATGATGGTTTAAGATACCCACGTGAATGACATGATGTTGAGACAATCAGAGCAGAATCTGAACATTTCCTTTATTGCTTGTCCATCTTTGCTCAATTTCAGGACAGTGTGATGCATGTATCGTGGTTGTGCTCTTTAGAAGCACAGGGCAAAGAGCAGCCATTTTCTGCCTGCTTACCAGAAACAGCTTGGAATACCTCATGGATATGTTTCATACTCGCTAAATTGTCTGTTGCAATTTTAAATGATTCAATTCTTATCCGTCGATGATGTGAGGTATGTATGACACTGATGCACACCTCCCTGTGTGTGCTCTTAAACAAAGATCGGAGAATATTGAACACCTGTAAACAAGAAGATTTTCTATGATGCTCTTGATACCATCATCATCTCTTATCTGTATACAACCGTGGCATTTCTAGCCATTTGTAGACTTGATGGTGATGTTAGCAAGACGCAAACAAAGCTAGCATTGTAGACTATGACAATGATAGTACAGTCCACCTTGCCTTAGTCAACATTGCACAAATCGAAAAATTAGCTAAGCCAGAGAAAAATTGCTCCCCAGATGGATATACACATTTGTTAATCCCATAGTGTATAGTGTAAGTCGAAAGTCACATAGGTCGAAGGATTTTTTTTCTCTGGTCTCTCTGGATTTGACTTTTAGGCAAGGTGAACTCTAGTTACTTTTTACATGACACTTTTCACCCTAATGTGTTGCAAAAGGTGCCGTGCATTATAGATTTACCCCACTTTCCAGAATCACAGCCAGACCTCGGGTACTTTCACTTTATTCCAAGATTAGTGTTCCAGCCAAGCTTCACCTGTAATGGCTTACACATGCTAATCCGCTAACCTGCAGGTTCTTATGAAATGGACATTTATACACTTGTGTGATGAGGACCACAGGATTTAAGAATATAGGGGCGAGTTGTCTGCTATGCATTTGGCACAGTGGTTTAGCCTCAGAGGTATTATAGGAACAGGTAAGGTCACTACATGTCCCAGTAAAAAAGAATATGTATTAAACTTGTTCATCCACTACTCATGATTGCCTCAAAGTCATTCTTAAAGATGTTGTAAACTGAAATTATTTGAATCAGAATTGTAGAGAAGTGGTCGTACATGGGTACACAAGAGGCGACTGAGTGCCCTGATCTCAAGGATTATTGTAGGTCCTTGTATCCGCGTCAGATGGAAAATCTCTGTCCGTGTTGAGGGTTAACTGTGGCAGCGATTCTCGGAGATTATATCAAGACGTCATGAGACAGTTGTAGTTCCATATCAACAGACATTCCATTTTCATATGTGTCTGTGCTTGTCACAGGGTAAGTCAAAGTGTCCGTGTGCTTGGTATTGTAGAGAAAGGTGGTGAGCTTTGAAATTTTGTAGATTTATGCATGTTTCTGCAAGACCAAATCTTGTAGATTTAGAATGTAAAGTAAAAATTAAAACATAAGGAGTTAAGTACCCTCAACTCCATTTGGAATTATGGAAAGTCTTGCATGGAATACAATCTTTTCTTGCTGGCTTCTCTTAGCTGACATTTACACTTTGATTGAGCTGATTTGATGAGAAGTAATGAATTATATAATTAGGTCTTCAAATTTATGATTCACAATTTGAATGTATGAATCCCTTTTAGGCATGTGTTATTAAGGTCTACAATCATTACTTTAAGGTCATTATCATCCAGTATTCATTACATTGGGATGCTCCTCTTTGCTGCTCCAAATTATCTTTTCATAGCCCTGATTTAGCTTTGGGAAAACAAAAACAGATTAAGCAACTGGAAATTTTAGTAGGAAAAAAAATATTGAGAGAAAAAAAAATGTAATAAATGCAGAAATTAACCCATATTGATTCAAAGTGCAGAAACACATTTTGAATTGGCAGATGGTCAATAGGTCAAAAAAGGGAATTCCAAATGCTGTATGCCAGTATTCAGGATGTGTGCTATTTAATAATTTCTATGTCCATGCAATTTATTCTGGGCTTATTAAAGATTTACTTTCCACAAGAATGATTTGCAAATTTTCAAGAGCCTGTTGACAATATCACCATTGGGCACAGAAATGTCGATTTCCTTCGTTAGTACAGGGAAAATTCAGGAGAGCAATATTTCTTTTAGGCTGATGGAAAAAGAGGGATGTCAAGAAATTGTATGTCCAGCTCTTTGTTATTCATCCCCATCAGTGATTTGAAGTTGTATTTTGTATTTCAAGAAATATATTGGAGTATGATGCAGGATGCTGCAGTTCTAGATCTGTTCTCCCTCGGACATTTTCCTCTGTATTAGAATGAGCATCGACAACTCCCTGTGTGCTGAGATTCTCCTGAATGTTCCAACGCTTGAATCTTTAATAGTAGCAAGAAGCTTAATAATAAGTGCCTTATGTTCTGCTTTGTGAAAATGCTGTCATGTTATGTATGGTAATAGATTAAGTAAGACATTCTCTGGGAGAATTTGTGTAGACCTCTCAGGTGAAGCATTCGTGTAATCCATGCTCCAATGAAGGTAGAAAAAAATGCATTGCTGGCATTAAGGCTCTGGGGTTAGGAAAGAAGCACGCATCTTTGATTTCAATGTTGTAACCTCTGAATATGTTAACTAATCCTACTGAAGCTCTCAAGAGTTAACAGATTATACATTGGGCTCATGTTATAGGAAACCCCCTGGGAACAATGAAACCATTGCTATGTTATACTGTATCAGGCTTTTAAAACAATGAAGAAAAAAAGAAACTTTGTACTTTTGGGTGGGAAAGCTTGCATTTATACAATGAAAATTGTGATTTCAGTGTTACTTCTAACACAAATTCACTGCGAAATTATCTACCCCTTCCATTGATACATCCTTGTATTGGCGAGAAAATTACTGGATTGCGGTAACCACAGACATAATGTATGATGTCCCATCTGTAAGTTTTCACACCAGTGTGTTCTAGCATGCCACATGTTAAAAACTTGTTAATGTGGTACCACATGCATCATATGTCTTGTCGTGAACATATAGTGCATACATGTACAACGTTGTATGTGTAATATGTGTCCAAGAATACTGAATTAAAATTGTTCACATGCAAAAACATAACGCGAAAGGCTGGAAAGATAGTCCAATAGAAAAGGAGCAATGTGGGATTCATATATTTGTGTTCTATGTTGAAATGGCTGGCATGATCATCTTTTCTCCAGTATATTTTTATCTGATTTTAATATTTTCCATATCAGTTTTACCTTTGCATTCACTCCATCATTTTTAATATCCAAAATATAATTGTTTTGCTTTCTATAGGTGGAGTGAATGAAAACTGAAGTTTTTGGTTTAGGTTGGTTTATTAATTGTTGGTGCAACCTTTAGACCCCGAATTAGTTGTAAGAATTCCTACTGATTTCTATAGTGAATGTAAGTATTGTGTTCTTTTTCGTTTTACTGAAATTTCCCTTCTTGCTCGACTAGATGTTTGTCAGTTTAAAATGTATTTAACCCCCCATTCTGAGGTACGTTCACTGAGATTAAGGCCTATGCCTCAGTCGTATTCATTATTTCAAACCGAACAGTATCTTGCAATCCAGCAATCTTTGACTGCTGCTGTAAAGGAAATGAATATCATTATTATCATACAATTTAATTTTCCATGATAAATGTATTCATAACTGTGTTTGAGAAGTGGATCTTGAAGAGAAATGTTGCAACGATTGTGAAATGGCTTCCACACCTTTTTTGAGATGCTTTATAGTTTAATTTAAAATTTGCATACATACAACGCCATCCCTTCGTAGGGGAGTATTTTTAATCGCAACAGCCTGTACAAAATGCTACTTATTTATATTCATAAAGATGATATTGTTTAAATTTGCCAAGATGGAATTGTCCTTTGATTCAGTAAACTTGATCAATTGCTCTTGTTTGCTTTCAGTTGATGAGAAATTGTATCAAGTACAGGTTAAAACCTGTCTATAGCGGTAACCCAAGGGAGATGAAAAAAGTGACTGTTGTAGACAGGTGGCAGCTAAAGACAGGTTCTTTTACATGACTTTTCTGTCGGAGGGAGTTGTTTTTAGTGTTCGTATACAGCAGTTGGTTGCTGTAGACAGGTGGTCGCTAAGACAGGTTTGACCGTAGTTACATAATATGATGAATTGTTTATACTCGCGAGAAAACATTTCTCTTTTTAGACAAAGAATGAATTACACATACACTGTATTATTTTCATGGGAAGTCAGATGTAATGACATTGCACACAGTTTTAATAACTACAGGTCAAAGTACTTTTTTTTTTCTTTTTCAAAGAAAGCCAGAAATTGCTGCCCAAGTTCCTTGGTATTTTTCACCAAAAGTGATTGCAGATCAATGTCACAGTGGAAAATTCTTCCATGTGACAGTGTAAATGTAATGCAAAGTTCTGAATTATTTTATGATGAATGATGTGAATGAGCAAGAAATTGAATTTGATAAATGGTACAGAAAATATCTCTTTGTTGACTGTATGAATATCCAAATACTATAAGTAAAAATTAAAAAATTTGTAATGAGGATTTATAGAGGAGGGATATGATCAGAACTTCAATTTACCAACACTTTTAGTTAGACCCTGCATGTGGTGGAGTATTAGCTGAACATTTTGTTCTAATAGAAATCAAATACATGTATTAAGGAATTGATTATATGGGGAATTATCATCAGTCAAACATCAATTAAAGATACAGTTTTAAGTCAGGGTCCAGGAGGCCCTTTTGCGATCAAGAAAAAAAAAAGTTGAATGAGTGTGTTTTACAAGAGCTTGGAGATAGCCTCTTCACGGTGCCAAGATGTGAGAGATGAAAACAAATCTATCTATGGAATCTATGGAAGAATGTGCAACAAGGTACACTGTCGTTAAAGTGCTAGCATTTATGATGCATGGAATATGGCAATGTGTAAATAATATCTTGAAGGTTTGTGTGAACGAAGCCTTGAAAATGGTTATGGCATCCAAGATGCTGGGATCAAGACTAGCTTTTTTTTTGTATGTGTCAAAGTTGTTTAGTCCAACATGACATAATAAGCAGTGTGTGGGGCTAAGAGCATACATGTCATGTGACCACAAGCGACCAATGACAAGCCAGACTAGCTTTTATGGATTGGCGACATGATGTGATTGTAAAAGAAGAATATGGCACCTACACCTTTCTTTTGCTGGTGTGAATCATGTACAAAATGTATTATAGACAAATTTATAGAAAAAAGACACATTTAAAGCTACAATCTGTCACCATGATTATTTTACTTTGCTCATTTCTGTTCTTTTTTTTTTAAATCTGAAAATATTGTGCATGAAATCACACAAAGTTTCCAATGACATTGGTTGTTGGCTCGATGTGTGTCCAAATAAAATATTAAGAAACAAAAATGATGCAGTGTAAAATGTTTTATGTGTCTTTTCCCAGCCTAGTTCTGTGTTGAGTGGCGTGATTGAATGGAATGTTTTAGAACCGTAACGTGACCGACATTTCAGAATTCTTGCTCATTTGAAAATGCAGCGTTATTATCTCTAGGAGGGACTGCATTAGAACAGGTGATTTGATATTTTGCGTGAAAGAATTACCGTACAAGGAAGTTGTACAGCTATATTGAGATAAGGATAAATGGCTGAATGTAGAACTTATCAATTCATTTATTATCAGTAAGCTACTATCATCTTCATGTAATGCAATTGTTGTTTGCTACATGCTCTCAAAAGAACAAAGTTCATAAGTTATCGCTTAAAGTATATTTCCAGAAAAGTTAAAACCATGTTTAGTTTGGCAATGAAACATTATCACACTCATTCACTTTGCTCAGTACACGTATCTGTTCATTGCGCGTGCCACACCACCTCCATTCACTCTTCACGCAAGTGTGTGCGCGGACACTGAATATTAGTGTTCGGAGTTCGGAGACGAAGAACGCATTTCACCTTTCGTTGAATTACAAGCTTTATTTTACCGTAAAAATTAAAATGAAATACTCGAATTGATTTAGAATAGTTTAGGAAAGAATTCAATATTGTAAACATGTATTTCTAGTTTCTTCGTAATGCGCATATCGAAATGAAATGAAAAGTAGGCTCTCTTAAAAACTAATATTTTTCTATAATGCGCACATTTCCGCATGTTAGTTTCTATCTTTAAATCTTGGATATTTTAATCTGTCAAATAAAGTACTCCGCTAAAGCGTGTTCCAGCGTGCTTTTATTACTATTTGCTGTTAAAATTGTCAGTTTTACATTGCATTTTTATTCGCTGCTCCAATTCAAGGTAAGCAAATTCATTCTTGCCATCACATTGAAAGAAAGAGCGAATTGCAGTAGGGGCAAGTATTTCTAGATGTGAGAGCGCTAGTCTCGATTATTAATGCTCTCTTTTGCAAAGCACATTAACACCTGTAGTTGAACGCATAACTTCTCGGCGGTACCGCGCATGACTTCAGAGGAGAGCAGTAGTTGTCTCTCCTTCTCTAGCACCTCCCTGATCATAATAGTACAGTCTACTATGTCGAAATATTGGGTCCCGTGAGATTTTCGTGCCAAAATTGATTTTTTTAGCTAACTTGGTCGATTTGGGGGTGCTGAATCCAAAAAACTTTGGTTCCATTTTTTCCGACCACGTCTTCAGTCGCCATTTTGAATTTCAAAATGGCCGCCATAGCAAACTGTATTTTGACCCAATTTGCATAATGTGAGCATCACAGAAGGTTCAGATTTGATGCAAAAAGCATGTTTGTGATGTCAGACATTCTGATGCACCATTTTCTAATATTGTAGATAGCTTTGATACATTTTTTAGGCAGCCATCTTGAAATTCAAAATGGCCGCCATAGCTAAACATATTTTTACCCATATCTCAGGTTGTAAGCACTATGTAGAGTATAAATTTGGGGCAAAAAGCATGCTTATGATGTCAGTCATGCTAATATGTACATTTATTTATTCAATGATGGATCATTTTCCTTAGCGGCCATCTTGAAATTCAAAATGGCTACCATAACAAATGTAATTGGACCGGTATCTCATATCGTATGCATTGTGTAAGGTTCTAATTTGGGGCAGAGAGCATGCGTATGTTGTCAGACATTCTGAAACATCTTTTTCTGAGTGAACGATGGTTCATTTTGATATTAAAGGTGGCCATCTTGAAATTTCAAATGGCCGCCATACAAGAATGTATATTTTGACCCATATCTCATGTTGTACGCAATACAGACAGTTCACATTTCGGGCATAAACCGGTCTCATAATGTTGAACATTCGGTTGCACTTTTCCCCTCCCTAAAATTGCAGATAGGCCTAACTTTCAAGGCTGCCTTCTTAGAATTCAAAATGGCTGCTTTTCAGCTAATATCTCTGGTTACAAGCAACTTTTAGACATATCAATGTTTATGGTGGCTTACAGTGTACATTCTGTAAACACACACACACATAGGGCCTACACATTCTGTAATAATGGATTATTTGAATTGGTCGCCACTCTTGAAATTCAAGATGTATTTCGACCATATTTGGTGCTGTAAGATCTTTAAACTGCAAACCCAAGCATGGTGAAACACTCATGTATAAGTCAATCACTTCAAATGTTTCCTGTCCTGTAGGTACACTGTTGTGTTGAAATGCAAAAATGCTGCCATGTGAAACATTCCTTTAAAAGCATAGCATTTGGGTAAAATTTGTGAATGGGAAATCATGTGATTTTGATGTTAAAAACAAAAATGACTTTAAAAAAAAACCTCTCAATAACTGTGTCTGACTGACTAAATAATGCCCCATTTAGACGATTTGGTTGTAAGAACTTACAATATTAGCCCTATATACTCTAACAATTCATGGGATAGTCACTTAGATATTTAAATGTTTTCTAGGCTCATTCCCTGCACATGTTTAAAAACAGCACTCTAAAGCTGTACACAGGGGAGAATTAGTTCTAAATTCTTCCAGAAATAATGACTTTTGCATTTCTTGCTTTTCAGCATGATAATGAATTCTGTGGCTACCGTTGATGTAGGAAGTTCGAAGCATTTTATAATAATTGAACAATTTATGCATCCCCTTGCGAAATATCTACAATCTAATATATCATATTTATATGTATTAGAGGCACAAATTAGGTTGTGAGAGTTTACGAGGTTCGTTCTCTGGTTATATCGTCAAGTCTCTACGAGGGTAAAGCCGGAAATTGTCCTGGTTGAAGTCATCCACGCCAAACTTCTGGAAGGCACGGACTGTGTCATAGCACATTCTGCATGACTCAAGGTTTAGATACTTCTTGGTCCATCTGCTCTTGGAGACATCCTCAAATTTTCAACATCAGCCAGCACCATGAAAGGCATTAAAAAGCAGACCTTTACCTGTTCCTGTTTTTTCGCAACAAACTGCAGAGCGTAATCTCTCAAAATTGTCAATTGTACCTTTATCATTTCCTTTTCCAGTGATTGAGCAGACAACATGCAATGCAGTAAGTGAAGCAAACCTACAAGATCCATCAGGATAATTGAAATGTTAGAGTCTACGTAATAATCATCAATATCTCTGATTTTCTCGTTGCTCTAATACATACAATGGAATGAGGCTATCTCTTGTGAGTGACGGGTGACAGTAACTCCCATGGCATCTTTGATGAACTCTTTTTTTTTCTTTCCATGGTCTCTGTGTCAGATGGAATTGACTGCTCAGTATTTCATCTTTCAGGCCTATTATTTGGCTCAGTTTTGTGAGTTTCTAAGGCATTCATGGGTAGGAAAAATGAACCTTTAATAGGGAGAATGAGGAGAAGGCCATAAAACAATGAGATGAAGAGTGATTGTGGAATTGCTTAGAACTTATACCTTTCAATAATTGTATCGTTCAGCAATGACCGGATAATGACAGGTCTACATGTATCAGGCTGTAGAACCAGTAGAAATGTTATGAAGAATTTGTGATTGAATTAATGACTTTGGATCCGATCATACGTGGTGTATTTTTTTTTCGCACGAGCTGAATGTCTGGCCTTTCTCACAATATTCCAGAGATTAATATATTCTAATTCTCGCAGATACAAATTCTTAGTACAAAACATTAAAACTGCCCTTTTCATCTCTTTCTAGAGTATCTCCCTTGAATGTTTCTGATACCTGACTGCCAAACACTACATTTATCAGCTTCAAGGCAGTGTCAATTTCTTACATTACCCTCGTGTGATGATCTTCTAAGTTGTGGAGGAATTCTGATGGATGCAAACGCCACAGAACTGAGCTATCATTACTCCTTTGTAGTTTTAGAATAATTGGCTGTACAGCAATAAGCATCTTGGAAGTCTTGATAATTGAAGATGACCCACTCAAGGGCAATCAGGAAAAGCCTACTTATTCCTTCTTCATTCTGTGTTATTCCAGAAATAAGTATATCTATCAAACCTTAAGTGTTTCAGTTTATGGCCAACAAACAAGCTTGTGAATGGGATGCCTGGTAGGGTGACCATAGCATTTCTTGCCATTGCGAGACTTTTCCTCGTTTGTCTTCATTCTCTTGAGGCAGCATCAAGTTTTTTAAGATCACCTTCAATTGCATCAATGCTTGCTTTTATACAAATATTCATTGATTGGGATTAAATATAATCATTAACGAGGTTCCACAACGCAAAATAACGTGTTGCCTGAGAGGCAAAAACGAACCGTTTTAGCTCGCAGTTTGCAAACCGCATACCCGCCTGGCTATATGGGATGTAACGCTTACACGCTTGCCCACACTATCGGACAGTGGTATGCCCCCTCCCCCCTTACGCAGTTCTTGCCCCTCAGCATCTCTTGATGACGTAATTAGAACCTCATCCTTACATTTTGAATTTATGGCGGCCATTTTGAATAGAGAGATGGCTGTCATTCTGCGTGAACTGGAAATAAATTCAGTCTAACTAGGACAATTTTGGCACATTCATCTAAGGCGCTTACCACAGTTTTATAATTATGTTTTCTATGGCGGCCATCTTGAATTTCAACATGGTGGTCTATCTAATGATCCACAATTAGGAAACAGCTGTGCTGGACCATTGAACACCACAAGCATGTGCATTCTTCAAAAATTTGATGCTTCTACATTAATTGCAAACAGATATGGGTAAAAACGCTATGGCGGCCATTTTGAATTTTAAGATGGCGGCCTACAAACTCTACAAAGCAATCCACAATATCAGAAAATGATATATCAGAGTGCTTGACATTATAACGATGTATTTTGCACCAAGTTTGAGGTTTCTACAATGCTCACTTTATGAGATATGGGTAAAAATACAGCTTGCTATGGACGCCATTTTGAAATTCAAAATGGCAGCCTAAAAAGTGTATCAAAACAATCCATAATATCAGACAAAGATTTATCAGAGTGTCTGACATCACACCCATGCATTTTGCACCAAATTGTAAGCTTCTACAATGCTCACTCTATGAAATGTGGGTCAAAATACAGTCTGCAAGGGCGGCCATTTTGAAATTCAAAATGGCGGCTGAAGACGGGGTCAGAAAAAATGGAACTAAAGTTTTTTGGATTCAGCACCCCCAAATTGACAAAGTTAGCGAAAAAAAATCAATTTTGGCACGAAAATCTCACGGGATTACATAGTAGCCTCTACTATAACCTGCGTTCACATGTATATTTTTGTGGAACATGCGCAAAAGTGAAAACACTTTGTTCAGTTAACTTAAACACGTGTATGGAATCTGCGTTATCTGATACCTTTGCACTGACATGCTGCAGTAATCAGCAATTCACTTTGCGGTCGTGCCCATTCAATCGCTGATTGATAAACCATGAGTGATTACCGAGTTGTCATTGCATGGTCTGTTCGTGGTTTTGTATTTTTGACAGCTATCTTTAAAGGGAAATTTCACTCTGTGTATTTCCAGCAAATTGGACCATGTTGCCTAAAAGTTAAGATCAGCATAAGTCAGAAAATAAAACATTAAAGGTCCAGTTTACCTTTGGGAGCAGCGATTTCAAAAATGTTCAAGATATCACATTTGATGCATAATAATGTGTAGGTCTGTTGTATCACAAAACATCCTACCATATAGAATTTTCGCAATAAAGCCTAAAATATAAGGAGATACCAGTATTTTTCTCAATAAAACATAACTGTAGACGGTTTAGTCTGGAAACATTTTCATTATAACTATTGTTCATATTTTGTGTATTTAACAACACTTAACATCGATTGTATGGAATCAAATTTTTACAGTGGTTGTTCTTATCATTAACTCACATTTTAGAACTATTTTAAAGCACTAAAGCTGGGTTTTTGTTTCATCTGCAAATGTTAAATTATGCCTTTAAAGGGGATGGCTAGTAACCGATCAGTGGGAATCAGTGGGAATGCTGAGGGATGATTGTTCCAATCCTTGTGTGATTCATTTAAGAGTACATTATATATCTACTGTTGTGTGAAAATCATTTGCTTCAGAACAGTCTTATATTCAAATAATGTGCAGATTAATGCCCCGTCACTGACCAGGCACGCTAGCCTTGAAACATTAAACTGCACATTACGAGAATATGAGACCATTCTGAAGCAAACAATTTTCACACAACAATAGATATATAATGTACTCTTAAATGAATCCCACAAGGATTGGAACAATCATCCCCCAGCAATTTCCACTGATTCCCACTGATCAGTTACTAGCCATCCCCTTTAAGTCTCTTAACACTCAATTCGGATTGGCTTATACATTTTGTACCTATCACCGCCTGTCTTACGTTTGACTTTTTGAAAACTGGCTGAATACACGTACTGGTTAATGGTAAGGTTTGAGTATGATTAGGGTTAGGGTTAGGTTTAGGGTTAGGAATTTGGGTTAGGGTTACGATTAGGTTCAGGGTTAGGATTAGGATTAGGGCCACGGGGAGGGTCCGGGGTAATTGCCCAGGGGGTAATTGCCCTAGACCCTTTTGACTTATGTTTCATTGTGCCTTTTTTATGCAACATGGCCCAGAACAGTGCAGATTTCATTATAAACGAACACAATGTACAGACACTGAGGAAGTTTCATGTTTGAAAAGTTATATCGGCTGCCATCACATTATGCGCATGAGCATTTGACTCTCCCTTTAGTTTATGAATAGAAAGAGAATGCAAGTTTTTTTTTTTCTTCTTAAAAAGTAGGAAAGAATAACCCCATTACCTCTACGTTGTGATATTGCTTTTCAGTGAAATATATATTTTGCAGGCCTGACTGCAACTGAATTATATAGGATCCTACCTGTCATCTGAAAACGTGAAACTTTCAAATGATATAACTTTTCCCGGGTTCAGGTTATTTTCATTAAATTTACACTGTTTGTTGCGTTCTATTATTTGACTTGTTACAAGTCAATTTGAATATGGATGGATTTTTACTTTAAAGGATGAATTTTATCTCAAGGTGAAATAGTAACTTTTGTTGTGCTCTAGCTTCTGTTAACAGTTCCAACCGATACTAGCACACCAAGTATTATCAAACCAAGACCGCATTACTCATGGTCATTGTAATTGTATAGCATTTTTTTTTTTTTTTGGGGGGGGGGGGTGTCACGAGATTTGGCTTCCCGTGACCACTGGCCTGGCATACGTGACCTCAGGCAAACTTTTTGTTTAAAACGTGATAGTAGGAGTACACCTTGTTATCATTTATATTATACATACGTAGCCATCATACCTTTAACATAAGTACCATCATGCGCCACTCTCCTGACCTGTTTATGCCGTATTTCCGCCTACTGGCTATTATTGCACCGTTGTGGAAGCCCAACAAACCAGTTCATGCTGCTGATGGAACTTATAATAGATAGTATGGTACTTCTCTCTACATAGAGTATAAATTTGGAGTATGTCGAAAATAATTAATGTCTACTTTGGTACACGGATGTCAACGTACACATAAGTTGAATAAATGTCTCTTTAGATGTGTTGCACGCGCTTACATGTAAGCGTTCCTTTGCTAAAGTTGTTGAGGAACACATACACACACACACACACACACACACACACACACACACACACACACACACACACACACACACACACACAAATAATACGATTGCTAGGTTTTGTCTCACCTCCCTGGTTTCTGTGACATCTGTTTGGAGTACATAGAAACGCAAGTTCAGCCACGGATATTATAATATCTTATTAAGTATATTAATGTAATTTAGATCACAGGCTGAAATGCTTGATACAGCTCCGTTAACATCGTTTCCTATCATCTATGTCACGCTTGTTTATTCAACCGGTACGTTTCCGTTTTGACGTGAAAACCAGAGACAGGAGAAATCATATAGGTCTGGGAATATGATTTGAATTGATCCGGAATGATCATGACATCGGTATAATGCGTTAAGGCCGAGGAGACGACAGTCGTGTAAGACATTGAAATTTCCCGATCGCTTTTACACTGTGTTTGGTTATATCAAACCTACATCGAGAAGGTATCGAAATGACATTGAAACTTTTTTAAAAATGTATACTTACAGGAAAATCGATTCATATACAATTTGTTGACTGATACATTCTGCTAACCCGAAAATTTTCATTAAAAAGATAACAGAATACACAAACAGAAGCTCAGGACCGTTATTTTTTTGTTGGTTGTTTTTTTTACGGTGTACGGCATTTCGACTTCTTCGAGGTTTTTACAGTCATGTCAGTCAAGCTACTATCTGCAAAGTGCATTTCTTGAAAGGAATTACTGTGGCATATTCATAAAACAGGAAAATGAGATTACCGTTTTATCACCTTTACTAGTATTTAAGCCTTTGGTGTCATTCATATAAATTAACAGTTGATAAGATACACATGGGGCATTTCATGAAACGTATTGTCAAATATGTCTTTTCTGACTGACATAGAACTACTGTTGTAAGCTACTGAAATCCCTGCACCTGATTGGCTTAGACAGAGCAAATCTGACCGATAAATTTTCGGAAAAAGCTACCGGTACATGTATTCATGAAATGCCCCAGGTTCATATCCCTAGTCCTTAATACAAGAGGTCGCGTAACCTCACTATGATCTTCTCCTTGCTTTAAAATCAACATGAACACAGAGATTCAGACGAATCAGACCAAATGAATAGAATTTGTGTATTTCATTCTTATATAATCATTAGCATGTGATAAACATAACTTCTCAGTAACTGGGAATCAGTGAAGGCAACGATTTGATCTTTGAGGATCATATTCTAAAGGGGTGCGCTTTGATTTATTGATAAAGTACACTCCTTGCGACAAACTTATGCCGCAAGTGTTTTGCCGTAGGAAGAGTCACTTTGGTGTATCGATGAACATCAGTCAGTCAGTACACATAATAATACTGTAACTATACTCTAGGGTACAAACATACGCACAGAGCGACAAACAGACACACAGACACACACAGGTACTCACACACACCACGTCATATAAATACATGTATACATCAAAGAGAGAGAGAGAGAGAGAGAGAAAGAGAGATAAAGACAGAGATAGAAACATACTAGTGAGAAAGGCTGATGGGGGGGGGGGACTGTGCAACACGTTTATGTATTAGTACACTTTAGATGAATCGTGTTTTCTTCTGGTCTAATGACTTTGTGCTGTCATTGACACAACCCTCTTAAAACCTCAGCAAGAGAGCACCTTTGTGATCGCTGTCTGTTATAGCTGTTTACTCAAACACGAGAAGGTGGAACTATTGGGTAAGAAATTCACCTCAGGAGACCGCGAAATCAGCTGTTTCTTCGTTCTGAAAATGAGAAGGTGGATGAAGTGAAGTGCGTGAAAGTGACCTTGTATGCATTGTAAAATCTAGAGCCCTACCAAAACAAACAACGTGTGCCACTGCAGTGCTCTTTTCAGAAATTTTAATAGCTGGAAATCAAATATTTACCACCACATTGCCATTGTCTTGCTATTCGTGTTTATTCTATGCGGTCTCAGGATAACCGATAGGCGTCCCTCATGCGTTTACCAGGAAAGAACATTCTTGTCACGTCATAGGCCTATACGTTTCAGTCGTGTAGATTTTCATTATGATGATCGGAGAGCTCACTCATGTCGGGATAGTGTTTCGACAAGGGCTAGAGATAACTTCCCTACATTTCGTACCCTGTGGTAACATTTCGTACCCTGTGGATCACATCAGTACATTTGTTATCATGGTTATTGTTTGAATGAGGATTTGAGTGCACGTTGAAGAGCTGCTCAAAGAAAGAGTCGATACGCAATATGTCCGTTTTTTTCCTCACTCGGAAGGAAGAAAAAAAAAATATTTTTTTTTTCTACTCACATTGACAACAAGTCTCGTTTCCTCCTCCCCCTCTTTCTCCCTCTTTTCCTCTTTCCCTAATCCTTTCAGTTTTTCCAGTAGCTTTCCTTCCCCTCTCCTTCTGTCACCCCTCCTTTCCTTCACCTGTTCGATTCCTTGAATTCCTCTGCCCTAACCCCTTTCTTCACCCCCTCATAACCCATTCGTCTCCTTTCCTTGCACCTCCTTTCCCTTCCCCTCTCGCCTTCCTTGCCCGAGGACCTAACCCCTCTCCTCACACCTTTTCTTCACGTGCCCCTCCCATATCCGTTCCTTCTCCTCCTTCCTTCTGCTTATTCCACTGTAAATTCTTATGACATTAAAACTCATAAACGCCGATTTGAAGACAAATATGACAGCTGAATGTTGAATGTGACATTGAAAACACGAGGCAGAAATATTTGCCATGTCAGATTCGTTTACATTCCAAATGCCTTTGCAGTATCAGCCAAGACAAAGCTATAAAAGTAAAGAGATAAAATTCATCCTATACAGTTCTCTACGAGCACTGACAGGGAATTTTCAATTTCATGTTTCGGGGAATTGGGAAATCGTATATTGTCACAGACAACATTGGGATGACGATGAAGAAAAGACTTTAAAACAAACTGCAAACGACTTCGAGGCAACAAACTTCGGTCTTTTTGGTTTAAAATTTGCAGACACGTAAAATACTCAAAAGGTGACAGTATAGAGATACGGAAAGTATCGTTACCGTCAATCAATGATTTCCTGAAATATGCTTGAGTCGAATAAATACTTATTCAAGGAAATATTATTTCATTAAAAAGTTAGGCTATTCAACATGATATTCATGATTATTCGTTTCATTGCTATCTTGTCAAATTCAAGCATGAGATTAGATTATTCAGATATACATCACTCAACAGCAAACGGTATGGAAACATGGATTTAAGAAAAATATATAACATATACTTCAAAGGGATGAAAGCATGTATGGGAAATTTAATTTCTGAATCTCTGACCGATCTTGAATTATAAACTTTTTATTAATCTTAAGTGCCATCTATTTCTTCCTGTATTGGACAAGTTTAGAATGTAATATGTGTTGTGTTCATCTGTGATAACAAAGAGTTTATTTTCATTTTGTGAAAAAGCAAAGTTATCATCCATACAAAACAAAAGTGATAAACCTAAACATAGTTCTGCATAATGGCAGTGTATGCATGGCGTGAACGTCAAATGTTTTTGAAATAGGATCCATAACATCAGGCAGGTATAATCTGCCTGATAGATATTTCTGTCTAAAACACATCAGTTTCTTACTCAGCTCAACCAGGTACCAAAGGACCAACGATACGAAGAAAATGTTTGACTCATGGTATGTATAGAAATTAAAAACAGTGCTTCTTTTATGATTTAGATCGCGTTTGCAGAAACTTTGTTTGGAGTAAGGACCTGGTAATTTTGTGTATGTTGCACTAGAAGTTGGCTCCGCTACGCGTATGTGTATAATACCAATGATGGGCTAGCTGTTAACAATTAAGTCATAAATATTTGTGTGAAAACACAAAATTTCTCTATTTAGTCACAGTCTCCAGGCATTCTTTGTGTTTTCTGGGGTCCGTTTCATGAAGTTATCACATTAAAGTCTTTACATAAATCTTAGTTTATGTACCTAAGGGGAGACTTTTAAAGAGAAGTAAAATCCATTTCATAAAGTCTCTCATAAGTGTGTCCTAGGAATGAGCGTAAATCGCTTATAAGACTTCCATAAAGAAACGGACCGCAGTACAATGAACGCACAAGAGTGCATGTTATGACTCACACAAAAACTAATGTTAAAATTCAATGTTGAACAACTTTCCTTATAGCTAGGCCTTAGACCAACACTTTCAGAACTTCTTAAGTCTCATGACTAGAGGAACAAGAAATCTGTTAAGCCTATAGATATACACTCTAAACTTTAAAAAAAACCCACACACACACACAGGAGCACATCGATATTATCGCGGAATTTCCTTCGTTTATCTCCAAGTCTGCTGGTCTAGCTTACTTGTCCGTGTCATAGAATTATTGTCCTGGTCTCGGATATCTCAAACTCTGGCTTTATCCCAGGGAAATGTTCACGGATTCATGTTCATGACTGAATAGTATAACCGACAGAGGATGTTGTAATTGGAAAGCGTTATAGCGGCATCTCTCCTTCTCAAAACTTTTTTTAAAAAATCTTCACCTCAAAACAAAACAAACAAATTAAAGTGTTAAGTGATAATTGATTCAGGCCAATTTAAGCCATTTATTCGGCAAAATAAAACATATAATAGCGGCGTTTACAATGAGAGCCAGGCAGCCTTGAAAGCTTCTTGTGCTTGTACACGACTGTATTAGCATGCCTATACATGAAAAAACTATATACTTTATACAATGGCAACATATATTACAAATAATTCTGTGTGAAGTCAAGTAGATTTGATAAGACACAATTACATTAATACATACATATCATATACACTCACACACACACACACACACACACACACACACACAGTATACAAAATCATAATAATGCTAAATTTTAGATGACGATATACTATGCTTTAGTCACGCAAAAAAACCAACAACAACAACCCAGATATATCATTTCAAAGTGCTTTGTATGTTTATGTTCGAGACATTCCATTATGAAATAAAAAGACTCCGCCAGCAACTGACCACCGTCACCAGTATTAAAAGAACTACTGCTAGAGTGGCGCCTCGTACTTCAATGTTCTCAGTTTGATGATTTGCATAGCAAACTTTTCGAGCAGATGACCTTATAATTCGATCGAGAACCATGGGAGAACTATTGCACAATAACTATATAGTTTGGAGTGTGCAGCATCTCCGCCGCGATGCCCTTCACCAATGTCATTTGCATACAATGCTGGCCGTTTAGCATAGAATAGGTAAGCCGTCAATTGAGTTAACTTTTGTAAGGAAACTTTTCTTTCAGACTTTTCAACAGTAATAACAAGAGAAACAAGAACCACTTTCCACCACTTGGCACTTTCTTCTGGGAATTGATGCCTTTTTTCCCCTTAAGGATTGAAATGGTGGCTTGAAGGAAAGTTTGTCATAATAATCGCAGTAGGTCACGGCTCTGCAAGTATGAACAACTATACAGCTGAGCATGGGGCTTTGTGACCTTTGTTCTGAATCAGCTGATCGTCAACCATGGTCTCGTACAATCGTATTGCAGATGAGCTGAAAGAAACTAGGTTAGAAGATACCACCAAGCAGCTGGATTAGGACACGCCCACTGTAGCATTTCTGACCAATAGCAGCGTTGTTTTGCTGTTGGCACCAGCTATAGTTTCGTGCTCCCTATTTATGTGGGCAGAAGATAGTGGCTTCGGTGTCGGCTGAATTTGGTGGTAAATACGACGACGTCCCTTCGTTGTCATTCAAACTGACATCTTGCACCATGAAGGTTACCGCAATCCTCGTCTGCCTGGCTCTTGTAGCCGCCCAGGTGAGAAACTTGATTTCTCTAAGTCTAAATTATCTCTCTTTATACCTTCTTTCACTGTATATCCATCTCCTTTTGATTGATTCTAATGATTAATTTATTGATTCATGGTCACAATTTTCCTCTGTGTTATTTTCTCAATTCTCTCTCTTCTCGCCATTGCTCCGTTTTTCTTTGCTGGTATGCCACACTTCTATTATTTTGTTCTTGTTAGATTTTCCCTGCAATCTGTGTTTACAACGAATTGAATATTAGACAATTTATCTACGGATCTTTTTTTTAAAATCCATATCTGCGTGTCTGCTCGTTCGTATATACTGCTCCTCTTTATTGTTTTCTATCAATATAATTATCAACATAATCGTCTGACGAATGCGTTTCAACACGAATCATTTATCTAGCTGTTATCAAGTTACCTTGGTAATAAGTTTATATCCCTTTACTGAACTAGGAAGGGAGGAAGTGATGAACTTTATCTTGATTCTGTAATTTGGCGCAAGTCAGATTTAGAGGTTAATTGACCATCGACTGGACTCAAATCAAAGCACATTAACGGATAATGCTAATGTGTTAAAGATGCTTAAATGGATTGCAATAAGTTTAACGTTTGTAATATATTTGGTTCTTGTACGATTGATTATACTGATACTATTGACACTACCGATATATTTCAGCAATTCTAAAAGTCAATACTATTATGTCTTAGATTGTCCCTGATCTCTTATGTCTCAGTTCCGATTTAGTGCATACATCTTATCCGTTTATTATGGAGGCTAATGCTGCAGGTCGCTCGCAATATTCAAAGTAAAAGAAAAATATATATGTACATACATATATTTATGTATGTGTGTGCTTATACTCAGCAAAAAAAGAAAGAAAAGAAAGTAAACACTTTTTCGAGTTCATATTTTTCAATGTATAGAAGAGTTTGATGAAAAATCAATGTATTATATACCATATTAAAAGTAATTTAATTGGCTAACATCCCCAATATAAATGGAAACGGATTCGTTTTTCTTTATATTTTTCCTTTTTATTGACCTATCAGGTTGATAGCCAGTTAAATTATCTTTCATAATGAGCATGTTTTAGAATACATTAACTTTTAACCATATATCTAGAAGAAATATAAATTTGAAAAGTGGTTAATACTTTCTCTTTTTTTGTTTGCTGAGTGTATAAACAAATTTCAATTCCTATAAGGATTTCAAATCCTATTAAGATGAATGGCACAAACAGATTATATAAGAATATTGAAGAGGAACGTGGTCAAAGGTGACATGAATCTTAATCGATTATTCTTGATTATGTTTGATTATTAGTGATATTATATTGCTTACACGTAATTCTCTTCAGCCTCTAGAGACAAACACGGCTTGTTTTGCAAATCTTTTTCATCCACTGAAAACCCCAAATTTTTTCTCCAAAACGTAAAAGGAAAAAACTTTAAAGAAAGTATTTTTCTCAAGGTTCAAATTTCTAACTTCCAATTGGAATTACGTTTTTGAGCTTTAAATTATGCATTTTTCAAATTTACTATCATGTTTATGATGCAAAATCCCAATTTTCAAATAAAAATGTGAGGCTGTGCGATTCGATTCAAATCACTCCGCGTGCAAACGTTCTTTCAATGTAACGTCTGAGGTATCATTTTCAAGATTTGAATGATAACTTGCTAATAATAATGGAGTTTTCTAAAATGGAAGGCGAATTTGTTGAATCCATGCTTCCCTCATTGCCGTGATTAAATGAAGTCACCTATGACGCTAGCTGAATTTTGCACTTTCTTAATCTTTCAATACCTAAAATTACTGTCCAGCACAAATTCTTCGAATCCAACCACACCAGGATAATGACATGTGTGACAGAAAAAAAAATACATCACTCTGTCATAGTAATGACACGCCTGTCTTGAGATGTTAAAGTAAAACTTTCTAATAACTGACCCAATGGTAACTGACTTGGGCACCGTAGCATCGATTTCACCTGTTTGATATATATGACTGTAAAGTGTACAATGATCCAAAAGGTGGGAACTTTACCGAAATTCTTTAAAAGCGGATAGACAAATGGATCCAAAGATAGAAAGATATTGTTAAGATAATATTGAAACATAAAACAGGCAAACTTACAAACAAGCAAACACACATACGCCTAGATATGTAGCTATCGAATGCTATTTCTTGTATAATCAAGACAATTCTGAAAACCTAGGCCTATGTTTATAAATGTTTGATTAGCGACGATCAGTCAGCGTCTTTCTTCCCATCTTCATCTACTGTGACTTTTGCCTTCTCCCTGCGGCAGGTCAGTGCCCAGTCAGCCAGGCCTGCCTACACCACCGAGGAGAGGGAGTCCCAGAGTTTCCTCCAGGCCGTCTACTCCTGGTTCGTGGACACCATCGGCAGGGACCCCCGTGAAGATGCCCGCACCCTTGCTGATAAGGGTCTTCAGCTTTTCGACCAGGGATACATGAATATACAGGATGCCCTGTCCAACTACGAGATCGAAACTCCCGACATTGACGTTCCCACATTCGACCAGGTGAGCGAGGATTTCCAGGCTAAGCTTGATGAGGCCAAGGCCAAGATTCAGCAAGCTTTCGAAACAATGAAGCAGACCTTTGAGGACGCCCTCGACGTCATCCCGTCCACCAATGAGGAGCCACGCCCAGAGCCCACCCCTCAGGCGGAGGAGGAGGAGCAACAGGGTTTCCTCAGCTGGTTCATTTAAATGAACACTTGATCAACAAACATGCCTAATCCAGTGAAAATGGACAACGCAGTGAAAACTTTCCTTGTTCCCTTCAAATTAAAGCTGATGTGAGGAGCAGTCACAAACCATCCAACAACACAACGTGAATAAATTTGAACTTGATTCAGACTCGGATGTCGCAAGACGTTTTTCAGCTTTTGGAGAGAGAGAGAGAAAAAAAGAACAACAACAGCAGAAATCTTGATAATAATAGAATAAATGAAGTAATGTTCTGTGCTCGATCCTAGCAATTCATCATAAGTCACTCTCTACGGATGAGCGTCGGACTGATTCAAACTTTGACAGGGTAAAAAGAAAATAAATAATAATCTGAAAAAAAAAAACTTTATGTCTTCCAGCAGTAATCTCTACCGGTTAAAATATGTAAAGATTAATTTATTCTCATCGTTTTGCACGTTTTCTAGGTGAAGATTGTACTCTAGAATAGGATAGATAAAGTTAGACAGGATGTGTATTACTTAGATGCAATACAGAAAATTATGTTCAAGAAATAAAAATTGTGTAAAATCAATGCTTCTTTTGAAAGCATGATGCATGGTTTTTAGTCTCATGGAGATGATTTGTGTGAGAGAATGCAAAAGACTCTAGGTATAGCTTGTGTGTCATAATTTGATTGTATCATGAATAGCTGTGTGTATAGATACACATTAGACAATGTATCAGCGCACACATACAGTTACACCTGTCATAGCGGCCGCTGTCTATAGCGGCCATTCGGTATACGGCCACTAAAAATTCCCTCTGAGAGAAAAATCCATGTTAAAGACCCCTTTTTGTATAGCGGCAACCTGTCAATGGCGGTCACCTTTTTCGTGTCCATTGGGTGGCCGCTATAACAGGTTTGACTGTATGTATATTTTCATGTGAAAAGATAGCAGGTACTGGCCGCAATACAGAGTAATTGAGCACTTTCTTTTCAGACACTGGGCGGCAAATACCAAGAGAGTAGCAGGAACGATATGGCAAGTAGACATTTTTTTCTTTTTCTTTTTTACAATTTCAACCTTGTGTGTGTGTGTTTTTTTTCCTTTTTTTTTTGGAGAGCGAATGAATTTTACATAGAAAATAGATCAAAACAACGTACAACGACAAATACATTTACAATATTGACAAAAAAACAGTTTGTGAGATAACAAGAAATGACAACTGAAGCAATCCTATTAAACATATTTTGAAATATTTTGAAATCATCAGTGACATAATCACACAGATGGTGTGTGGATTTGTGTGTGTGTGTGTGTGTGTGCGCGTGTGTGTGTGTATTGTGTAATCGTCCATATGCAATAAAATGGTCCGTACAACTTTACCGCAGAAGACAATCCCATCCGATTAGACAGATAAGAATTGTTCTTCCTGCTCCAAAAAAAAAAAAAAAAAAAAAATCATTCAGCACACTGGCATACATGTTTGAAACACACAACAAAACCGAACTAACACACAACACGCAATAAACGCAATTATAATGCAGAAATAAGGGTCACTGGCACAATTGTTACCTCATCCAACACAAACAAAAGCATACTCGGGTCATAATCATGGCCGCAAATTGCATTTATGGGGAAAAACAACAAAACACCAAGAATGCTGACAAGACTTGAAAAGAAATCGCGATGAACTGCATGATGAGGGGAAGTACTTGTATATAGATGCACTTTTGGGTTCATTTTACATACTCATCTCGTTGAGGTATTTGTGGTCTCGTGATTTCCCCCTTCTTTTGTGTTTGCACAAAAAGGAGATAAATTTATAATCAAGAATAGAGAAAGAGAGAGAGAGAGAGGGGGAGAGAGATTGGGGGAGAGAACAGGAGAAGAAAGTAGCAGTTACCAGGCAACATACCATGCCGTAGGTTCGTCAATCAGAAAATCTAAAAAAGGTCTTTATTTTGACTGTTCATTAATCCGAAAATGGAAAAAAAAAGTTCGTAATTTCAAAGGTTTGTTAGTACGCACCGCCTTTCCGTTTTCTCATTGACGAACCTTCGAAATAACGAAACTTATTTCTTTTCGGAATAACGAACCTTACGAACCACCTTAAAATGAAAGTTCTGATTGAACCCCTTTTTTATTTTCGTTTTAACGGACCTCTGGGTGCACGGAATTTGCGTGTTTCGGAATAGAGAATCGTGTTTCATTTTCGGATTAACGAACCTTCGGAATATTGTACATCACACACTTTTCAGGCACAGCTAAGGATACAGGTTCGAGTTCCAGACTAGTCAAACTCTCAGCGGTTTCCATTGCTTGCATATCTGTGACTCGGAACTAAATCATCTGTTCCTTAGAAAATTAGCGTCGATTCCTTCGGTATTTTAATGCAAGTAAAAAGGGACAAGCGCCATCTCTAAAAACTTCAGGTAAGTAAATCATAAGATAGAGCAAAATACATGTAAAATATTGAAAGCGCTACTACCTCACTTATTGGTACATAACAAGGTGTATACTGTACTACTTACATGGGCGTCACCAGGGGGGGTGCGCTGGGTGCGAACGCACCCCCCTTCAGAACCTTAAAAACAAAAAAAAAACAAAACAAAAAAACAAAAAAAAAAAAACGCTTCAGTCTGCGAGCGACGTCAACGCCGGACGCTAGATAATTGTTCTTTTATTTAATTGTTCTTCTTCTTTTTTTTTTTGCACCAGGAGGAAAAAAACAAAAACAAAAACAAAAACAAAACAAAAACAAAAAACAAAAACAATCGCACCCCGGCTCTGGCAGCACTGATACTATATACATACATCACGTGTTTACCATCTATCGCCCGTACTGTATACGTAAGGTATATTTCATTCATTGTGCAACGGATTATCAATTCAGAAAATACAAAAGCTCCGTCGCATGGAAGGGAGATAACCCGCCCACACCCTCCCCCGTTATAGGTCTCCAATCAGTGGCGTAACTGGGGGGGGGGGGGGGGCACGTACCCCCTCCCCCCAATCCGCTGTTTTTTGTTTTTTGTTTTAAAATCTAAATGGTATAATTCAAGGGTTGGTAAACTGCTTTTGAAGGGAGAGCAAGAAATTATTTTTTTTTCTCTAAGATTTCTTTTAACCATAATTAAAGAGGCATCAATAGTGTGAAACACTGTTCAAAAAGCCCGGAACCGAATAAAAGATTGTGATTCATGTGTGATTCCTGGTTGGCATTCCGAATGATAAGCAGGATGGAGCAGTGTACTCAGAACATCCGAACGGCAAAGAGTCGCTGCAATGTTGCGCAATGTGATGTACAATGTACACCTCTGTACCTTACACTTCGTTATATCAAAACTAGATCACTGTGTGTTGCTGTGTACATACTATAGTCTATATAAAAAGCCTTGCATTGCCAATAATAAGACTTGACCTGGGCTATTTCCCAACTTTTCCATGTATAAAACACACACACACACAAACACAAACAACTAGGGGATGCTTTAAAGTGCAGAATTTGGACATCCTTCCCCCGCTTGGTCACTTCGACGCCCCCTCGCTGGTCATACCTCCCCCAATCATGAACATAAACCGACATCCTTGACTACCAGTGGCGCACCGCCCCCCCCCCCTTAATTTCCAAAGCGAAAAAAAACATAGTTATACAAACGGCAGTTTTTGGACTGTATAATGTCAAAATTTTCACGCTTGCTCGCTCCGCTCGCTCGTATTTTAACGCTTTGCCATTCTCCTGATGTTGCTGCCAGTATTCAATAATGCCAGCAGTTGCGCCCGGTGCGCCACCCCTCCTTGATTTCCAAAGCGAAAAGGAATAGCTATAAACGGCAGTTTTTAGACTGTAAAATGTCAAAATTTTCAAGCTCGCTCGCTCCGCTCGCTCGCATTTTAATCAATTCAATTCAATTCAAACTTTATTTCAATTTTCGAAAAGAACATAAGCATTTCACTTTCTTTGGTAACATAGAATAAGGTTGCATAATCAAAACAAAGTAAATTGAAAAAAAACAAACATAATTGCGGAACCTTGGGTAACAAAAACGTTGTAAGGAAAATTGATTGACTGAAGTGATACAGACGATATAATCGTTATGCCATTCTCCTGATGTTGCTGCCAGTAATTGCTAGCAGTTTTGCCCGGTGCGGCACCTCCCCCCCCCCCCCCTTGATTTCGAAAACGAAATAATATAGCTACAAACGGCAGTTTTTTGACTGTGTCAAAATTTTCAAGCTCACTCGTTCTGCTCGCTCGCATTCAATTTTATGCCATTCTCCTGATGTTACTGCCAGTAATTGCCAGCAGTTGCGCCCTGTGCGCCCCCTTAATTTCCAAAGCGAAGAAATATAGCTACAAACGGAAGTTTTTTGACCGTAAAATGTCAAATTTTTCAAGGTAGGCGCATTTGAATCTTTATCCTATTCTCCTGATGTTGTTGCCAGTAATTGCCAGCAATTGCGCCCGGTGCGCCCTGCTTAATTTCCAAAGCGAAAAAATATAGCTACAAACGGTAATTTTTTTAATGTAAAATGTCAACATTTTCAAGCTCGCTCGCATTTAATCGCTTTGCCATTCTCTTGATGTTACTGCCAGTAATTGCCAACAGTTGCGCCCGGTGCGCCCCTCCCCCCCCCCCCCCCTTAAAATTTCAAAGCGAAAAAATGTAGCTGAAAACGGCATTTTTTAAACTGTTAAATGCCAAAATTTTCGAGCTCGCTCGCTTCGCTCGCTCGCATTTGATCGTTGTGCCATTCTCCTGACGTTGCTGCCAGTAATTGCGCGCAGTTGCGTCCGGTGCGACACCCCCCCCCCCCCTCCATTAATCTCCAAAGCGAAAATATAGAGCTAAAACGGCAGTTTTTGGACTGTAAAATGTCAAAATTTTCAATCTCGCTCGCTCCGCTTGCTCGCATTTAATCGTTATGCCATTATCCTCATGTTGCTGCTAGTAATTGTAAGCAGTTGCGCCCGATGCGCCCCCCTTCATTTCCGAAGCGAAAAAATATAGCTACAAACCGCAGTTTGGGATTGTAAAATATCAAAATTTTCAAGCTCACTCGCTCCGCTCGCTCGCATTTAATTGTTATGCAATTCTCCTTTTTTTTTCTTTTTACAAAAAGTCCCTCCTACACCCTCTCCCGCGCGGTTGCTTCGCTCCCTCGCCGAAGATCTCACACCGTCACATAATGTACCTCCGTAATAGTCCTTCATAGTATTTTTATTTTCACTATGCTCTGTAAACGCGACTTTTACACTCTTGTTTTTACAAAAAGTTCCTACCGTGGGAGGGGGTATCCCCCTCCCACATCCTCCGCACTCAGGGGCGTCACCAGCTGTTTTTCAAGGGGGGTGCGTTTTGACAGTAAATGTAAACTGTGAGATTTTTTTTTAATTGATTTATTGGCTCCTGTGTCATCATGTACATTTATACATACTCTATGTAGATTATTATACATGTGATTGTGTACATACACGAATCTTTCGCTATGAAGGACTATACGGGGGTACATTATGTGACGGTGTGAGTTCCTCGGCGATGATCCATTCCTCTCCTTCAGTGCGGAGGATGTGGGAGGGGGATACCCCCTCCCACGGTAGGAACTTTTTGTAAAAACAAGAGTGTAAAAGTCGCGTTTACAGAGCATAGTGAAAATAAAAATACTATGAAGGACTATTACGGAGGTACATTATGTGACGGTGTGAGATCTTCGGCGAGGGAGCGAAGCAACCGCGCGGGAGAGGGTGTAGGAGGGACTTTTTGTAAAAAGAAAAAAAAAGGAGAATTGCATAACAATTAAATGCGAGCGAGCGGAGCGAGTGAGCTTGAAAATTTTGATATTTTACAATCCCAAACTGCGGTTTGTAGCTATATTTTTTCGCTTCGGAAATGAAGGGGGGCGCATCGGGCGCAACTGCTTACAATTACTAGCAGCAACATGAGGATAATGGCATAACGATTAAATGCGAGCAAGCGGAGCGAGCGAGATTGAAAATTTTGACATTTTACAGTCCAAAAACTGCCGTTTTAGCTCTATATTTTCGCTTTGGAGATTAATGGAGGGGGGGGGGGGGTGTCGCACCGGACGCAACTGCGCGCAATTACTGGCAGCAACGTCAGGAGAATGGCACAACGATCAAATGCGAGCGAGCGAAGCGAGCGAGCTCGAAAATTTTGGCATTTAACAGTTTAAAAAATGCCGTTTTCAGCTACATTTTTTCGCTTTGAAATTTTAAGGGGGGGGGGGGGAGGGGCGCACCGGGCGCAACTGTTGGCAATTACTGGCAGTAACATCAAGAGAATGGCAAAGCGATTAAATGCGAGCGAGCTTGAAAATGTTGACATTTTACATTAAAAAAATTACCGTTTGTAGCTATATTTTTTCGCTTTGGAAATTAAGCAGGGCGCACCGGGCGCAATTGCTGGCAATTACTGGCAACAACATCAGGAGAATAGGATAAAGATTCAAATGCGCCTACCTTGAAAAATTTGACATTTTACGGTCAAAAAACTTCCGTTTGTAGCTATATTTCTTCGCTTTGGAAATTAAGGGGGCGCACAGGGCGCAACTGCTGGCAATTACTGGCAGTAACATCAGGAGAATGGCATAAAATTGAATGCGAGCGAGCAGAACGAGTGAGCTTGAAAATTTTGACACAGTCAAAAAACTGCCGTTTGTAGCTATATTATTTCGTTTTCGAAATCAAGGGGGGGGGGGGGGAGGTGCCGCACCGGGCAAAACTGCTAGCAATTACTGGCAGCAACATCAGGAGAATGGCATAACGATTATATCGTCTGTATCACTTCAGTCAATCAATTTTCCTTACAACGTTTTTGTTACCCAAGGTTCCGCAATTATGTTTGGTTTTTTTTCAATTTACTTTGTTTTGATTATGCAACCTTATTCTATGTTACCAAAGAAAGTGAAATGCTTATGTTCTTTTCGAAAATTGAAATAAAGTTTGAATTGAATTGAATTGATTAAAATGCGAGCGAGCGGAGCGAGCGAGCTTGAAAATTTTGACATTTTACAGTCTAAAAACTGCCGTTTATAGCTATTCCTTTTCGCTTTGGAAATCAAGGAGGGGTGGCGCATCGGGCGCAACTGCTGGCATTATTGAATACTGGCAGCAACATCAGGAGAATGGCAAAGCGTTAAAATACGAGCGAGCGGAGCGAGCAAGCGTGAAAATTTTGACATTATACAGTCCAAAAACTGCCGTTTGTATAACTATGTTTTTTTTCGCTTTGGAAATTAAGGGGGGGGGGGCGGTGCGCCACTGGTAGTCAAGGATGTCGGTTTATGTTCATGATTGGGGGAGGTATGACCAGCGAGGGGGCGTCGAAGTGACCAAGCGGGGGAAGGATGTCCAAATTCTGCACTTTAAAGCATCCCCTAGTTGTTTGTGTTTGTGTGTGTGTGTGTTTTATACATGGAAAAGTTGGGAAATAGCCCAGGTCAAGTCTTATTATTGGCAATGCAAGGCTTTTTATATAGACTATAGTATGTACACAGCAACACACAGTGATCTAGTTTTGATATAACGAAGTGTAAGGTACAGAGGTGTACATTGTACATCACATTGCGCAACATTGCAGCGACTCTTTGCCGTTCGGATGTTCTGAGTACACTGCTCCATCCTGCTTATCATTCGGAATGCCAACCAGGAATCACACATGAATCACAATCTTTTATTCGGCTCCGGGCTTTTTGAACAGTGTTTCACACTATTGATGCCTCTTTAATTATGGTTAAAAGAAATCTTAGAGAAAAAAAAATAATTTCTTGCTCTCCCTTCAAAAGCAGTTTACCAACCCTTGAATTATACCATTTAGATTTTAAAACAAAAAACAAAAAACAGCGGATTGGGGGGAGGGGGTACGTGCCCCCCCCCCCCCCCCCCCCAGTTACGCCACTGATTGGAGACCTATAACGGGGGAGGGTGTGGGCGGGTTATCTCCCTTCCATGCGACGGAGCTTTTGTATTTTCTGAATTGATAATCCGTTGCACAATGAATGAAATATACCTTACGTATACAGTACGGGCGATAGATGGTAAACACGTGATGTATGTATATAGTATCAGTGCTGCCAGAGCCGGGGTGCGATTGTTTTTGTTTTTTGTTTTTGTTTTGTTTTTGTTTTTGTTTTTGTTTTTTTCCTCCTGGTGCAAAAAAAAAAATAAGAAGAAAAATTAAATAAAAGAACAATTATCTAGCGTCCGGCGTTGACGTCGCTCGCAGACTGAAGCGTTTTTTTTTTTTGTTTTTTTGTTTTGTTTTTTTTTTGTTTTTAAGGTTCTGAAGGGGGGTGCGTTCGCACCCAGCGCACCCCCCCTGGTGACGCCCATGGCACTGAAGGAGAGGAATGGATCATCGCCGAGGAACTCACACCGTCACATAATGTACCCCCGTATAGTCCTTCATAGCGAAAGATTCGTGTATGTACACAATCACATGTATAATAATCTACATAGAGTATGTATAAATGTACATGATGACACAGGAGCCAATAAATCAATTAAAAAAAAATCTCACAGTTTACATTTACTGTCAAAACGCACCCCCCTTGAAAAACAGCTGGTGACGCCCCTGTACTTGCATGCTCGCCACCTCAATTACTAAGCTTCGTCGTAAGTTGGCGCTATGCCTAGAATCAGCACTATCAAATCAACTCGAATGTCCCCTGAGACTTACGGTGGTTATCCTGTATGGATAGACATTATGGAAATAAGATTAACATCCTTCAATTTTTTTCTTGCTTCCTTTGGTGACAATTTATCACATTCTAGACAATTCTTCAGGCAATGCACGTCCAGAATACACATTGATCGTTGTAGCGAGCAATTGGACTGTTGATGAAACCAATTCAAATTTGGATATAGGCAAAGAAGTTCATTAAAGGAGCATTCAAATCAAATTTGTACAAGGTCCATTGGAACAGTACATTACTAAAAGTACTGCGTTTTAAATTGAATGTTAAAAACGTCTTCATGTGGATCACACATGATGATGCAAATGAATTATATTATGTAAGATGAAAATCAGAAAACTGTAGGATGATCAAAGATGTCAAGTGAAGATTGTAAACACAATATATGCTGATCTTAATGAAAATAAGATGTGAATTAAAGATAATATTTGACAGCCATGTGATGACATGACGAAATGAGGATTTTATATTGACGTTTACATAACATGTTTAGCAAAAGAAAACAATCTGGATGTTCAAAAAAACACACAAAGAAATGCTGATCATGCCTACGGATGAAATGTAAGATACAAAGTAAAAATCACATTCAATGACCAGGTGGACATAATCACTCTTGCCTATTCATAAGTACTCAGCATACGTGCGTTACGAAATTAAATGCTCAGTTGTGAAAATCGCTAATTGCTTAAAAACGAAATTGAAAGTGCTTTTCAGTGGTGCTTACCGAGACCGTCGAACGAATTTGAATGCACAAACTTGGAAATCCATGCCCAAACACGAAATTGAGTGCTCACATCCAATTGAACTTGTGACCACGAATTTGGGTGCCTAAAATCGAATCTGAAAGCATTTAAAGTGAAATCGCCGACCAAAGTCACTGCACCGTTTCAAACATACCAATTCGAATACACGTAAAAAGATATGACACGTGTACGAAATGACACGTGTACGAAATTAGCAGGTAAAACCTATATATTTCTTTTATCAGGACTATGAATGCGAGATTCATTGAACCCACCAAAATGTGGATGTGAGCAAAACAATCTATGTCATTACCTGATGCATATACAGGCCTACTAGAGGGTTTTATAATTATGTGAGAATTTCACTATAAGGATGAGAATAACTACGATGTAAACACACTGCAGTTTTATAGGTCTGTCATGATTATTTTGTCTTTCTTTTATTATACTAGGAAATTCATGCCAAGTTTTTAAAATAAAACCTATCTACAATTTAAGTTAGCATTAAATAAGCATATCGTGACTTCGCGAACATATTCCACGAATGTCGAGGGTATCTATACAATCTTTCTCCACCCCCCCCCCCCCCCCCCCACCCCACAGAGTGTTACAAGTACAACTGTATGTAGCAATTATTATGGCACCGCAAGCGATGGGTGCATCCTATTACCAAAGATTTTGAAGCTGGCGTAAACTTACATTCTGCGAGATTGCGCAAGGATTACAAAGGTGGGTAATCCAATTCTGGAGTTGGATGGACGCCGCTATAGGCCTCGGTGCACCGCAAGCCTGAAAGATTTGAACTTCTAGCTCATTTGACGTTGTTATTACCTCTCACCCATCAACCGGGACCATGAAACACGTGGTAATTATCATGAGTTCTTTTGATAGACTGTAAACATACTGAATAAATTGAGATAATAGTTCGCGTTCTACAACATACAGTAACAGCGCCAAGCAAAACGCCACTGGTGTGAAATAGTCCCATGTACCTCATTTCATGTAGGGTGACATGCTGCGATCCCTTCGGCCTTCTCGCCTTTCCTGACACTAACTGTTAGTCATTTGCAACACTACAGTACGGTAGATTAGTTTACCGCATGAAACGTAAATGAACACGGATATTTAACGCAGTAAAATTCACCTATAACCTATTTTGATATACTGTGGCAGCTAGAATATATCAGTCCGGGAAACCCGCTCATGAGGACCGCTCCCAACCAAAACTATACAGTCCTTTTATTAAGTGCACATTTACTTTATATTACTTCTTTTACCTCCTATTGCTTGCATGGCTACCATTACATGCATACAGGGCTCTCCCAGTGGGGTAAAGTCAACAAGGCATGCTGGTCCTGTCTGTGTCCATGACGAGCCATTTTGATGCTTAATGTGTATGACAAAGGACGGAAGCTCAGTCACCATGGAAACAACAGGGAGTCCCTCACAGCAAGACTTCTGGATAGAATGCTTCTCCCGGAGGAAAAACCAACCTTATTACTTCAATCCAAAATCAGGACAGTCAGTTTGGAAAAAACCTGCCCAATTAAGAGTGGTAAATTGTTGTTTTCATCACTTCAATCTCTGCCCGTGTTCAAATGTAGAAATGAAATGTCAGTGCACTAATAAAGGGAATTCTTATCCATGGCAACTTTTCATGTTGTTCCCACATGAAATTTTTGACGTTGAATCCGTTCTTAAATGGGTTATTTCTTCAACTACCCTCCCCCCCCCCCCCAAAAAAAAATCATACTTTGCATGATGAAAAGAAAAGGTGATAATTTTATGAATATCTCCTCGAGCTAAAATAAAGCCGAGATAATACGTATGTGATGTAGGTCGGGACAGAGATATTATTCTTTCGAGATAAACGTGCTACAGAGTAGCATGCCAGGGAATTGTTTCCCTCATTGTGCCTTGTCATAGTGTTTTAGAATTTAGATACATATGTACTGGATTGATGCAATGACTTTTTATTTTCCTAATCATAATTGTATCTGTATTTAAATACTGTAAATACTGTAAAACACAATATTTTCTCGATGGCCTTATTCGCAGCATGAAATTTTCATGAGTTGCCTCTAACATTCAATTCATATAGTGTAGACAAAATATTTGGTGTGCATTTTAATTTCGCGAATCTGGGCTCTTGCAAAAATTCGCTAAATTAAAATGCTCACGAATATTCCTCGTTTTACAGTATAAATTTCATATATATTGATGGTAGTAGAATGGAAGAAAATAGTGTTTCCACAAAGCATCAGTTTTTATTAAGAACTTAATCTGATGATTATGTCTTGTGCACTTCTGTTTGAGAAATATGATAAATGTGAAATATAATTCTTTCCTGAACAGACACATGATGTGTTGAAATCAAGAACAGCAGAGACCAGAGAGATGATATCTCTGCAAACATCGGGGAAATTTCAGAAGTCAATGCCAGCTAAGGGGCACAAAGAGTCTGGTCAATTTGGAGCTATTTGTGCACTATCTGGCAGTGGAGGCCAAAGCATGGGGGGAAAATCTACACCCCTTCATCAGGCATCACAGAATAGAACAAAGAAGCAGACCCAAGCAACGGCATCTCTAAGGGGGAGGAGTAAACCAGAGGGTCAGAAAGTGGACATTCCTCAAAAAAATGTTCCGTTGAAAGATGTGAAGGAGAAGAAAGAGAGGATCAGTGAAAAGAGTGAAAGCAAAGAGTCTGGAGCCAAATCAATCCCAGGACACAAGTCGGAATTGAGTCCAAATTGTGAGACAGAGTCGGGAAAACCTCAGCTAAAGCAGGGACGTCCCCCAAGAAGAAAAAGGTCACTGGGTGATGAAATCTCTCGTGCAAACAATATTGAGAGATGTAGAGACTCTACCAGAAGGCGCTTAGACAGAGGTGAGAAATCAAAGACACCAGTATCCTGTCCAGTGCTAGGGAAGATTGATGAGAAACATAATACCAACTGTAACTGTAATAATACCTCCAGGAGTGAAGAGGTTAAATCTTCTAGGAAGGAAAAAGTCCACCAGGAGCTGGAGGCCCCAACTCCAAAACGACATAAGGGTGAAAGTTCTTCAGTGCCTGAGAACAAGACTAGAAAGGAGAGGAAAAAGAAAAGGAGAAAGGAAGAGAAAGTAGTGGCAAGATCTGAAAGAGGCTTGAAGGTAGAGCCTGCCACACCAGAGACAACTGAACCTGTGATCAAAGCTTGTGAGAGGAGCAGAAAAGTTCCATCATCTCCGCCAGTTTCTGAAATTGACTCATCCAAATTTGACTCTTTAGTCCAAGGGAATGCGAGACAAAAGCTTTCGCCACCTGGAAAGAATGTTACATGTGATGAAAACAAATCTCAAGATTCTGTTCCTCTCAGAAGTCAAGGAGCCAAAGCTCACAGAAACTGTTTAGATTCAAAGATTCAAGCCAAACAGAACCAGAAAAATGAAGATAGTGGACGTTCAAGTAATGACCTGAAGAAACCTAGGACTGCTTCATCCAAGGCTACCTGTGATTCAGAAGATTGTGTTGTACCTAGATGCACATTCCATACTGCAGATATGTTCCAGAGTAAAGGGGTGTCTCCTGGAAGTGTTTTGAGTACAGACAAGAAGTCAATACATGTAGGTTCTACTTACCAGAGTAATCTTAGCTCCAGTGACAGAAAAGGCTCTACTGGTAATTCTTCACTGTCTTCCAAAATATCCACCAGCAAGAGTGCAGCAGTCGACCATGTAAGACCCACAGTGAACCAGATCATCGTTCCTGTTAACACTGAATCCTGCAGATTTCCAGAGGTGGAGGATCACCAGATTTCTGTCCCATCATATGCCATTAGCCACGAAGGTTCCACAGCAGTTTCATGTGACATTAGCGACAATCCACCCTTATCCAGAGTGACTGGTACCAATAAACCATACCAATATTCATCTTCCAGTAAGCTAGACTATTCAGCAGCTTCCTGCTTCACAACCTCAACTTCCGAAGAGCCACAAACGTTTCAGGAAGTCCATCACCAGCCAGACCTGTCCAGCCATCATAAGCCGTTGCTTCAACCTGGTCAGTTACAGCCAAGTCCTGTGTCCAGTAACTCTGTCTGTCCTACTCAGCCGTGGCCAGAGTCCTCAGCTGGTGGAGCATCAAGCTTGCAGGGAGATTCTAGTCAGGATGGAACATCACAGATGGAAATTGATGTCCCTTCAGAGGGCAAGGTGAGTACAAGAAAAGACCACCCTGGAGTAGGTCTGAAGTACCCACTTCCAGAGATAAGACATCAACAAGTTTCATCAATTACTCTGATGTTAGAGTGTTATACTCTATTTTGAAAATCTGCATTTTGCCGATGTAATTTAAAATGACTAAATAACAGTGATTGTACATAATTGGGAAAAACAACAACAAGTAGATCTTTGTCATGAATTTTGAACTATGAGCTTCAATGGTCTATAAAAGACTTTGTAATCAATCATTAATGGCAAGGCAATGTGCCAGTGAACACCTAAAGTTCATGTGACTACACAATCCACAGAATTCAACAATTTCAGTCTCCGCAATATCTAGTGGATTTTGCCCAATAAACATGACATTCGAGTAGCATATTCTTGCTGTAAAGGGAAAAAATGAAAGTAAGGAGATTTGTATATCGAATCACATTTACCCCAGTTATCATGTGACATTGAGAAACGAATGCCGCAGTATTCAATAATTGCATTAATCTTATTCTCAGCTTGAATTTGTCAATAAACAGATGACAGATGCATTATCGAAATGTGCTTTGTTTTAACAGATGTCAGTTTTTTGTCTGAAAGAAGCCAGACATATGTTTGTTTAGAAGAATCATACTTTCAAATTGCATTACAGATATGACAAAATGGTTTTACAAAAAATTACTTTCTAGTCTGTTAATACCTGAAGCTCTTGCAGTTCTTTGACATACCAAGTACTGTTGATACTTTTCTCTTTCTTTACTCTTCTTGTCTTTAATAGGATGTTGTCCTTTTGATTGTTGACACCAATATTTTCATCCATGACCTGACCTTCTTGAGGGGAATCTTGGGAAAGAGTATCCCAGGTGAGTAGATACGGTAGCAAAAAAATATATATGTATATTTTTGACTGCACTTGCCATTTTGATTTAATTTTTTCTCCCCCAAAACGTCACAAATTAATTTTTTGATGGAATGATTTTATTGCTTTCATCCACAGTTTGCTTGAATGAATATGAATGAAAGTTTTACATTAAAAAAAAACAGGTTGGTCACATCACACAACATACATCCAGTCTTATTGTAGTACCAAGTTACTTCTAAGCATGCAGCAAGTAGCCTAAAAACATCAATGAACTAGTAAATCTGGTATGGATTAATTGGATTCTATCACTCTCCTGAAATTGCTTTTCTGCACAGGTAAATGTATGCAGTGAAATGGATGTGCTATAGTTGTAATGCTGTGTGGCATAGTGTTGGGCAATCAACCAAGCATACATATTTAGCATTTAGTGACAATATTTATGTGGTGTTTTGTTTTCATGGTGCATGACGCAAAGTATTAAAGGACAAGTTCACCTTCATAAACATAAGGATTGAGAAAATGTAGCAATATTAGTAGAACACGTCATTGAAAGTTTGAGGAAAATCGGTCAATCCGTTCAAAAGTTATGAATTTTTGAAGTTTTTGTGCAGTAACCGCTGGATGAGAAGACTACTGCAGTGCACGATGTCACATGCGTACAACAATATAAGGAAAATAAAAAGAGAATTTCACAAAATTTCATCTTTTGAAAAAATTACACATTCCCTTGACTCGTTACCGACATATATCATGGGTAATATTATTCCCCCTACCTTTAGAAAGAGGCAAGTCAAATGTTCTTTTGTTATGCGAAAAAAAATGAAAATATGTTGAATTTTCTTTACATTTTCTTTATACTGTTGTACTCATATGACATCACAAGCTGCAGTAGTCTCCTCGTCCAGCAGTTCCAACACAAAAATTTTAAAAATTTATAACTTTTGCATCGATTGTCCAATTTTTCTCAAACTTTCACTGATGTGTTCTACTAATATTACTGCATTTTCTCAATCCTTATGTTTATGAAGGTGAACTTGTCCTTTAAGTTTACAATTCATAGAGCTGTGGAACAACATATGTTTGATGCCTACCAAACTAGAAGAAGAAGGGAAGAAAAAAAAAAAGAAATTGAGCAGAGCTTAACATACAGTATACCATAATTCTAGTTTCTTATGTTATTAACCAGTAAAGTCAATATCGCAGACATTTTCCATTGCCTTACACACCACAGACACATGTGGCTGCAGTATGCAAGGCTAATGATGATGGTGTCATACATGATACATTCAATTTGTATCATCTGCTGTGTTTCTCTGTCTGTCTTGAAAGGTGTTGGAGATGTTGTCATTGTGGTGCCTTGGATAGTTCTCAGAGAGCTGGATGGCTTAAAGGTAAGATACAAGTAATTTGAAGTGATTTGTTTTGACTTATATCCATATGTGCATTTGAAAACACGTCAAGTCTACATTATTGGGAAATATATATGATTTACAGTATACTAATATATAATTTGCCTGTAGATCACTTCACAGCTGGGTAATGTCTTGCAATAGTTATACTTCTAAAGTTCCGAGTTGTAGAACATGTAGACTTTCAACAAAGGCAGTTTAAGTGCATAATATATTTTGAATTAAAGTATTATAATCATGACAATCCAAGAAAAAAAAAACCCAATTACTTAACACTCCAAAACAATATCCAATGACCCTATGACGTAATTGTTCAATATCATAAATGAAAAAAGACAAAATCAGAGACTCCAACCCCAAGCACCTTCTGATCTGGAGATTCTCCCGCCCGAAACCCCTAGCAAACGGGAGACTCCAAGTTGATGTGTGCGAAGCGCGAAGTTCCTAGGATTCTAGGTGTTCTCTGGTGCTGTCTAAGGCTTATTTTTTCAACATACGATAGAAATAAGTAAGAAATCCTTTCCACCGGGAGACACACAGCCAGGGCGGGAGAAATCAAATCTCAAACGGGAGAACGGGAGATTGTGCAAAAGTGGGCTTTCGGCGGGAGATCTCCCGTCGAAAACGGGAGAGTTGGAGTCTCTGCAAAATGCAATTGGTGTCAGGAAATGACAAACGTAAGATGAAATGTTTCCTGTCTCATAAAGTACATTACAGTGTTGTAAAAACAGAACCAAGGTGCATGTCAAGAGAATAGGGCTTTGATGTGGCTGAGATCTCTTTTATTTCTGTCTTAAGTTCACTCCATTAATGCCTAATTCATGACATTTGTTTGTAAAAATGTCCACCAAGTTCAAAAATTGACTTATATATATAAGTTATCTCTTGATTGGATTTTTCGAATGAAAGTACTACTCATTTTTGCAAGAACAAAAAGTTAGAATTAATGAAAAAAGTTGAAAGTGATATGTGCTTCTTTCCTTTAATCATCAAGTGTCTTTTATTCACGCTTCTGTTAGGGTACCAACCTTGACTCCAAGAACATGCGTTCAGCAGCTGCCAGGAAAGCTGTGAATTTCTTGCACAGAAACCGAAGCAACCCTCTGATCAAGGGACAGTCGTATTCACAGGTCAGTTGAGTCAGCTTGCTCCTCCTTTTTTGTTGGCCTTTGCAGTAAAGATCTCAACAATTTACCAACAAAGATTTGTATCTGCATACAGTTTAGCCTGCAGAGCTATAATTTCTTGCATACTGCCAATCTTCCAGTGGGTTTAGACAAAGGGGAGAGTAACTTGCAGAGAAGGATTAGGTAGGATAATGTGAAGAAACATAATACAGTGCACTCCCGTAATAACGAACATGGTAATAACGAAATTCCAGTTACAACGAAGTAAAGATTCAGACCGCAAAATTATCTGCTCTTTGTTTTTTATTATTCATTTGTTTGGTTATAACGAAATTTCGATATAACGAAAGAAAACTGCCGGTCCCAAGAACTTCGTTATAACGGGAGTCCAATCTATATATTCTCTTTAAAATATGCACCCCACCAACACATGTAATGAGAGCAGCTTCAGGCAAGATGATGAAAAGTTAATTGATAGTGAATATTTTTGTAATGAATGAAGGAATGAATATTGACTTGAATACAGAGTATGCCACTTCATTGATATTTTTCATTTGTTATGAATGAATGAAAGACTCGTGAATGAAAAACTGACTTACAGAGAATGTATTCCTTTATTGATATGTTGACAGTTTGTGACGAATACAGAGAAGAGGTCTGATGACTCGACCGATGACCGCATTCTACAGTACTGTCTTCACTGCAAGCAGAAATGTAAGTCATTTGTTTTCCCTATCATTACATGAGCTTACAGTCTCAGGCTAACCAGCAGAAATTAATCATTAGATTAAACTTCCTTTGTACTTCATGTGTGTATGGAGGGAAACATGAATGTATAATTAACATGTGATTTGTATTTTAATTCTTGGTCCATTTCCTTCAGATACAAACAAAACGGTGGTCTTGTTGACCAACGACAAAAACCTGTCGGTGAAAGCATCTTTCAGCCATGTACCATCTTGTGGATCGCAGGTGAGTTATAGAGGACAGTTTGGTGTAGCTTGTTCGTTGTTTATGCTTGTAAGTTTCTATCGACACTGGTGTATGATGATGTGTATGCCATATATTTTGCGAACATAGTGTTTAGCAAATGAGGACATGAAGGATACTCTCCCAAAAGTAGTTAATTCACCTTCATTTGCGTGTGGATTGAATGCGTGCAGCGATATTAGTAGAACACATCTGTGAAAGTTTTAGGAAAATCGGATGGTCCGTTCAAAAGTTATTAATTTTTGAAGTTTCAGAACTGCTATCGCTGGATGGGAAGACTACTATTGTGATGTCACATGTGTACAACGATATAAAGAAAATATAAAGAAAATTCTACATATTAAAAGAGCGCTTGACTTGTCTCTTTCAGAAGGCAGGGGGAATAGTATTACCCTCACCATACACCAGTTATAAGTCAAGGGAATGTGTGCTTTTCAAAAAAAATTGTGGAATTCTCTTCATATTTTCTTTACCCCATTCTATGCATGTGACATGACAAGCTGTAGTAGTCTTCTCATCCAGTGATGGTGGCATTGAAACTTCAAAAATTCTTAACTTTTGAATGGATTACCTGATTTTCCTCAATCTTTCACTGATTTGTTCTGCTGATATTGCTGTATTCACTCAGAAATGATAAATGCCCCCCCCCCCCATTTAAAAACATGGTGTAAGCTGTGCATGAAAATGAAACCTCCTTAGAATATGTGATGTCTGCATTTGTTCATAAACAAAGCAAACATAAACTGAACAAAGTGTAGTTTTTGATGAAAACGCTAAATGCACATTCTGTTTGTCGTGTCTTACTCTAACACAGACAAATATGTGTGGAATATATAAGGAAAAGTAATCTAAGATGAAAAAAATGCAGAGTAGGACTGAGCCACATATGTGTTTTTATGGTCACCAACACAAACAGAACTTCATGAGTGAAATCCAGCAGCAGCTTGGTGTACAGCATGAACTTGGATTATCCTCTGACGACTCGGAGACATCAATCCAAAAGCCTGATCGTCTGAAACCTGACAACTTGCATCAGAAAGAGGGAAATTTTTCCATTTCATCTCAATCTCCTGAGGGACCACACCCCGAGGAGAGATGGGCGGCAACTCCGAGTTTGGATGAGGACATGAGTGAACTGATGTATGTCGAGGATGCAGCGGGAAACCCAGTCTTCCGGTATGAGAAAGGTGATGGTTTCCATGACAACAAGAAGTTGCACAAACCAGAGACCGCATCCTCCCACTTTGAGCATCTCCTTCCAGATATGACGCAAGCTTCAACGGAGGACAAGGGAGTAAAAGACGTTAATACCTCACATATGGAGCATCGTGTGCAATCAGATGATAAGGAGACGGTATGATTATTTTTCCTGTCTCTTAATTTTATATTACTCTATGGGAAATTGCTCTGATCAGTGATATCTTTGTGACTTACCAATTCTGGTGCTATTAGAAATGAAGAGCCAAAATTTCTGTGTCAAGATATACATGTATGTCTTTCTCTCTCTTTCTCTTTTGCATTGTGAGTTAAAGCTGTAGGCAGAGGAGACAAATTCATTGCCATTACTTGCTCTTGTCTTCAAAATAATGGATTCTATTAAAAAAAAGAATAGAAAAGTTTTCATCAATTTTGATGGTATGAATACAACATAAGCCTAATTTGCATTTGCTAGCAATTTTTTTCCATCTTTTCCATCTGTCAAGCTGATAAGTTTATTTTTGTTTTTGTTTTTTCAAATTAGCTTAAAGACTGATAGTTTCACAATGACAATAAGACAGGGAGGGGTGATACACTTTCTTGTGAAGTACGTTGATTTTCAGAGAATAATTGAAATGTTGTCAAATACTTAAAAATGAAGAGGTACATGATGAGTAGACCTGAATAACACTAATTGAATGTTTGTTCTATCATGTTCTGATCATATGCATTGTACACGTACATCTGCTTTATTTCTACCAGGATGACAGCATTAAAAGTAAAATGATGCGATCCCTGCAGATGGTCCTGGCTTTGTTCCTTCGACGAGAGATGGAAGAAAGCTACACTAACCATTGGTATGTCCAAACCCTGACTTCTCAATAACAACATGAATACAGTGCACTCCTGTTATAACGAACACAATTATAACAAAACTTCCATACAAGGAAGTAAAAAATTCAGGTCCTAAAACCATTATCATTTCATCTTTATTTACTTTATTTGTCCTGTTAAAACAAAATTTTGATAGAACGAAAGAAATCTGCCAGTCCCGAGGACTTTGTTATGATGGTAGTCGCGTGTATTATTATAGGGTGCATTCCATATTTTGGAATAGATTGTTTAAAGTATTCTTTACAAACGCGTTTGCTTGTTTCTGGGATAGCCTCTCAAGCGAAATCAATGATTTGCATGTCAGTACTTCTGTTTGGTCATTCTCGCATTCTTACCTGCAGGTGCCCTTCTGATATGGCCCCTATAGCGCAACCTTTAAAAATTACTCAATTTGAAATGCTTGTAGCATTCATTTTGCTAAGCTGTGATTATGACATCTCATTCACAGTACTCTTTGTTACAATACCAACCAGTGAGGAGAACCTTGAATCCTCAGACATTGGTTGTGGTTTTTTACATTTTCAAGCATGAATATTCAAAGTTTTGCTTTCATTGTCAGCTGTTCCTGGAAATTGAATAAAGTGTGTAGTATAAAGCATAATTGATATTATCATAACACTACACTGATACTTACATTTTCCAAGGCTTGGCACCACTATTGTCAAAAATAATACCATGAAAAAAAATGCCTTTCAACCAATGTAGATTCCATGTGAAGACCTTATGAGACTTGATAAGTTATATTTCAAATGCTGATTAGAATATTGTAGCTGTCCAAATATGAATATTTTATTTTGGAGGTATCCTTCATAAGATGTTATGCAGATTGCTCATCTCAAATAGTGATGAGTCAGTTACATACAATGTATTCTTGATAAAGAGTTTACAGAGATACTGCTTGAGGTTCTTTATTAATGTAATTTATGCTTTGAAAATATGACGCTCTATCAGAAGGAAGTGTGACAACATCTTATTCTTATTTCAAGCAAGTTTTCATGACAATTTCATCACAGTTTTTGGAATTTAAGTGGGTTCCTTTGGGGGATTTATTTTCAGGCTGGACATAGTGTACAGAAAACCTCCCTGGAGTCTGCTGGATATTCTGCAATCTCTCAGAAAGTGAGTTGACAATCACATTCATTAAAGTTGTGTGATGATTTAGTAAATGCATATTTCTCCTCCTCCTCCTCCTCCTCCTTCCTCTTCTTCATCTTCTTCTTTTTCTCCTTCTTTTTCTTCTTCATCTTCCCCCTTCTTTTTCATGTTCTTTTTCCCAGTAGTTGTAGAAGTGTATGAATACAGTATTGTTATCAGTTTTGCTACTATATTTACCACAGTATTTGTACCTCTGCTGCTGCTGCTACAACCTCTATTATTGGCATTGCTATAACTGGTAGGAGACCAAACTGTCTTCCCATCTTAGATTTATGTTTTCATTGGTGATGAAATTCAATACAGAATTTGTAATGATGTGCAAAACTAATTTTGTAAATGTGTATCAGTACTGAAACGCTGTCACAGAATTTCACAAAGGGTGACTACTATGAGTTTACGAGTATCCCTTAGGTGTCATATCTAGTGTACATTATTATTTTACTAGCAATGTTACATTCTCCAGATAAAGAATACCATGCTCTTTGTTTTCAAAACTTTTGTGTGTCACTCAAAGTACTATGGCTATCTGTGACCCTTAGGCATTACATGGCTGTCTTTGGTCTCATACTTGGGCGCCAGAGGGAGACAGAACTCACAGAACTGATCAAGATAGCAGAGAGTGCTCATGATCATGGTAAGACTAAATTTCATCCATCCAAAAATAATAATGATAATTGATATCATTTATAATGTGACAAATCTACTCTATGGAGTGCTCTAGGTGTAGATTGAATTAGAGAAGAGAAGGTTAAGTAAAGGAAGTATAAAAAAGGACATGAGGAATCAAAGGAGGCCATTAAACAAGTGGGTTTTAGACCATTTTTGGAGGAATCTAATCTTAAGGGTGGCTGTAGACCACCACTACTCATGCAAATTCTTTCTCTGTGTGTATCTGAGAACAAATGCTGCTTATAATGGCTCCTATTTAAGTGATGTGTAGAAATATAGTTGACAACGAATCCCTTATCAAGTTGACCCTTAACAAAATTTTGTTATTATTATGTGTTCTAAGTGACACATTAATGCACAGGCCTGCATACTAGGAAACAAAGAAAATGTACTTCTGTCTTTTCATAGAGTCTGTAGCTACACCTACCCCCCCCCCCCCTTCTTTTTTTTTTAATGTGTGGGAAGGATGTGAAATACTAAGCAAGGTGAATGCATTGAAATATCTGATAATCTTGTATTCTTTTTAATTCACTGAACAGAAGAATTCACCCCATCTCAGATGAGCTCTTTTCGATGCAGTGCAAAGTCCATTCTCGGTGTACTGAGTAAGAACCCAAAGTGAGTGTACTGTATGCTGTTGTCAAGATTCAGTCTGAATATTCCATTTCTATTCTCTGACTAGCCATAGTCATCAATTAATATTAAATTTGTACATTAGGCCATATTGTTGAATAAATGAATGAAGGAAAATGTGAGTGTATGAATGATTTTTCTTAAGCAGGAGCCACTTTTAGAGTCATTAGCTATGATTGTGATGCACATTGTAATTGCAATGCACCCTGAATTGATTCATTTAGATTCTTCAGTTAGAATTCTTTAGAAACTTGCTGTCACTTGAACAAATGTTTTTCCATTCAAAACCCCCTAGTTCCTTGTGCGATATTTAAATACAAGAAACTTGGAGCAGACAGATAATAGACTGCATAGTGTAATTGTGCTCTCAGGATCAATCGAGATAGTCCTGTCACAGTTTACCCATTAGAAGAGATGGTTTCAAGAATATCAGCTCCACACAAGGCCCAAAGATTCTGCAACAAGAAATACTTAATTCTGAGAGGTTATTTTCTGGACAATACTAAATTCTGAGAGGTCATTTTGAAGATCAAATTTGTGATCATGTGCCAAATTTTGTGTTGTTGGTCCCATTTCATACTGTTGGAACGTTATCATTTCTTCATGATAACCTTTAACCCATTTAGGATGAGCGTGTTTTACCATAACATATATTACCCGTAGACACCTGCCCGAGTATATTTTGGATATGTTTTTAACAGGTAAAGATTCAACCAATATATCACTCTATGATATATGTACATGTATCTCTATTTTTCTCCCATATGGCTATAACAGGTATAAAGGGGTAACTTCACAATGTAAAGAAGAGCTTGAAAATCTTAATAATCTGTGGAAGTCCAACCAAATGGCAATCATGCCACCTGCTGGAGATACAGGCTTGAAGAAAGACTATCACAGTGCAGAGAAACGACAAACTGATATAAAGAAGGAGAGTGTAGCAACTCTGCCATCAGTGTTTCCTAGAGTCCCAGAACAGGGCATCGGGGATGAGAAGGATAGCCTCTCGAGAGGGGGAACTGCCGAGGATGGTGATACATGTATGAATGCAAAGAGATCTGAGGAAGGCATTGGTGCTGGGCAAACAGATCAGGCGGAAGGGATGGTGATATCTCCTGATGCTAATGCCATGCCCATTACTCCCTGGATTGATGGGGGATGGAGGAATATATCTTGTGGCAATCATCAATGTGCTGATGCGAGGGATGTTGGGGGAGGAGGAGGAGAAGGAGGAGGAGGAGGAGGAGAGATGGACCGTGTGACGTGCCTTGTTCTCTCCATCTTTGAAAGTATCTGGAACCTTTTGAAGGAACACAGGCAAGTCTTTTCCAAGTTTCTCAGCCTCGTCCTTCTATGTGACATTCCTATAAAGTATACTTAAATTTCTTTCAGTCTGCAAACAATAATCACTTTTTTTTGCTTTTTAACCATGTTACCTGCAAGCCAATCCATAATTGAAATGAGGACTGCAGCCATAATCCATACTTATCAGCTATTATTGATATTTGCACATCTTGAGAAAATTGCCGTTTTTTAGTTCTGACTCATATGAGCATGTTGACTATGCAGGGGCAGATCCAGGAATTCCGTAAAGGGGGGGGGGGGCGCAAACAATATTTCTGGTGCTACTTCCGGGTTTCGTGTCATTTTTTTCTTTTTATCCTTTTGTTTTAACAACAAATAAAAGGGGGTGCGTGCCCGGTGCGCCCCCCTCTTGATCCACCACTGATATGTCACACATAGCATTCATTTCTCCCTTTCTGTTGCTGTTGACGGTAGCAAAACTTGATTCAGTGTGTGAGCTGGGCACAGAGGACCTCTCATACTAAGATTGAATATCTATTATTATTATTTTCTATCGATGATTACAAATGTGATGTCATGCATAGATACTACAAGATATCAGATATTCCAAGAGTTTTATATCATTATGTTCTAGTATAAAATATGACAATGATGACCCTATTGTGCTTGATGATGATGATGAATATGATGATGATAAATCACAGCATTTGTGTAGTGTCATATATTTCCTTGAAACATTAAAGATTATCAGGGTGTGCACTTTATATTTCATGTCATGTATTTAGGGACACCATCGTCTCATCACTACAGTTCCTTGGATCCACTGTACCAGTAGAGGGCGTCCCAACCAAAGAGCAAAGTTTGGATCATTTGGGTGTGGTTATTCCTCTTCTGCAAAGGATCATTGAGGCAGTCAAGAGGTAAGTATTGCTCTACCCATCGTCAGGATGAGTTCTTCCTACTGAAGACTAAAAGTGATTGTAGGCGGGCTAATGTCATATTTGTAGGGATAAATCTCAGCCAAGTTTGCTATCACGGGTGTCACAGAAAATGTCACATGAATTCATGTTTGATTATTTGTTATACTCCATGTTTGATAGATTTCCGGTAATGAGCTGATTTTGATGTAGAAATAAGGCAGCTGCAGCATATAATATTATTTATGCTTAAAGCAGAAAAGTCATCCTTAATTATAAGTGTAAGGATTCAAACATTTGTTGCTAAGTTGTTTGATCGTAAATAGTGTCGAGAGAATTCGAAATAAATGAGATTTGCTTCTCTTTTTATCAAAATGAGCTTACGTTATGTGCCATGATCACCAGATTGAGTTCATAAATCAAGTGTTGCAATTTAGGTTTGGCCTAATGATGCCCAGTCTATATACCTATAAATGCTAATTGCAATTGTCACATGAGCAAATGTCATGGAACGGTCAGGAATGGGCTTCAGTGGGGAAATACTATAGATCTCATAATTTACTATGTGTGTGTTACAGTATCAGAGAAATGGGTGTTATGTGTTATATTATTATTTGTTCAGCTTGACCTCTGGTGTGGACATCACACAGCTTGTGTGGTCAGCTGCTGTGGTCAACTCTCTTCAAGTATTCATCGACGCTCTCAAGGTGAATGACTGCCCTCTAAATACATGTACTCACTGTATCCATGAAATATGTGATATTATCAACCAAGAAATGATGATTATCAGCCTATATGGGCTGGAAATAGCTATGAAATTAATTTTTTTTTCTCCACTGTACAGTCCGACCTCTGTTATCTCACCTTGTTATGACCGTCGCCAGTCTGGATAAACAATTTGGCTGGACAAGGGAGAAACAATGTTTATGTCAATTTGAGGACAAATAGGCTGCTGACCCAGTGATAGCTATGTAGGTAGTGTACAACGCTACACAACAGTATAATTTCTGCTTGTGTTCTTGAAATCATAGTCATGAAATTGAAACATATTCCCCAAAAGTTCATGACTTTTTTTTTTTTTGTAGGGAATATCATGGGTAAATTGCATGAGTTTTGTAGGAGGTATTATTGTAGTTGAACTCAGTGTCTTTGTTTGTCTTCACTGCTTGGAGGCGTCCAGATAAGAGAGGGCTGGATAATGGAGGTTGGACTGTATTATCTTTCCTGAGTAGCTAATACAAGCACAGGTAGTTGACATTCATTGCAAAACAATATGAGCTGATGGTTGATACATGCAGTTGTAAAATAAGATGATATAATCAGGCTATATTTGTTTAAAGTTTTGAAGTCTTCCAAAAAAGGTAAGAACGTTTGAACAAAGTCTTTTGTGTAGCATAGCTCCATAAACATCTTATTCTGTGTCACACACTGCTATCACTTTTTATCCCCCTGATTTCCGAACAGATTGATGTTGACACGAGTCAGTTGACACCGTCTGTCTTGCAGCAATTCGTGGCAACCCCGGACAACAGGGAGAGACTTAGTGTGGGCTGCCTGCAACTCATGCAGCTGTTGGAGCAATTCAAAGAATGTGTGGTAGCACTCTCGCAATAAAAAAGAAGAGAAAAGGAAAGTGGCTACCTTCCTCACATCATCACCTTGAATGCTGATATGTCTGTATGGTATAGTCACTATGGCATAGAGTTTATAGCAATATTATAGGCTCTCTTATACAGCTCAGGAAAGAAGAAATATTTATATATTTAGTACTTGCAGCACAATACGTATGTATCGAACATGCATGATCTTTCACCATGATATCAAATAAGTCAGGCAAATCAAGCTTAAAATAGTTTGCAATATCTGCTAATTCTCAGTATTCCCTGTATTATCTTGCTGTATTTCTTGGTCAACAATACACTATATCAGATAGCATGCATTATCAAAATCTTTGTGTAAATGTCACAAATACTGCATATGCCATATATTTAGTGAGATGATTTTTTGCAAATCGGGACTTCCCAACAGTTTTGCGAGTGGATAAATTTGTGATCGTGGAGTACAGTGCATAGCCAACAGAGAAATGTACACATGCACCTCACATTTGTGTCGGGTTTAGAGTTAATATTTTAGCCTGTTTTTAGGTTTGCGATCAGCACTTGACTTGCAAAATTCATGAAAATAAAAACCTTGTGAAATGTTTTCTGAGACATTGCCTGTTGATAGTCACATACAAAGAACAATGCCTGCTTTCACCAACCTCTCAACTTGCCACCCCTCCCCCCCCCCCACCAAAAAAAAAAAAAGAACAAGAAAAGTTGTTTGCTGTGGATAGTAATGGTTAGATGACTAGACTGTGTTATCAAAAAACAAAACAAAACAATTGTCAAAAAAAGCAAAGAAACTCAAACTTTGCCCTGATCTACCTAGGAGACCTTAATACTCTTTTTTCCCCCCTATTTCTTAAACTGCATAACTGACACTCTATTTGCCTGCACAAAGGGTCTCTAAATTTGTTTAAAATTTCATTTTATTAATGAAAAAGGAATAGAACAAATCAAATCCTGCCAACAGTCTGTCATGCGATCTGTCTCTAATTGTGTATATCAATGAATTGAGGTTTGTAGGAGATGTCTGAGGCAACGACATAATCAACATATCTCATTTGTATAGGGATTTTTTCCGATGTCACTGTTTAATGAAAACGAGTGAAACTTCAAAATTCCAGAACGCTTCTTTTCTCATTGTTTCTGAGTTTGATAAAATTGTACCCTGCAATTACTCTACAGTAAACGTGGAGTGTTATTTTATTGTGCTACAAGTTGAAAGTTTGATAAGTTCAATTAGTTTCTTACAAATGAAACCTCTGAAGTGAAGACAAGATATCAGCACAGATCTTGGTACTAGACTGGTGTATTGCTAGAGTGTGTGTAACTGCAGATGTTGAAAAATGCACAATATAATTATACTGATTCATAAATATGATGCATTCATATAATTTGTACAGGAGAAGAGATTATTTTATAAAATAGATTAATGGACATGAAGGACCATTGTCCACCATATAAGTTTATCAAGTGCAGAAATATGTCGATAAATGTGAATGTCTGCTATTCTGTAATGATAATGTTGTGTCTTCTGTCCTGTATTATTGATTTTCTGGGAGTTAGTGGCAAGAAAAGACCACTTTCAAGGGATCGTAAAGTTGTAGTTGAATCCTAATGTCACATTTCAAACATTTTGGGGTGAGATAATGAGAAACCTCTTGTGAAATATGAAAGAGCATGTAATTCCGAGAGGGATTCAATGTTTATTTGATGAAAATTGGTTTTGAAATGGCTGAGATATCCAAAAAGAGAGCAATTCTAATAAAAGGTGGGACCCACCTTTTATTAGGATTGCTTTGTTTTACTTTGTTTTTGGATGTCTCAGCCACTCCAAAACCAATTTTCACCAAATAAACTTTGAATTCTTTGTGGGATGGTATGGTTTGTGCTATTTCTTAAGTGATTTCTTGTTATCTCACAAAATTTAAAAGCCCAATCTTTATCTCCACCAATACTATAATCCCTTTAAGATCCCTTTAAGATTGATATGCATTGAAATTAAACTCATTCAGAGAATCTTCATTTGCCACCTGGAATTTACTTGAATTGGATGTATTTCTTCACCATCTTGACCCCCCTCCCATGTCAGAAAAAGGGGAGATGGAGTTTGCAGGAAATTCAGTAAGGTCGTCTTGATATTCAGAGCCTAATTACTGGCCTGAAGATGGAGAAAAAAAAGGGTTTCATTTTATTTCTTTATTTTAATGAGTCTCTGTTCTCTTATGACAAATAATATTCATTACAGGTCACAGAAGTAGCTTATTGTCCCCGCCGAACGAGTTCGAGCAGGGGACTATGAAACGGGCTCCGTACGTGTGTGTGTCCGTGTGTCCGTCCGTCCGTGTGTCCGTCCGTCCGTCCGTGTGTCCGTGTGTCCGTGTGTGCGTCCGTGTGTGATCAAAATCTTCAATTTGCTACTTCTCTGTCATTTATGAGCCAATTTTGATTCTGTTTGCTTTATATGATAGCACTACATGGGAGCTTTGAAACTTCTACACAGAATTTCAGTCGTGACCTTTGACCTTGACCTTTGACCTATATTGTACATTTTGCTACAAAATGCTACTCCTTCGCCATTTCTAACCCGATTTCGATTCCGTTTGCTTTATGTGATGGCACTAGGTAAGGGCTTCAAAACTTCTACACAGAATTTTGACCTTTGACTTCTTTGACCTTTGACCTTGATTTTTTTTACCTATATTGTACATTTTGCTACAAAATGCTACTCCTTCGCCATTTCTAACCCGATTTCGATTCCGTTCGCTTTATGTGATGGCACTAGGTGAGGGCTTCAAAACTTCTACACAGAATTTTGACCTTTGACTTCTTTGACCTTTGACCTTGATTTTTGACCTATATTGTACATTTTGCTACGAAATGCTACTCCTTCGCCATTTTTAACCCGATTTCGATTCCGTTTGCTTTATATGATGGCACTAGTTGAGGGCTTCAAAACTTCTACACAGAATTTTGACCTTTGACTTCTTTGACCTTTGACCTTGATTTTTGACCTATATTGTGCATTTTGCTACAGAATGCTACTCCTGCGCCATTTCTAACCCGATTTCGATTCCGTTTGCTTTATGTGATAGCACTAGGTGAGGGCTTCAAAACTTCTACACAGAATTTTGACCTTTGTCTTCTTTGACCTTTGACCTTGATTTTTGACCTATATTGTACATTGGCTACAAAATGCTACTCCTTCGCCATTTCTAACCCAATTTCGATTCCATTTGCTTTATGTGATGGCACTAGGTGAGGGCTTCAAAACTTCTACACAGAATTTTGACCTTTGACTTCTTTGACCTTTGACCTTGATTTTTTACCTATATTGCACATTTTGTTACAAAATGCTACTTCCGGCGGGGATATATGTTACGCACCGCGTAATTTCTACTTTTCCTTGTTATTCATTGGTAACTAAGATGCAATTATGAAAATGTTACTTTCATATTTCTTCGAAATAAATGTTGGTCGAAGATGAAGACCACTCTACGTACTGGAATTATCCTATTGGTGGTTGGCATTCTTTTTTCTTTTTAGTTTTGGGTTCTTGGTCTTTTGTGAATCACAGATACCTCCCCCCCCCTCCCCCCCCCCCCACCCAACCCCGACACAATCATACTTAACACTTTACAATGCATGTAATTAACAAGTTGGGTTTCTGAATCCCACATGCTTGACGGCATTGAGCCATCGCAGTTACCCATGTAAGGATAAACACACACACACACACACACACACACATATTCATGTCACAATTCATATTTTGAGGAATGCACATATATGCATAATATACATTTCAAATGACAGTTAAAGGTCATTTCGTGAGTACGTGTACCAGCATTTATTGTGTACTACATGTAGTAGGCCTATATTTGTTGCACAGGAGGTAGAGACACGAGTAGCGATGCATGTCTTTGCAATAATTTGTCCAGGTAGATATTTCAATACGTGTCACTTTAAAAGAGTGAAATACATGGGAATACATTAGAATACTATACTCCATACAACATTAAAAATGGTTTGCGTGTTTCTCATACACTTACACATGTACTATATTGCCGTACTTTGATAATGATACAACCTTTTTTATTACTGTTCAGAATAACTGCGTATAAGTTAGAGGGATACTCGATGAAAAGACGATCTTGAAACCAATAAAATAAGTTCATTATTTGAGATGTGTTTCATTATAAGCAAGACACACTGGACACCATATGAAAAGGTTTCAATCATGAATATACAATGTGTTACATCTAGTGTACAAATACACATTTACATTGCTTTTTTAGTTTCTGGTTAAAACTATGGACAGAGGTGACTAAATCAAAAAGTACAATCCATTCATAGAGGGGCGCATCAAAGTGACCGTACGAGGTAGGGTGCGATATCGGAGTTGCTTTGTGATGTCACAATTGCTCTTTTATATTTCACAGAGTGGCCGTACGAAGCAGTGCGCAGCGTGATGTCAGAATTGCTTTGTGATGTCACAATTGCTTTGTTACATTTCACAAAGTGGCTGTACGAAGCAGCGCGCGATGCCAGAATTGCTTTGTGATGTCACAATTGCTTTATTACATTTCACAAAGTGGCCGTACAAAGCAGTGCGCGATGTCAGAATTGCTATGTAATGTCACAATTGCTCTGTTACATTTCACAAAGTGGCATACGAAGCAACGCGGGATGTCTGAATTGCATTGTGACGTCACAATTGCTTTGTTACATTTCACAAAGGGGCTGTACAAAACAGCGCACGATGTCAGAATTTCTTTGTGATGTCACAATTGCTTTGTTATGTACTTCACAAAGTGGCCGTACCAAGCAGCGCGCGATGTTAGAATTGCTTTGTGATGCCACAATAGCTTTATGATATCATTTCACGAATAGTGCACTCTTTCGAAAATGTTTTAAACAGAGACGTCATTTTCCAAATAGTAAACCATGGAGTGTCGGACAGGCCACAATTCTGAAATGGCTCGATATACGTATCACATGAAGCTCTTTCAACCAATCACCGGAGGATTCTTGTTTTTTTTTCTTCTATAATCCAACATAATATTCGTTATATCAGGGCCCTGTTTCATAAAGCTGTTCGTAAAGTTACGAACAACTTACGAGCGACTGGTGATCAGCTCTGATGTGCTATACTTATCAGAATTTTAATAATTCAGCACAAGAACTGATCACCAGTCGCTCGTAAGTTGATCGTAACTTTACGAACAGCTTTATGAAACAGGGCCCAGATCTCTCAGTACTTTCCACGAGATATCACTCCGCGCCCTGAGGTGATGACGTCACACACACGGTGGAGCAAGAAATCAGCACACGAGGAAACCTTGTAGACAATACACTGTATCAACTTACGACCCGTGATTATGGCAATGTCTTTTAACAAAATTAAACTCCTTCACTGTTACATTACCAGACGGAGAGTTAATTCGGTCTAGTATTCGACATGCAGTTCTAAATGCATTTTATGCCGTGTAAGATAGAGACGATAATAGCCTCACCTTTCTTGCTAACGATATGGGCTACCTTGTATCAATAGAGCTACACTGTCCATTTACTCAGTCGGGCAGCTGTTCGTTAAACACAAACTTGTGCCAATTTCTCACGACAGCAGGTGAGGAAATATGAACGATGTACGTGTATAATCTGAATTATATCAGAATAAAGATTACCCACTCCCGAGGAGATGAAGGTTATGATTTACTTTCTTTTCCGATTATAAAGACATATGTGCAAATAGGTCCTAACTGCAATTATACAGGTTTATGTGAAAGATAAAATACGAAGAAGGAATAAGGTATCTGCAGCAAATCGCAGCATATCACGTAGTTTGAAGCGGCCTACATGTGGCTGGTTCTTCTCACACCCTGTTGTGTCTTTTCGTACACGTACACCAAATCTCTTCTTGTTTTTATTTTATTGTCTTTGATTCTCACCTAGTATCACTTGTTTTCAAACCCGATAGACACAAAATTCTTGCTCCGTCTTCACACGCATTATAGGGGCCTGCACTTCACTGTAACCCACTCTTTATGGTCTCTGTGTGTCTGTCTTGTCTGTCATACACACACACACACACATACACACACACACACACAAACACACACACACACACACACACACACACACACATTCATCAACGTATGCAGCAAATTTGTGCAATAGCAGCAATGGCCCATCTGTATAAAATTGCCATAATTTACCGAAACGGTGATCTGGCTGTGCCACATTTACACACAGGAATACACACAAAAAAGAAAGCTTTACTTCCAAAACTACATGTGTTCTTCATCTACAATGAACATTAAATGTAAATCATTCTATAAATCAGGAAAGACACGGCTTAACCATTCGACCTATCGATGACGTTTTTTAAACGGCTCTCGATGGCATGCCCTTTCGCAAGGACTTAACATTTTGTCCTCGGTCGTTACATCATACAAATCCAAACACCTTCGCAAATAAGATAGCACACACACACACACACACACACGCGCGCGCGCGCACACACGCATGTTCTATATAATTAACTATTTTCATTTCTAATAATTATCTAGTGTAAACTACATCTACTTCTATTGACCCTACCACCGCCTCTACAGCGGGGGCCGGTTAATATCCCTGTCGAACCCGTTTTGACGGTGAGCATTCTCCATAGCCTCGGGGTCCCGACAGGCACACGCCTGCCCGCAGTTAGGCATGAAGAGGTTGACTTCTCCTCCTGGAGCGGTAGACGGACAACACGCCCCGCCATCCCACAGGCAGAACGCCCGGTTGTTTTCCGCCTCACACTGATCGTCGTCGGCGAAAGCCTTGCAAGAATAACGATGAATGTAAAAACGTCACAGTTTTCAGGACATTTGGTATTATTAGATTCTTTCCAAACTTCTGATATTGTTGCCATAGATATCAGCCTAAAGAAGTAAAAAATTGTTAATACCTTATCCTTGAAATTAGTCGAATGTGAATTCGTATTTTAGTGTGATAGTGCGGAATATTTTCCCCCTCTTTTGTTCGAAACAACAATAGGTAACTACATTGGTCGTTCGATTAAAGACAAACATCAGTAGGCCTACCAAAGAATATTCAGCGTGAAATATTTGCAAGTTAGATCTCTTATTTCCTAATTTTGAAATTCTAATTGGCGTTTGGTCTTAACTTCTTGCTGTGTTGGATTTCATGCCCGTAATTGACATTGCCAGCAACATTTCATCTTTAAACTTTGCAATGAATAGGTCTTGCAACCGAACACTGAAGACTTGGAAAAGAAAGATAAAGAGATGTAAAACTTATAAATCAACTAAGTTTGTGGACAAGAATATAAATGCCTTCATGTTTTTGCTAATCTAATCTCCCGCAAACTACTGCCATTCCGAACGAATATGCAGGCTCATACCTTATAATAAAGTATATTATTTTGAACACAATTATTATGATATACGTCCCCGGCTTATACTCACTTCCCAGCACCTTTCTTGACATCGTATCAGGTCTACATCCGGGTACCACTCTCCCCGCGCCGTGCAGACGACAAGGTTGTTGTTTCCTAGCAACCCGCGGTCTCTAAATGTGGCGCCCTCAAGGGCAACCTGATGAGAAAACCCTTGACCCTGGCGACACCGTACACGACATCTCGCACCTATGCCACAGGAAAATGAGTTTGAGACAGGGGTACATATACAGTAAATATACTGGCATGTGGCAACTTTCTCTCACACACGCACACACCATGCAGTTACCTTGTATCGTTTCATATCTCCGGTAGATAGCAATACAAGATTCTACTTTTTCGACAAAGTTCAAACTGATTTAGCACTTAAAGGCCCAAATTCACGAAGGTGGTACAATCTTTGTCCACGGTTTAAACCATGGACAAAGACCGTAGTTTTGTATGGGGCGCTAAGTGTCGCATGGCCTATTTCGTAACGAAATAGGCCATGCGACACTTGGCGCCCAATATGTTTGTCCATGGTTTTGCATGGACAAAAATTGTACCATCTTCGTGAATTCGAACCAAAGTGTATCATTATGTAAATACTCTGGATATCGACATTGTGACATAAAATAGCATTATTCGAATAACACCGGGTTTATGATTTTTAAATTTCAGTGAATTATAGTGGAAATTGACACGAAACAATGAGGACCATATTTGGGATTCCTCTGAGGTGCTATTCCGTGTCACAAAGTTTTCAGGGTGTTGATACACTTTCATCTGCTTAACCAGATAGGCCCTATAAAAGGATAGACTCAATATGTAGTCATCTCAAGATATGAGCGTTGTATCTCGAGGATATTAGCCGTTGCATCATGTCATCGCATTTTCATTCCAGGGAGTTTACAACATGAATTAAATTTTCCAAGAAGTGGACAAGCATATTCGTAAAGCTGCATAAAATACATTAGCTGAGGGCGAAGATTGCGACGGCTGAAGCAGGAACTCACCGACTCCATGGCCACTCGGGCAGTCGATATCAATATCTTGTGATGGCAAAGGTTCCGGGCAAACCGTGGACGGGTCACAGAGGGCGAACTCTCGGTCCCACTGACCGTCTTTGGTGCAGGTAATTGTGTTGGACAACTATGGGAAATAATGTGAGACATATACGGTATTCTGCAATGCAGTTGATATAAATAATGAACTCAGTCTTGGTTGAATTAAGTACCTCTTAAGTTTCATTATTAGCGGCTTTAGGTCTGCGACAATAGGGAGTTTTCGCAAGCACGACGCGGCCGGGATTTTAGCGTGTCGTGTGCAAAATTTGCTTCTGCGCATGATCAAATCCGAGAAACGTCCCGTCCTGGGGAAAAAGAGTACGGTATTCAGCCAAAATAGCGTTCGGTCCCGATGCTGGGCAGGAGTGAGCCAGCCAGCCAGCCAGTCAGCCAATCTGCGATCTTGACCCCACGCCTCCGTCCTGCACAGGAAAGCGAAACTGCTTAGTTATGGGAACGGGAGTCCGAGTACGGGAACTGTCACAGGTGATTGCTTCCGCGTATTCTCGGTCTTCCCGTCGTGTAGCGAAAACTCCCTAATAACCCAGCGACGCGGTTCAGGGGGAAAATAAAATGTTGTTCTGCACATGCCCCAGATAACTGTTCCCATTGTCCAACCCGGGAGGAGGCGCATTATAAACATTCGCGTCTCAGATCTACAGCTCGCTGTTGTCACAATGTTGATGTCCCTAGTGTCAAAACTTTGTTTATAGCCATAGAAAAATGAGATGATTAGTCAAAGTCTATAGAAATACTATCCAATTTGAGGTCCTAAATCGTCAGCTGACCCGACAAATAGACAAGCACAAGTACTTATAAGAATATTAAAGTAAGTGTGGCATGGGTAGGAAAAGAGGGAAAATAGGGAAAGAGCTTTGGAGAAAAGGTCCTTCTATACCTATTACAAGATGAGAATTCAGGGTGAGAGTTGAGTTTGGCAAAGACAATACTATCTGACTATAATCCGCCATTTTTCAAGGGTGAGCTGAGATAAATTTCAGAACTGATGGTGTTGCAGTAATTACCGAAGCGTTGGAGCAATGTAAGGTACACTGGCTCTTGTACATAAAGCCGTTGGTGCAGTTGTATAGTCCGTGGAACCACGGGGCGGGTTCAGGGCAAACAACTGGAGTGCAGTCCGCCCCCTCCCAGGTCGAATTCTCGGTGCATCGGTACCGAACAGTTCTAGTTGCTCTGTGACAAAAAGGACGAACAGGATCGTACAGAAATCATCGTTGAAACTAGCATACACACACAAACACACTCATACAAAAATAGATACGACTCATACACATGCTGCCGAATTTTGTAGACAAAGTTTCATATTTAGGGACGTTTTGTTTACATTGCATCTAATTTGTTTTGCAATGCATAGTAGAGAAGATTTCCCGACAAACGCCATGCGAGGACTAATACCATACACCCGTTCTTTCTCTGGGGCTAGAGCGTACATACGTTTCATCTGAAATCACTCTGTAAATGTGTACGTTTTGTGCAATGTCGAACCAATTATCGTATTCGAAAAATCATTCTAAATAATCGTAAAGTTTAATTATGAAGTATAAAAATCATTATCGCTTGAAAGTTCCACAAAGGTTTTAGCCCTTTGAAGTCTTTGTCGTTACCGGGAAATAACTGAATTTCTAATATTTTCAAAGTAAACTTGCTCGTAGTAGCCTAATCTTGTAATGGTTAAATCCGTTACCGGGTTGGAAGAGAACATTTGATAGCAATGTCTGGTTTTCATCCTGTGATGTGTTAGGACTTAAACTGCATGGGCTACTCGTATGTATGAGTATTGGCCCTGACACACGCCTTACCACTGAGAAAGAAACAAAAGCTTGGTACCAAAAGCACCTGTGTCATTCTGTATTGCACAGTAAAAGAAATACACATGTCTTGTAGACTTCCCGTCCAGCCGCTTTAACATAATCCTACCTTCCTTTCTTGTTCGCTGCCGTGTAACCCGCCTTGCACTTGAATTTGCATGTGGTGCCAACGTTGTGGCCATCGCCCCGGCAGTTCTGACTCTGTAGAATGGCGTGTGGCGGATCGGCCGGTTCATCGCACAAGACCTGACAAAACGACTGGGCGAGGGAGAATAACCCGTCATCCTCGCACCTTAAGGAGTTGTCGTTACCTTTAATATTAGAAGTAATTGATAAAGAAACAGAGAGAGAGAGAGAGAGAGAGAGAGAGAAAAGAGAGAGAGAAGAGAGAGAAAGAGAGAGTAGCTAGATGCAATCTCACCCTGAACGATACAGTCTTGTAGCATAGAGCAATGATCAGCGCTGCTGTGTAGTTGGTCCAAAATAGCAACACTTCTACATTAAAAGGAATATATTGAAAATTTGGTGAGGAAAGCCTCTTCGGTAAGGGGGAAGTAATTTAACTCCTTCGGTATATTCAATTACATACCTTGCAGTCTAGCCGGCGGAACACAGTTTAGGAAGCACTCTTGACCAAACGTTGTTCCTGCCGGACAGTCAATACTGGTCAGACTGGAATCGAGGAATGGCGCCCAGACACAGTCCACCGGACTACAAACCAGGGCCGGACCCTCCCACTGTCCGTCCACGCACTGCAGCTGAAGAAAAACGACACAAAAACTAGCTCCTCATTCACTTCATTATGACTATACCAACTACAAAATGTCACTGCCTCCCTTTATGTAGATGTTTATCATGTCGTGCCTATGGAAATTTCCGTGAAATTTGTACAAGCTATCAAAATAATGCTAAAATCTCATCAATGTCAGCACGTAGTCGGGTCACCGTGGACGTGAAATCCCGACAGAGTCTTTGAGCATCGACTGTTATGAGTTTGACACCATTACAAATTCCAGACAGTGATATACAATTTGTCCTATTTCATTTCTGAAATTAACAACAGAAACGGGAATAATAACCGGTCAACAAGAAAACAGATTGGGAAAAAAATTCTTGGAAATGTACGTATCCAGCGAGCAATACAGTAGGCATCAAAACATAATCGGCCACTTTTAAAAGAAATATAATCAGAACATTTTACTTAAACCTGACATTGATTTATTCAACAGCACTAGCAACCTCATTAAATTCGATCATCATGGTAGTAAACATTGAAAGGCTATAGGCGCTGCAAATTCTAAACTGTTGATTAGACAGCAGGTTGAATGAAACACAAAATTGATATCCTCATCCAATAACTTTTGATACCTTTGAGTGAACATAATATCTTTGCAATGAGTGATTAACTTTGAATATAAACATACCATAATCGGTGACGATGGTCTGTATCCCAGAATGCAATTCACTTCACAGACGTCACCCTCATTGAGACCGCTGCACGTGACATCAGCGAACGGAAAAGTAGGCGTGGCGCACGTAGGTCTTTCACATTGGTAGTCAACGCATCTTCCTAGAGCCGGGTTGAAAACTTGGTGTCCGGTACATTCGGATAGAGCTATGGGGTTAAAGTTCACCAGTGAGCGAAGTCGGACACCGGAAATAGCGATTTGAGGGGACGAGAGCTGGATTCGTACGTACTTAGTGTAGACGAAAGGTTTTGTCAGGTCATGGCTGATGTTAAACTGGATCGGGCTGTCTTCACAAGAGGCTACAGCAACCGTCGACAGCTGGGTGTGAGGTTGACCCTCAGGGTTGAGGAGTTCGGCTGACACGAGGGGTAAAACTTTCTCGACGTCGTAAACGCGTATTCCGCCGAGATGGACGATGACAGCGGATGCGATGACACTCTTTGGGAAACCTACCTATCAAATTAACATCAATCAACCATCAAAATCTTTGCTTTTCACCACCATTGATCTTTAGAATCTTACACTGAAATTGACAATTTTGGATAAATAAAAGAATCAAAGAATGCAACGGTGCTAGATTTGACAGTGATTGTAATAACCTATAACAGTCATTCAGGATTATGAGGCCATCTTCACACCTGACGTCAAAGTGCCTTAGTCAAAAAAAGTCAAAAGTGTCTCTGAGCACTTCTACTGTGTACTCCGTTCAGACAGTGTACAGACCGAGTGTACAGTATAATCTGTTTTCCTGTTTGAACCTAAAAGTGCACTCAAAGAGGTGAATACAGGCAGGGTTTTACGATTATACTAGTATATGGTTTTTAAGTGTCGAGGGAAGGGAGAGTTATAACTCGTTATTTTGCCTTACCTGAAGCCACAGTTCAGGCGAAACTTCGTATTCTATCCCACAGGGGAACCAGGCATCCAGCAAGGTCAATTTGTTTATGCATTCCTGTAGAAAATAAAAAGGTAACACTTCATTATGTCGGGGCTTACCACACTAATCTGGTTCCGTGGACCCTGCCACGGATCAATAAAAAAAATACGATAAAAATTCCTGCAGAGAGAAAAATATCTCAAAAAAAATTAGTCAATTAACAATAGTTAATCGCTTATATGCAAGTTGATACAAACTACAATAAAAGTCACATGGCATATTAATTCCACCATGCACTCTACAGGTTGAGTTGCATGACTTGCCTAGACACGCCTCTTTTACCTTGTTAGGTCTAGGTTCTCCTAGCAACACATCCTCAGAACACTCGGGTCCTTGGTACAGAGGGTTGGCTACGGCAGAACTGGCCCACTGGTCCAGAAACCCCGGTGGAGTGTAGAAACCACAATCTTGCTGACTCGTCGGACGCTCGAATTCCTCACAAACGCCATCACCGTCAGTTCGCCTACATCGACTTGGTTCACCTATGAATCGAAGAAATGGTAACCACTGATAAACTGCGTCTTATGAAGATAAGGATAAGAATCGCATTCACCAATAGCCATCTTATCTTCTCTGATTTTCGGGCAGTACGAGTGGACTCACTTTTGTATTACCAGGTCGTCTTACTTCACAAACACACGCTATCAAATTTGTCCTCTTTAGACCATCTTGAGGCCATTGAATTCGTGCAATGTATATCATGACTTCACTAAAACGCTACCCAATACGTACTCTGCAGGTTATTACTAGAAAGATTGTCTCCGTGGGTTGTCGTCTATGTTTCTTTTTTGTTTTTGTTTTTTGTCTGACAGTAATTGGAACAACTATAATATTATGTACGGTTTAAATTTGAATTCAATCTAGCAAACAGAAAATGACTACTCAGTAATAACATGGCATGATACATTACCTATGCCATCAGCGGTACAATCTAAAGTCCTGCTACGTATGTATATTTTACACAATTCGCAATTTATGTAAGATTTAAAGAGTCACGTATCATCGTCATCTCTCATACCTTCGCAGACGAAGCGGTCTTCGACCAGGCAAAGCCTGTCGCAGCCGTCGCCATCGTCATGGTTTTCGTCGTCACATTCTTCGTCGAGTCTAATAAGGATGGTGTGTGTGTGAGAGAGAGAGAGAGAGAGAGAGAGAGGATCAAGGATGCTATCAATCTGATTTTTCTCTGATACAAAGAGTACCATCCAATTCATCGAGAATTTCTCCCACTATTAATCTTTGAACGGCACTATTCATGTCATCAAGTGAGTTGGACTGAAAATCTGATGGTATACCAATTACACTTAGATGAAAAAACTGGTACGTTTGCAAAATGTGTGCTTATGGCACTAATTTTATTGAATAACATAGTGTTTATAAGTACAACAACTGAATTATTCTGCGAAATACCTTCTTCTGAATAAGATCTTTGCATTCCCTAGATCACCTTTTACACAGACTTAGAGATTTCCGCGAAGCACAACTGTCAAAGTAAGACCTTTGGCAAAGTTTGGGGAGCATTTACAGGATTGTGACATAAATTTCGACATAACAGTTACTGATTTATTCATGGTCGCACATTTGCTATTGCGCATTCCCCCTTTGACAGACATAACCTGGTCGTACTTTGTATCTCTCGAATATTACCGAGAATTAAATGTAGGCTATAGTATGATTATTACCCATCAATCCGGCCATTGCCACAGAACATGTCGCCAAGAGTATGATGGAGAGGAGGCGACAGTGGACCGAATGAATCGCCCGTGATTTGCTGGACGCGATACGAGTATTGGACGCCATCTCTTGCCGATCTGAAGGGGTGGAAGACGAGGAGGGAGTGAACAAAGGAAGGGAAGACAAGAACGTTTAATTCTAGATACTACTCGCGCTTTAAGAAGAGACTACTAACTGTACACATATTGTAAACTCGATGGTCATCGACCGCTAAAGGATATTTTTTAATCATATCTTACTAATAGTTAGTGGGAGTACATGAGTCTCTTTGATACATCACAAGCTAGTCAGACCAGTCAACTCAAAACTCTTTGACTAGCATGTTTTCAACGGCAGGATAAAGGGTGAACCAATGCTGTGCCCAGTCATCATCTTGCGGTAGTTCTTTACTATGGGGCGCCAAGTGTCGACGAATCATTTCGTAACGAAAGGGGCCATGCGACACTTGGCGCCCCATACTTTACTACATCGTCTATTCTTGGCGTATAAAACTCAGAAATCATAAGAGCCTGCGAACAAACAACCAGGCAACGGATCATCTCGTTCCACAAGATTATTGTGATAATCAATTGGGAATATTTTGTATTTTACCTGAGATTTCTGTAGTATGCATGTTTTGTTTTGTTGTTTTTTTTCATTTTTACTCTGAGTTCACGTAATGGAAACTGAAGCTATTCTCGCAGTCTTCACCTCTCGGATTTTTCTGTTTTCATATCAATTTCTAAATCTGCTTTCTAGTCGCATGTGGGAGGTCATATCGTTTAGCATCACTGTTATACTTTTGGAATTCATCAACTTGCAGATCCGTGTGATTATTTTGTTGTATTTACCAAATTACCAAAGCTTTTATCAAATAGTCATGATCTCAACAAAATGAATGCGCTTTCGCTTGCATTTCGACGTCAAGCCGAAGTTAACCCCTTCTCTCGACTATTTCGTCTTAGTTTACAATAAAAAGTGTTCGTTGGGGTTATGGCTGTCGTCTAGAATGGAAAGAAGTAAAAACGCTCCATTAACTCTGACGTCATAATGCCAATAGAAAACTTCTCATAACATTACATACCGATCATGAAACCACGTGGTCTCAACTTTGCGAAGAGATGACTCGCCGTTTTCCTCAAAAGGCGGATCACGTGTGATGCTATAACGCGCATGCGCGCAAGACTGACAGACGGACGAGTTTCGCGCCGAAATAATTTGCACGGCGTCGACACTCGTCCAAGACCGATGGATGAGAATGCGCAGGCGCAGGAGACGCTTGGTTGCGAAGAGACGGGTTGTAAACGGCGTGTCACAGTCGGCTGATATTGATCCTAGGGACTCAGTCGTTTGATCTTTAGTGTTTGGGAAAAGAGACAAAACATTGCTATCTGAAAATATTTTTCCGTTGTCTGAATAGGTGACGGCAAACCATGCTGGTTTTACCATACTTCGTTCGAAAGACAATTAGTTGCAGTTTATAAACCAATCTGATAAGACAAAACATACTTTTTGTATATTAAATCGAAAAATCAATTTCTATTTAAAGCACAAATAAAATGATGAAAGACACTGAAATCTGCAAGAGTTGATCTGAAAAATGATCATTTTCCACATTTTGTTACTGACCTTTCACAATAATCTTCTTGTTCCTCAAGTGATCCAAATAAACTGTAAATATGCATGTATATTTTGCATGTGTGTCGTCTGATCAAATTTTATTAAAACTAGATCGCCACTATGATTATGATAATATAGTTTTCTGTAAACCATGAAACGAATACTTAAGATTTGAAAGAAGACCAACCTTCATAAGTCAGTATGACGTCACTAACTGTATCAATGGGTTGATCCACGTAGTTAAACCAGATTGACAGTCTTGCTGGAACGACAAGGTGGTCGAACTCGAGATCGAGGTAGCATAGTGAGCAGTCGCGGCTACTACGAGTTGCAGCCAGCCAGGCTTGGCTGTCGAGTTCACATTTCCCGGCGTTTGGAGGTCCTGTCAGATAGAATATAGTATATGCATTACATCGGAATACACGTCGCCATAATAATCAGTAATGGTGATGTCGCTAAAATTTCTCTTTTAATCCAGAACATATACGTCTAATGAAGTCAAATCATTGCGACTATTTAAAAAAAAGTGTCTGGTGAGAAAACAGGTTCACATCAGCAGTGCCGTTTTGTTTTAGTTGTTAAAACTCTAAATCTGCGTACTAAACTTATGAAATTATACTGAAAACTCTTTGGAATATTATTAAAGACATTTATATGGAGAAAAGAACATATTTCCCAATATTGTCGAAAGCCAGCAGGTCCAAAAGCAGATAGCACATGGCATCCTTTTTTTTTATCTAGAAAATTTAAACAACCCACCTGTAGCCTCAGAAGGGTCCACATAAGCCGTTCGCTCGTTCTGATTGGTCGTCGCTCTGCGCGCGTACTGCGCGAAGGCGTCGTCAAGCGTGCAATCCAAACAATGCGCAGAGGGCGCTTCTCCTTCTTCGTGCTGCTGCTGCTGCTGCTGGGCGTGTCCACTCAGGGGTGGGATCCAGGCAATCGTCACCCCACCCTCGGGGTCCTCTGACATGACCCGTGGGGGGAGGGGAATGGTGCTTGGGGAAGGGGACGGGGCCCACGAGGAGTACATCAGGTTAATGTAACAGTGCATCCTCGCTCCTTGCTGTGGGGTGAAGTGATCCGTACATCCTGCGTCTGAACACAAAAACAAAACATGCACACGTACAAACACAAACACACAGACAAACAAGTAAGTAAACTTCCAGTGTAGTGTAAATACTTTAAGCGAGAATCGAGTGTCCCTTATCTTATGTGGTACATGTATCTCTTTTTTAACGTCCATAATTCAGAACTTAAAAAAAATATGAATTATTTTTAGCGTATGGTTAATGTTGATGAATAGGCAAAATGTCTGGATTCGAATGTTAAGATTTCAGATTTCAGAAGTGAAATTACCCAATGAACAAATCTGGCCACTTATAAGAGATGTTCGTTGTTTGTCTTCACAAAGTACGGCTTAGATGCCTGTAATTCAATCGGTAAAGCTTTGTGAACTCTGTGATTCAAATACGTGTAATATAAAGAAACGAGATAAAAAAACAAGATAAAAAGAAACGAGATTAAAAAAAACCAAGATAAAAAGCATCCAATCTTACTGGAATAACCCATATAATTTCTGTAGGGCGTGTTGGTGTATATAGTTGGCCTGCCATCACACGAGGCCATGTCACTCTCAGCTGGACACGGGTCTCGACAATGCATGTTGAGAGGCGTAGGGTTGGTGTCAGCCACCAAGTCGCCCGTTTCTAGGGATGGCGCCAACTCGCGGCAAGGGTCGTCGCAGGACATGGCCTCAATGCCGTGATGGACGTGTAGCAATCCGAGCACGTGACCGGTCTCGTGGATGAGTGAGTTATCCGAGAGATGCGACCCACCTTTCAGCACGACGCCACCTACGTTAAAGGTTAAATTGGTTGAAGCAATTTACACATTCGTTTCTCATACAGTAAAAAGGCACTAATATCTGTACCATGACAGAACGTAAAACGGGGTTTGGACGTAAAAATAAGTATAATGGTGTTAACTAGTATGTATTCGGCTCGTCATGTATCTCTTTCTTTTGTTACATTGCGTATGGGTCATACACACTCAGTTATGCCTACTGCAATTTTCCGTTCTCAACAAGTATATGGTTGCTAAGATAAATTTTCTGATACCATGCATTTTCATTCAGGTATTGTATTGATATTGTATTGAGTATGTCCATCAAATTTATTAGGCGTACAATCGTAAACATTTTTTTTTATCTTGTACGCCGATCACATTTCGATAGATTTGAAGTAGGTATCGGAAAAAGGTTACGTAATATCTATTGATAATTATTACACAGTCTTCATAAAGTTACAAGAGAGGATATCAGCGGAGTATTACCTTGAGTTCTGAGGGCATTGACATTCCACGGCAAGGTGGAAAACCCCTCGACGTCTTTTTCAACAATGTCCACAAAGAAAATGGCCAGAGCATCACTGCCGCTGACGTTAATGGCGTGCTTCAGCTCCCCTGATGTCATATACGCCCTGGGAAAGGAAGGAAATCAGTCAAGATTTCGTCTTGCACAACAACTTGTGTAGACCTTCTGGTCCAGGATCTATTTTATTACGATCATTTTGAAGATATCACTCAAGTACCTAATGCCTTGAAACCTTGCGTTCTTGAATAAGATGAACACGGTCTTTACTTTATCCGCCATCTCTTATATAATTCGAAAGTCAAATCAAAGAGACGCATCGCCACATTTCACTACAAAGGGTATGTGTGAAAACAGCCGTGGATAATTCCAACGCATTTGATAATAATGAGAAATTTCTTTAATACTAATCACAGATGAATCGTTGCAGTGAATTTTTTTGCCGATATTGCAAGTAAGATCAGAGTTTTGTCTCACAACAAAAATGGGATTCTCGTTTCTTTTTTTTTTAATTGAACAATACAAATACGTGATTCTATCTGCAAGGTTCAGATTGGTCTGATTACCCAATTTGATATCTTTGATGCTTAGAGCATAAATAAATGAATAAGGATATTAAAATGATTTGAGCTCTCACCGGATCGAGGAGTATGGATCGAAGCAGGTCTCCAGGGGATCAGTAACATCCGGGTCACAGCAATCACCGCCGTCCCAGTCATGGTAGAACTTATTGCATTCTGGTTGGCACGCACCGTCCGATATCAGCGACTGTGCGCATTCACTGCGCACCCAGTCACAATCCCCGCCGTCAAACCTAAGAGCAAAGAAAAGAGATGTAGAGATGAATCGATGAATAAGAATGAATGAAAGCTTTAGCTATACATAGTCTATGTGCGTATATAGTCTATCAAATTTTATTTGGTATTACTGTAACCATTCTCATCTCATTTCCATTTCCATTTCCATTCCCAAATTGCTAGTTTGTGCAAAATTTGCGAGAGATCAAGCCGCAAGCTTGAGATTCTTAATCAACATAGTTCACATCGTCTCAGTTGACATGAGCTACATCACGGTATGGTACATTCAAAACAACCTATTCTCTCTTCGTTGAGAAAGTGTACAGTATACTCACCCTGTAGCCGTATGGTTGAATCCCTCGTCACATTCACCATTCCCGATCCACTTCTTCCTTCCCGACAGCACAAGCCTACGCCGAAGGGACGAGTTCCTGACGAGAAGGGTCTCGACACTCTGCCACGTGATATTATGCGGCCGATACGCAGCCGACAGAATGCTATGTTGCCTCCGAAGATCATTCGAAGTTATGGTCGGATTTGATCCGTCATCTTTCGCCAGCACGATCGGGCGGTATCGGATAATTTTCTCCTGTCGTAATTCCCAGTTGCCAATAAAGCTGCGCGCAACCTCCGGATGATCGCAGACCGTCATTCCGCATCTCGGAGCCAGTATCTGAGGATGCGTGGGAGGTCTTCGTAGATCCATTGTCACTATGCGTGGTTCATTCATCTCTCTTGGACTCCACTCAGTCAAAAGTTCTCCATGGAAGTCTTCAGACAGGACGATATCATCCAGCATGCTCGTTGCCATGGAGACGGCAGATGATGCGATCTGCTCGTGCGACAGTGCCACTCCGTACACGCGCAGGTGACCGACGGCCCCACGAAACGGAGCGTGGGTGATAAGACTTCCACCTAGGGTGAACTCCTTGCACCTCTGCGACACCAGGCTGAAGACTGCACCCCTCTGTCCGACAGCCGCTCCCATCATGGCTCCATCAAGGTACATCTTCACTTTCCAGCCATCATAAGTCACAGCTACGTGCATCCACTCGTTGGGTTGTAAAGGTCGCTGCGATCTCACCGTTGTACTCTCGATGGAACGGTCCGTCTGGAGGTTGAACTGGATCTCGGCATCGCCATTCGTTGACGGGTTCGTGGAGTCCACAAAGAGAGACCATCCCCGCACCGTGTTGGAGGTCCTACACTTGTCTGAAAGCTCTGAATAGGTGAAAACAGAAAAGATTCAATAACATCATAATGTCACATAAAGACATTTATTTGGTGGTTATTTGTCGTTGGGTTGAAAGATTGATGTAAAAAAGTGGCAAAATTCCACTGAAAGCTATAGTTCTTCCGGGGTAGTTCTCTGAATTGGTTAATTTCAGTTCTCTGAACTGAAATCTGAGATACGTTTCAGTTTCATAGCGCTTTCTCCATTCGAGCACACATTTGCTTGAGGGATGAGATTGAGATTGCCACAACTGATTTACGAGAGAAAACTTCATCTAATGTCATCCAAGAAATAAAAGGTTAACTTGAATGAAGGATGAGAAATAAAGGATTATGTCCTAGGAACACGAGGAGACAGATAGCCAGCAAATAATGGCCACTTAAATGTTCCAATGTCAACTACTCATCCATTATGGCCTCCTTTGAGTGTATTGATCTTGGTTTCTAACTGACTTCAAGATTGCCTACATAAAGCTTTTTACTTTTACTGTGTCTGTGACGTAATCACAAACGTTAAACATTCTACCTGACCTTTAGACAGGGCGTCAGTTCATTCCTAAACAGTAGTAGTAGTAGTCTTGGTGTAATAAGACGAGGGTCTCTCTGTTTCGCTTCAGCTTGAAAGGCTTGCTAATCACAGAGATACATTACATTAATGTGTGTGTGCTTAGGAATAATAATGTGGTCCTGTCTTACAAAACTGATGATTTTGACTCACTAACGCTAATCAAAAAAGAGATAAAATAACATAATGTTACAGAAAGTAGAGCATCAGTTTGTGTCGGAGAACCGGGAGATAATATCGGCGAGCATTAACCTAAACAATGTAATCACTCAATGTCAAAATGTCCGACCATGGAATAACAAGTTGACATTACCAATGAAATCATTGACATTTGTGGTCACGTGATCAGAGTATGCGACCTTCAAAAAGACAAAATCAACAAAAAAAAAAGAATAGCACGGGGTGACTGGGAATTTTACGTCATGGATCAACTCGACCATTCTCGATTCTATCACACGAGAGAAAACCTTGATCGACGAAAACATTGTTTGGTCTTCACAACGACAACTTAATGGGGTGTTGGACCCCGCTCTACCGTTACAACCATAACGCGCGGTAACTAAGCAATGGGAACACGCAGCCGCAGGTGTCGCTCAGTGGTTTCTGGTGTGACGGTTCTACTGCAGTGACTGCGTTAACAAAGACAGATTCATGTGTCGTAGGCCTATCTGGTTGCTCTTGAAAAGTGCGTTGACATTTAGCCTTGAATTCTCGTAATGACGTGTGACAACAGCACCCCCTCGCCCCTGGGTATTGTGTCACAGAAATTGCTATTCAAACACACACGCACAGCACACGCACACTCACATACGCTCGCTCTCACACTCGATACATAACCCGATTGTCACTGCCCTGGTGAGGGTCGACAGTGAATCAAATAGGCAAATATTTTCCCTAAGGAAAACAAAGCAACACATGAAATGAACAAATCAATGTCAATTCTAACCTCTTCTTGTGACACAGATTCAACAGCATCTTTACACATATTCAGATCACAGGATCTGCAACTTGACTCTTTAGTTTCGTATTTTTTGTTGTTTCAGTAACAAAATAAAATCAATGCTATGATGCATCGCTTGCCTCACATTTAAATGAAGTAAAGGGCCTATCTCGCTGGAGTAGACGTCGCGACGTCTCCTCTAGTGAGATAGGCCCTTTACGTTGCCGCGACTGATCTATTATGCGACTCGACAGACCAAGAAATTGCTTGCGCTTTGACCAAGTCGTCGACTCCAGGGCGACTTCCGAGACGTCTCCAAACGATAGGACAACTTACTGACCCTGAAGTCACGGTACGTCTCCGTAACGTCTCCTCAGTCGCGGAGACGTATCCGCGACGTCTCCACATCGTCCCCGGTAGGTGGCCATGGGTCTCCGCAATGTCGCGAAGACGTCTCCGAGTCTAGCTAGAGACTGGAAAAAAAGGTCAATCACGTGACTATGGTATTACGTTCCGGAAGAAACATTCTCATCTCAGCCATCGATGTGGTAAGAGTAGAACATAAAGAACTTCACAGCGATAAAGCACAAGGAAGTACTTGCAAACCAGAGGGTATAGTTGCCAACTGTTTGTGAAGGTCAGTTGTGATACAGTGACAACACGAAAGACCAGAACGAGCCATTTCATAGGCCTATGGACACGCGTGTTTTTAAAGCTACTTCATCATAGCTCTGCTAACTTTCTTTGTCTACTCAACATTGCTCAATTGTCCATAAACATGAAGCCAGTTGGTTTAATGAAGTTTCCGCTTGCTCGCATACGAATGGTCCTCGGTTAATCAAATCTGTGACTCATTGATACTCGCTGCGTATTTTCAAAAGTAAGAAAAAAAGGACAATGTCGTTAACGCCATGGTGCCCTATTTCCTTACTTGTACACTGCTCAAACAATGTTATTTCTGTCAGCTATACGTCTTGTCCATAGCAAGTATCTCATTTCCCTTTACACACCCAAACACACACACACACACACACACACACACACACATTATTATGTTGACTGTATTGATGCCTCGTCCAATCTACAGGTAACTCTGCGTACGTCGAATTTGTTAGGACAAACCAAAGATGCAAAATTCAACTTAGGAAATGTATAGTTTGGCTCAAGAAAAAAGTTTCGACTTAGGTGAATTTCTACTTATGTAACTTCGGCTTTTTCAGGCTGAACTGTGCAAGTTGAGAAGTGATAGTACTGATCAGAATTTCGTCATGTAGGCCTACTACCAAAGTTTTCATTTCTTTTTAGGAGGAAATTATTAACAGAAATTAATTTCATATGTTGGATCCGATTTCTTCTTTGTTTTCTCTATAAGGATGCACATGAAACGGATAGCTTTACAAAAAATGTTCCAGTTTAAACGTTTAAGGATGAATTGCGCTTTGCTAGAAATAGTTTTGTTAACAAGCAATATCAGGATTCAGCGATGAAGTCAATTGCTAACACCTTTGTTCACGTTAGAAAAATTTCCATCTGTGATTTATGTGCTTCTTTCAAGGTAACTCCCTTTTCTTTCGCTCTAGTTACGCTGAGGGTGTTTCAAACATTCGTATTAAAAAAAAAAAAAGAATCCACGTGCGTATCGCGTGATCAACTTTTTTTCTTTTTTTTTTTAATCGTGGCCTGGCCTTTACCCAATCAACTAATCTTTTGATTCCATTAAGAGTTTTTTTTTCCTTTTAAAGCGATTATGAGTTTCTTTCATTTGATACTCCGTTCACAAGGAGTGCAAGAGATAGGGAAAGAGGGAAGATACAGAATGGAAGTTATCATAATCAAACAGAAAGGGATTGGAGGGTGTATCGAGAGTAAGCAATGAAGATAATGAAAATGTACACGTGTCCATCATGGTCATGAGCTATGTAAGCATTACTCATAGGCCCATGAGCAAATGCACACACGATTAGTGCACATGCATCTTTATGTCAAATTGTATATTCATGAAACAGCAAACGTCGCGCATACTTTGTCTTAACACATCCATAAAAATGCAGAACATCTGCATAAGTAAATTGGGGAAAATTTTTCAGTAATGCCACCAAAACGCTTTTTCATCAACGAGCATGGATCCAAACTATCAGGACTCTTTTATCTTTTTTTTTTAAATGAAGCGACAAACCACCAAAGTAGGAACAGCAGCCTATTCACTATTTGTACCACTCTATTTTGTCCCTTTCCTATCGGCACAGACAGATATATTTCATGTCAAGGTGACTTTGAAAGGATTCAAATGACAAAAACATAATTCGTTGACACCTTTTTTTCTCAATCTAATTGTCCCGATAAAAATATTTCCAAAAAAGCGCTTGTAATGTATTAATCTTTTGTCGCCGTCACACAAAGCGAACTTTTAAGCCAGCTTTGCTTACTTAGCATTCTAGCATGAAGGGATTGACAAGACTTGGCAGTGTTTACTCACCACGTTTCCAAAAAGTGATCCACATTTAGAAATTTTCAGTGATCATCATCCCTGACGTCCAAAACTTTGCAGAGCGCCACAGGTGTGTCGTTTGATATTGATATACTGTACAGCATGGAAGTCACCTCGATGCGACAATAATCACGGCATTTCACCCAAGAATTGCTTATACTTCTTGATAAAGTTCATTTCTGCTTGATTTTGTGCTTTCCATTTTGTTATTATTATAATAACCATTACTTTTGTCTGTACAATTGCGGTATAACATACAAAGGCACATGCATAAAATGTAAAGGAATGACACATATTACTTGGTTAATTTAGTTTATGCAAAAAAATGAATTAAAAGAAAAATTCTAATATTTCCTTAGAGCCTAACAAACGTTCGCAATCATGGCAATAGGATTTCGACGTACATCTCATAATCAATAGATGGACGAAACGTGTCCGAACTGTATAATTTTTGTACATTTTTGCTGTACATTATTTTCAATGGCCCGTCAGACGTCGTCATGTCGTTGTCGGTGAATTTCATGAGTGGACATGGGATAGCAAGTTTCTGTAGAGAAATACGATTCCCCTTACGAAAACAGAACGAAAAAGGGAAATATTTCATGCAGATTGCCTTAGAAGTAGACATTTATTATTCACAGCAATTTGTGACTTGGAGGAATTAGAGCACACGGATGAGGAGATGATCGGAAGAAGATGACGAAAAGAATTTCAGGGAGCAGGATATCAGAAGAAGGTATAAAGAAGAAAAGGATGAGAATAAAAAGAGGAAGAGGAAAACAAGTAACAGAAAAAGAACGAAAAGCAAAAGGACACAGTCTTCCCGTTACACCTGTAACCCTGACAACATCACTGCAGATAGTTTTAAAGAGTCCTAAATACGTACGACGCGTAAGTCTTAGGTCTTGTTCGCTCTTTGGGTTTCAGTGTCGATCGAGGCACTAAAGCTTCTTGTCAAGAATTACAACTGATCAATGGGGACAAAGTAAATCGACATCGCTTTTCATGCTTCAGTGTATGCCAATAAAGGAGCAAATTAGGAAACCCTTCTGTGACGTCAGCAAAATAAGATGGTTGCCAGGTTTGAAAGAACTTCTTACTCGGGAACTAAACTAAATCTGGTGAGAGAAAAGCGCCAAATCAGCTCAAAACATGCGAAGCTGGAAAATGTTTTGAAAATTAATGTATCTCACTTTGAGTGATATAATTATGTCATTCAGCGTGGTTGTGTCAATATATATGATATCAAATATATTTAAATCTTTACCCTCTATCTTTCTTTTAGACATCAGCTTTGTCGCTCCATTTTCGTCTGGAATTGAGCGACCGTTGATATTTCGTTTTGTACATTAATAAATTTCTGACATTTGTCATTACATTCATCCAAAAAGCGTAATGCGAACTATTACCACAAATTTATTAAAAATTACGTGGCTTGGATTCAACAGAGCAAAGAACTTGAGACTGAATTAAGAGATTATTACTGATATATATTTTTTGGCTCTTTTCATACGCTTTGTCAATGAATTTATTTTTGTCTCAGAATAGAATTACTGTTGAATGTTTTTAGGATGTTTATTGTTTATGAAGTTGCTTTTGTTTCTTGCCAGAGGAAGTCAGACCAGGAAGGTTCTTACCTGCTATGACGGCCGGACTGGACTGTCCACCTTCAGGCTTTACCCATAGTTCTAGAGTGAAATTCTGTCGTGGAAACTGAAAGCCATCTTCGTGCATCCTCTTGTAAAGCAAGGAGTCCGACCTGCCTCTGAAATACACCGCCTTCTGGGGACCATTGCTGAGGTCGGTGGTATCCAGGCCGTGGGCGTGGCGCGGAAAACGAGCATGGTCCTTTCCCTGAAATCTATCGGTATCGTGACATTGATTCGATATATCCCGGCGTCCTCCTCCGTCCAGCTCTCTTACAAATCGCCGGAGCGGCTCGTCACCAGCGAGCTGGGCATCCTCAAAGGGGAGTTCAAGACTTCCGTAAGACGGTGGATATAGGGCAAGGCCAAGTAATATCGATATACACAATTGCAACATGATCGCGCAGGGCTGTAGACGAGGTCGTCTGCTTGTCGTGGATGCTGCCGGATTGTGATCGACCTCCTTCGCTGGGCGTAGAAACGCCAACACTCTGATAATCAGTGACAAATCTGCGGTTTCGAGGACCAAATGTAAAGTGACAAAGCCCTTGTCATCGTACAAAAGCGATTTGTTAGCTGTCGGATTCGACCTTACGAGCCTTCTGTACAGTTCCCTGTAACACGGTTACGGCGAATGAACCGCTTCGTGAGAGCCCTGTGGGTTTTGTTTTTGCCTATCCCTTGAGTCCGTAACGAGCGAGTGAGCAAGGGTATCAAATTAAGCGGTGGATTAAGACAGCTATGTGGAGATTCCAGGGTTAAATGCGTGAATGTATTCAGTAATAACGACAAAATCCAAGGTTTAGATTGGTGAGTTGATACAGGGCATGCACTACAGAACTAAGTCAATAACTCTCTATATATCGTGGAGAAATCCAAAATTAATTTTGCTGTTGTGGTCTCAGTTATTGCAAAATTTGAGAATTAAAACTACGACCTCGAGAAGAGAAGTTGAAAATCGTGACTTCCTCAGTGGATGAATACCTGACTAAAACTCCTTTGCAGTGTCCAACTTAAAAGATTGTTTTTTAAGACGACAAGCAAACTTAAAAGACTGTTTTTTAAGACGACAAGCAATTGGTCAATTGCTCCGTCAAAATGCAGTATAATGGTAACAAAAAACGAATTTTAATCTGTAGTTATGGGTGCGCAGGGGAAATTTTTAGAGCAGCTTTTATTCTTCTTCGCTCCTCTTTTATGCATGATAATCTCTAGACTGTAACAGTCTGTAATCCGGCACTAAACTCTAGAGAGTTGAACGCCCTGCTACAGCTCTCTATATACGGTGCTCAAATACACAGTGAGCGCTTTTAGCATCTTAATAATAATAATGATAATAACAATAATCACAACAATAATGATAAGGTCTTATTTATTCAGGGTAGCCTCTTCAGTGTTGCCACTGCTCTACCAGAGGGCCCTGTTATTGTACCCTATAGTAGCGTTGCCAGGTACCTATTTATACACCTGGGTCAAGAGAGACACGGTGGATAAAAACACCTTGTCCAAGGACGTAAGCACTGGGCGGGAATTGAACTCTGATCCTCTGATTAGGAGTCGAGAGTCTTATCCACTATGCCACAGCGCCCCTCAGAGAATAAGAGATGGTACTGAATATCAATAACTACCCAGTATTCGGTCTGGACCGAATCATACTTCATTTAGAATGTCATTGGCATAATGATTTGCCTGTTTGTCACTTGATTTGTTTGTTTGTTTGTTTGTTTGTGTGTGTGTGTGTGTGTGTGTGTGTGTGATAGGGCTTTTATAAAAGATTTCATTCTTGAGTTGTGTAATGTTCTTTTTTGTCTATCATTATCTTACAAGTAGAATATGATTTTATGTTTACGTATTCAAGTGGAATATGGCTCATATATTATGTCAATGTTATTCAAGTGGAATGTAACGCATATATCATAAACAGAATATTGTTCAGTTGGTTTGACTCTTTTTGGTCTGCAATCATTGTCGATGGTTGCGCGAGAGACTACTGCAGTAAATACTGCAAAATTATAATCTTGTTGTCTTAAACTGCATGTATCAAATATTTTTGTTTCTTTGTACCCAGAACGAATCGTTTATTCATGTACGACTTGAATGGAATAGATGAATATCATGAAAAAATTATATGTATATATATGCATGACATTGTATTCAGATACAAACCCACGCACAAAATGTATCGCATACATCAAAATACAAATTATCGAGCTGCAAACACATTCATTTATATACGTTTGTATAGTAAAAATGTAAGGGAAAAGAATAAAAAACATGATGAAATACAAAATGTCATAGTCTGTGTCATTTCTCTTTCATTTTGGTGATGAATGTGTGTGTGTATGTGTGTGTGTGTGTGTGTGTGTGTGTGTGTGTGTGTGTGTGTGTTCATGATGTATACATTAGTGTACACGTACTGACTGTTTCTTAGCCCAGACGACCGCGTGTAAATGGTTGCATTATGGTTCTCCCTGATATACTCAGTAGTCCAGTAGCATACTTCGGTTCACCCTTTTACGTCACTGCTGATTAATGCATCGTAATCATAAACTAAACATCCATCTAGCTTTTTTTATTAGCTTAATAACAAAACTTTAATATCACTTTGCATACTGCTCATGGTAATGGAATGCGTGGCAATGTATGGGCAGTGAACAAGAATCTGGAGCCCTATTCATGAATTTCCCCTGTAGACATTGCTTGAAAGGATCTTTACAAAGGTAGGCACGCACCAACAATGTGACACATTCTTCGCCAATTGCAATGATAAACATTCTCGGACTACGAATACATGAATGGATGTCGTATAACTCGCTTGTGTATGTTCCTTTGCTCCCAGCTGCATGAGTTTGCGTGCATGCATACTGGGACCATGTGTGTATATCATGATCTGTGTGTATATGTCTTCCAAACTATTGTCATATCTACAACTTCTGCTAGAACGGCGTTCCCTCCCCCCTTTTCCCCAAGATCCAACAAGTGATATTTTAACACGGTCTAGTTGTTCAAATACTATCATCACCATCATGGTCACCCTTTAAAATTTTTTCTTCAACACAAGGCAGTCAAAGTGATAATAATGATAAAAATAAAAGATATGCTCGCCACCTTTAAAAGGGTCTATAGTGCAGTCTACATCTCAAACTAGACTATTCTGTCTGTTTGATTTAAAGAGGTTGCTTTGGTTACCATGAATAACGCGGAACGAACGAGTAATTTTTCGTTTAAATCATCAACTAGTCGGGGGGAGAAGGAAGAAAAAGAAAAGGGACTGAAAAGAGGAAAGCCGCAAATCGTCTGTTGGGGTTCTTGCTCTAACCGCCAGACGTACACGTAGAGGTGTTTGTCTGAATGAATTCGATTTGATCTTGGAGGGGTGACAATATCATAGAGAAAATTGTCCTCCAGTTTTTTTCTGTCCCTTATACATATTGATAAAGTCACCGATGCTCTTGTTGACCTGTATTACTGTAACATTTTGAAGCCACGGTGTTTCTGCCGTAGGCCTATACTTGGTTATAAAATCTATTCATACTATTTCCGAGAAGTCAGCTTGACTTATTTCGCGTTACTTTATGGCCTAATTCAACTTTATCAATAGTAAGCAGCCTTTTCAGCACGCATTTATGTGCATCGTATATGTGTGTTTTTAAATAGTCTGGAAGAATCCCTTCATTCACAAAATCCTTTCTTCGGGTGGCGCCTTTCAGGTGAAAGGGGACACTATTCCCGGCTACGACATTCCTACCGGGCGCGTGGGAAATATGAGAAATTGCGTCACTGCTGAATGGTCCTGCCTGTGCTGATATTTACCTCGCTCCGGATGGGTAAGCCCGCCGCTGAGGAGCTTCCGCCGTCGTAGGCTTCGCATTTATAATCTCAGTGTACACACACACACTGAATGCGGAGGTGTGGGGTAATTATGGCTTGTTCAGAGTGCGTGGGATTTCCTTCAACATTGAAACCATCTTCCGAAACCCACGCACCGGTATACAACGCTAAAAAGAGACCAACACCATTCATAAGTATGTGGTGACAATATGGGTAAACTTGCTCTCCGTCCTGCGGTCAACCAGTCGCCCAATATTACTCTAGCGTTTGAAAATCATTGTTAATCTTTAGACATCAAAGTGCAACCAAAATTCCACCTCATGTTATATTGTGATTCCATTTTTCTGAAATGATATCAAATCACGTATCACCGTGAAATCGTTATTGTATTTGCTCCAGGAAAGTAAAAATGACATGCTTTCTGCAGCGCCCTCAATATTTTCCTTGCTTATAACCTCGTCAATGTAACAGTCATATCGTATCGTATGATTTTATTATCATATCATATCATATCATATCATATCATATCATATCATATCGTATCGTATCGTATCGTGTCGTGTCGTATCGTATCGTATCGTATCGTATCGTATCGTATCGTAAAAAGATTCTGATAAATGAATATGATAATGGCATGATATGGTATGGTATGGTATGATATTATCATACCATACCATACCATATCATGCCATTATCATATTCATTTATCAGAATCTTATCAAATAAAGTCATAATATCCTATCCTATCCTATCCTATCCTATCCTGTCCCATCCTTATATCATCACATCAAAACATCATATATGCAGGATATTTAATACATTATTATATTACATACATTGTCATATTAGATAGATGCCGCCGGTATTCAGCTACATGTATCCTTTTTGTGTTAGGGTTTGGAAGTCACGGATATAAAACCCAGCCGCGTCACAACATAGTTAGATAAGAAAACGCGAATATTCCATTCACTTTTTCGGGCTTCTTTTTTTTTTCTGTAACAACCGTTACAGATTTGACCTTTGGAAAGGGAAATGACCCTATCAGACCATTAGAGACAACCCTGAAAAGAGAACGAAGCCGCACAAACGTGGACAAAGACCAAAAGAGCAATGGGTCTTTCTATGCCATCGCTTTTGTTTCCGTTCCTATACTCGGGTCAGCGTCCTTAAAAGTTGTAGGAGATGTGAAGTGTCCAAATATTTGCACCACTTCAATAAAGGCCTTGTTTCATCCACTTCCTTTGTGGATTTTCAATGATATCGTATTTAACGTGTGAGACGCAACGCTACATGTCTAGAAATTTGCCAGTGTATACTTAACACTTTTAGAGGGTGTCTGGAATGCTGTTCTAAATATTCCTTCGTATAAACCTTTGCACTCACTGATGGGGTAAAGGAGAAAGAAAAGGAAATGAAAAACGGGAGCCAGGGGATGTGGCGAGAGAAAAAGCTTGTATAGAGCTAGAGGATTTCTGGAACACAAAAGAATTCCAAGCCATCACTGTTGTGAACAAGACAAAAGATGAACAAAAATTCACAGATAGATCAGAAAGAGAGAGACTGAAAGAGACAGCCAACTAACAGAGAGATAGATAGAGCTGATGTCTCAGATTGATATATACAGATAACATATACGGACGCACTCAGAAAACGAACAGATTGACGAATATACAAACAAGTACAATGAATATTACAACACTGGAAATGGGAAATTTATGAGCAGAAATCAAGAAATTTGGAAAACGACTATATGCAGCAGGTATTCAGACAGGAAGATAGATAGATAGACTGATAAATGAAGAGAAAGTATAGGAGTTTGGTATCTTGATAAAATGTTGAGACATAATATCGAGAGAGAGAGAGAGAGAGCAAACTTTTCGCGTCGTCAAAACAGAGTACACACACACTTCAATGATCCAGGTAAATCGTCTTTGAGCTTATCGGTCTTTTCTTGTTAGATTGGTTATGCAATCATTAGAGAGAATGAGGAATTTAAAGGAGAGACGTTTCATTCGCAAGCCTTTCAAATTTCAAAGATCATCTCCCCAAGATCATCTGCATAATCCCGTCTATAGTGCGTTATGCAATCGTATAGACAGAAAATGTAGAAATTAAGGGAAAGAAACTCTTTTGCGAACCTTCCTATTTTCGGAGAAAAGGGGTCAATAAAGGCATAAATGGATTGCGAACCATCTTTTCGTGCAGAATGTATTTCTCAGAAACTAGCGTAATATTGTCTTCATTCAGAAGGTAGGCGTTATTGTCACTCAGTCAAAATAAAGGACGCTTTGTATACATGTACTTTAAACATGGATATCATTCACAAAGTATTTCCTGCCGTTCTATCTGTCTGTGTATCTCTTTTTATTTTCTTTCTCTCGCCCACGCGTACCCCAAGATTTCCCTCTCTCTCTCTCTCTCTCTCTCTCCCTATCTCATCAACGTATACTCTCTCTCTCTCTCTCTCTAACTATCTCCTATGTCTGCCTGCATGTTTTTCTGTCTGTCTGTCTTCTCTCTCAATGCTATAGTTATTTCCATTCTATTTTTTAATGGATAATGATAATGATAATGATAATGATAATAACGATGATAATAATAATAATGATGATAATAATAATGATAATAATGATAGTAATATGACATATTTATATAGCGCTTAATACATTCATGTTTCGAATCGCTTTACAATTATCAAAAACAAACAACCAAACATATCATCAACTACGAATACAATTACAAATAATCAACTATAGATAATCATCAGTTCTATTCTAGAAATAATTGGGTTTTAAGTTTCTTTAAGTTTCTTAAGTTTCTTTTTGAAAATTCATTTTCCAGGTTTTTCTTAACAGTGCATCATATACATGATGATATCATTAATTGCTCTCTGTATCATGTTTCTGTTATAAGTTCTTTCTATGATATGTAAATAAGCATGTTTGTTTATCATATCAAAATCACAAGTGAAATTATCCTATCATTTGACATTAGTACATGAGTACATTAATCGTATAAGACTAATATATGATATTACGTTCTACTCTAATTTTATGGATCATCACACTAGCTCGTTATATTGCACTACAATGTGGTTGTATAAAATCTCTACCCTTACAATGGATTTTACTCTATCCCTTGATAATAATTACATGACCATTGATAACATTATACATCGGGTGACATATTGATTATCAAGTCCTCATTGATAATGACTCAAGTATAGATTGTCTGGGATTGTTTTTCTGCCCTCCCCCCCCCAAAAAAAAAAAAAATAAATAAAAAATAAAAATAAATAAAAAATAAATAAAAAATAAAAAATAAAAAATCTTGTTCTTAATTGTTTCTCATGAGACTTACATTTGCTACTACAAATGTATTTTGGTTACTACCCATCATGTTTTATTTTCGATATCTTGTGCGGAAACTTTCAGGATTATTTCACAATGGTACGTCATAGATAATTATGCAGATTTCGACTGCGTAATTGCACGTGACGCATCGCGTGCGCCTCCAGGCATCTAACGAACGCAGACACGGGCTTGGGCAAGGTGCGCGTTTGTCGGGCTACTAATCTTGATCTACACTACCGTTCTGTGACGGTAACAGCGATGGAAGCGTCCGACTGTTTGACACAATTTTGAGATCATAAATCCGTCCATCGCTAAAGCTTTACAGGCGATATAAAAGAAAAGAGGATGTTGTAATTACATCCTGATCCTGCGGTTTTTCCCAAAAAAAAGTAGAATAAAGAATAAAAGAAATCCATAAGTAGAACTATGGCAAGGAATTTGGGTCATCGCCGATGACACAAAATCGCGAAGAATATTGGTCATGCAAAAACTAGTTCACCAAAAGGCAGATTTAGAATTTTGAAGGCAAAAATTCCCAACTTGCACGCCACACCAAAACTCCAGGATTGTGATGATATTCGTCACGTAATTATGTTCTCGGACGTACGACCTCAAAACAGCTGTTATACTTCAAAATTTCGGATCAAAACCAAATTAAATGAAAACGTCCTACTTTTAAAAAATAGATTCTTGTTTAAGGAAAGTGTCTATCATTTCCTCGATAGAAAACGGAAGAACTAAATCAAAAATCCACAAAAGCTACAATATAGGCCTAACTGATAATTTATTATCATTATCATTGCACTGTATATCGTCAAATTTGATCTGACATCGATGCCCTGTTTTATAAAGAGTTATGATTAATTATATAGTTGATTTCTATGATAAGTCTATGACAGCCTGTGTAGTAAGGAAATTAATAATCGATTTTATCTTTTGATTTGATTTGAAATACTATCTATCAAATCACTGTCCAAATTTCAATAGTCTAGGGTAAGAATGGAAATTTAAATGCACAATTGCATTTTATATTTTGCACCTATTTCTAAACTGAATAAACATCTAATAATCATCATGTTTTGATGTCAAAATGCCATGATGTCCCCCTGCTATTGACCGATTTAATATCCATTACAGACTACAAGATTATACTTTAAAGGCAGACTGAAATATTTTGGTTTAAGATCACATTTTTCATGAAGATTAACAGGAACGAAACGTTTAGTGAGATTAGTTGCTTTCAGGATCACCGCATCACCGCGTGCAATAAAATTGTACGGTATAGGTTTAAAGGGGAAGGCTAGTAACTGATCAGTGGGAATCAGTGGAAATGCTGGGAGATGATTGTTCCAATCCTTATGGGATTCATTCAAAAGTTCATTGTATATCTATTGTTGTGTGAAAATGATTTGCTTCAGAACGGTCTCATATTCAAGTAATGTGCAGATTAATGCTCCGTCACTGACCAGGGACGCTAACCTGAAAGCATTAAACTGCACATTACTTGAATATGAGACCATTCTGAAGCAAATCATTTTCACACAACAATAGATATACAATGAACTCTTGAATGAATCCCATAAGGATTGGAACAATCATCTCCCAGCATTTCCACTGATTCCCACTGATCAGTTACTAGCCTTCCCCTTTAAGGGTGATGAAAATTAGGTTCGTAGTACTTTATTTCTTTAATCATTTTTTTTATTTATCTGGATAATAAAGCAATAATATCCCATCTAAGTTACATCACCCGACACGTATCGGATGACGTCCGTTATTCCAAAAGTTCCTCAATCAGAAATCGAAATAAGATTCGTAATACTATAACTTCCGAAGGTTCATTAGTATACGTATTTCTTCTTCTTATTTTTCTTCTTTCTTTTTCTTTTTCTTTTTCTTCTTCTTCTTCTTTCTTCTTCTTTTTCTTCTTCTTCATTTTGGGATTAACGAACTTTCGAAATAACGAATATTACTTCATTTTGGAATTGGCGAACCCTCGGAAACTAATGTTTGGACCAGTTGAACCCTGTTTCATATTCGAATTAACGATTCACGTCAATGATAGGTATACAAAGAATTTGTGTGTTTCGAAATAACGAAGTTTCGGAATGACGAACCTATTTGATTTTTGGATTTTAGCGAGCCTTCGGAATGACGTACATCGTCCGATTCGGGCGGTATAATTTTGCAATCTAAGAGGAGATTACCGCTCTAAAACTACCATCCAAAGAATTCCAAGGTTGACGGTTATTTCGCTTTGAAAGTCAAGTCAAATTGTGTGTGTCTGATGCGTGTGTGTATTTATGTATCAGGTAAATGGGAAAGTTGTTTCCGAGATCATTATTAAAGCACACAGTGAGATATTATTAAGCAGGTTATATTGAATGACTGTTAAGTCATGAGATTTGACTGGTATAAACAGCTCTGATATTCAAGATAGTTGTGAAAGTTACGTCGCTGTTCAATTTTGAATTTTCCGATGCTTCATTTTAATTGCGAACAATGTGCAAAACCATTCTGCTTGCAAAGACTAGTACCCCTTTTTATGAATGTGTTGATTGCTTAGTTCAACCAAATACCTCAACGGATTTGAGTCGAACTATGCCTCAAGACATACACCATTTGTTCCTCCATCATGCGTTTCGTCTTAGTTCCAGCTCGAATAACTTCACGCGTTAAACATCCTCGACCTCGTGTTTCAACACGGTCTAATACGTAATGGGCAACCTGCATTATAACTCCTCCCTGATAACTAATCCCGAAAAGTGTATACTACGGTTACATTTTATTCTTGCTCACTAGTATACACTCAACACTACACTGCACTTCTTTACATAACATTAGTAAGCTACTCTATCAAGCACTGTTTTCCCTTATGGTACACCACCTTTTACACTAATTATATTATACACCGTAGAACCTATACACTAATCACTCACGACATGCAAGACATAATAAAGGCTTTCAACCGGAGTCACGGGTTTCAGCGGCGGATCCAGAGCGGGGCGCACCGTCCGGGCGCGCGCCCCCTCTTTATTATTATTATATTTTTAAAACAAAACAAAAGAAATGCAAAGAAAATTCGGGGGCGAGCGCCTCCCCTTTACGGAATTCCTGGATTCGCCCCTGGGTTTGGTTGCTTGCGTTTGATTTTACCAACCATCAGTTGCGATGAGTCGTAAACGTATCCACAACAGACCTTACAACTGTCCTCACGGAAGAACGGATGACCGGGTCTGGAATTTCTGTTACACAAGAGATTATTCGTTGTTGTTTTTTCTTTTATTGCAGCAAAGGCGCAGCGATGAGATTCCTCTATACTATCCGATAGCTTTAAAACGGAATGTTCCCAGACATTATGTATAATATGCAGTGAATGTAGAAAATAATTTCCTTAATGTCATTGTTCTATGGTGACATTATTGTAGATAAGCCTCTAGGCTCTGTCGATTTCTAGAATGAAGTCCATGAACTCATGAAATGATTGTACAATTTTCTTTATACTTTTGCTGATGTGTTAGTTTTTTTGTTTTTTTTTTGCATTTCTTGAGTCGGAACTATAGGCTTGCGTCAATAACTACAACAGACATGACAGAAGAAAAGAAGAAAATGAAGAAAAATGAAAACTGACTGGATGTTCATCAAACTATCTATGATATTCAAGGAGCCTATAAAGGTGATGACAGGAATCAAAATTACAACCATCTTAACATAAAGAGAGACAGCCCTGACTTGTTCAGTTTGAATTTAAGAAAGAAGAGTGAATTGAATTGAGCAAAATTGTGAAAATGGTTCATAATCTGCATGGGGTAAAGTATATTGAGCGATATCAAATGTCAAAGTTTGATGTATGCAGCAGTTATTATGCAAACTAGACGGGCTGATGATGTCATTGTTACACCACCTTCACATTATTTCGTTTGTACGTGGACAATATCGTAAAATTACATTTTGTCGATAATCACGATAATTTTGTAAATATCAACACATCTCCTGGAAAGCAAATCATCACTTTTCTAGAATATTTAGAGGGATGACAAATACACTTTCACGTTGTTCATGTAAAATAACTGAAGTTTAAAAAATCTGTGTGTCAAGCAAGTCAAGGCAAACGAGACAAACTTAATGCGCTGACGTCATCACCTCAATTTGCATAACAGATTATAGTGCTTGCGACCGATGTCACTGCACGTTTCCTTGAATTTTGCCAACCTTTACAATTTTAGATACCATAATTCGTCTGATTTAAGTGCAGTTTGAAATGCTCCTTAGTTTGATTTTACTCTAGTAGCAAAATCTAATAGAAAATACATAGCGGATTAATAAAAGTTAGTCTGAAAAGACAGAGTAAAATTTTATGTGCACAAAATAGAGAAAACTCGTGTAAATCGGGTAAAAACAAGAGAAGTTAGGAAATTGTGAAGATTTGCTGAATTATGTTAAACAGTTCTTAAACAGTGTAAGAAATATGAATATGCAAATGAGTTAGCTAATAATGGCATCACCTCACAATATTCCACTGAACATGACAAAAATAACTTTGACTTGGATGAAAATCTAATTCCCCTGCTTTTGATAGTAAAAATAATCAACGTTATTAATGGCTGAATAAACTTCAAGATAATAATCAGTCAGATGTATAGATAGGATTTGAGACAGGGGCATAACTGCGTTAAAAAAGCAAACGAAAATGTCCAGAGTCTATGCGCAAACTAAATGACAAGTTGTGAGGTGATGACGTCATCAACTAGGCCTAATAACATTTTGTTTTAGAACTTTACAGTCCTGTGAAAATTAGCAAAACTTCACAATTAAACTGAATTCCATAACTTTTACTTGATTGTATAATGAGATTTCACAGTCAGTGCTTGGAATAATCTTTCTTTTCAGACTAACTTATATCTGTATACAACTGGAATTTCCCTTTTGTTATGATTCTAATTATATGATAGGACAATATTGCAATCATCCACTAGGCTCGAACAAGATTGGGGGAAAAACAAAACAAAACCTATAAATACCTTAAAAACGATCCTTTTGGTACAGAGCAAAACCAGTTCGCCCAGATTTGATTGCTGGTATTCTTTATAATATTATTCAAATAAGGCTTAGTGTATAATTCTCATTTTTTTTCTTTTTTTTTAACACAAAATAATTGAGATATGAGTGTATTGCTTGTAGTCGCCTATATCTTGTTATCTATTATAGCCCTTTATTCATGATAACAATCAGTGATTGCCAAACTCCTATTCTTGAAAGAGAGAAAAAATACTCTTTTTTATTTTTTTTTATTTTTAGGAGGGCATAATCTGCTTCGGACATTACAACTGTAATATCCCACAGTAAAACATCTGCAAGTCATTTTAAGTTATAAAGTATTACGTTTGATTTTGATGAAAACTGCAACCTTGTATAGTACATGTATATCAAAGTGAAGTGTTAGTGATTGCATGGACATTTAATTCCTGTAGGCCTATTCAATACTTAATATTACCATCATCATAATTTGCATTGATGCAAGCTATATACACACCCGGGGGACTACTCGACTGAATCTAAAAGCAGAGATTTAGTAGCAAAACCAGACGTTTCCTGCCCCCACATTCTTGTTAGATAGAATGAAAAATTGTTAACACTGAATAAATCCGGATTATTAACATTTTGACACAACTCTTTTACACGTTTCTAACAAAAGGCACTTAAAGCCGTTAACACGGGTGGTTATCTTCTTATTAGTACTGTATATTATTGTATGACTATGTACCGCCAATCTTATGTAGTTGCACTCCCGAATGTGATATCCTGCGGTCGTGGGCATGTAAACACACCCATCAAAATTCATCCTTCCCGTGGTGTTTTACTATATTTTCGAAGTTTTGTTAGCATTAGATCTCCTAGTCGTCTGCCTCTAATCATTGTAGATTATTCACACGAAAAACAGGGTAGGTATTAATCCATAATGCCTCGTAAAAAGCCTTTTAGTGGTAAGCAGAAGAAGAAACAGCTGCAAGAGAAGAGGGATCGCAAGCGGGTCGATGGCCATCACCGACCGGGTCACGGACCCCATGCAGGTAAGAGCGGCTCTCGCTGGTTGGTCCATGTTGTCTACGTGCGATAGCGATACATGACACATGATCTCATTGATGAAAGTCTACTCTAGACTCTAGACAGTCTAATCCAAGGGCATCCTAAGGGACAGAGGTTTTTAGACAACGCTTAAATTTTTTGATCGATTAAGAGATATCTTTTCCGAAAGAAAACATGAATTTGTCTCAGTAAAATTGATGAAATCATTCGTACCCAGGCCAGGCCCAGCTAACACAGTTTCATCACCTGTTTTTTGTGTAATAAAACAAAGTTAAATTCTGTGTTCCATGTGCTCATTGTGCTAAACTCTCAGCTCCCTCTGACCCAAGAAAGGAGTAGACTGTTGTCATAAATTAATTGCTTGCCTATAAATTTCTACAATACAATGTAAAATGATACACTGGTTTTATGATTAAATCTTTTGATACTTTTTTTTTTGGGTGGGAAGATAAGTGCTAAATGCCAGTGCTATATGCAATATTTATGATAAGTTCTAAGAGCAGGATTGGTATTAACATGCTGTTCTGTCTTTAATCATATGCAGCAATGTCCCACAGATCACGGCAGCAATCCCAAGAACTCCTGAGTAGTGAAGACATGAACTCTACATCGGAGGGAGAGATGCCAGAGGTCAATGCCCTCAACCAGCAACCCACCAACCCTGCCAAAGTTCATGACAAGCAGTACGACCCTAACAGGTCAGCTGGGCATTATCCATACCTTAATTTACAGAAAACTTGTATAGTGACACAAACAACATCGTTTGAGTTAATTTGATTTGAATTTGTTTCTGGTTTGTGTTCACATAGAGAAGGAAACAAATACAACTAAATTACAATTATTGTTTCAGTGCAATGAAATTTTGTTTTTGGGTGAAGTTGTAAATGATGAAGCCTACTTAACATAATGAAGTTGGCTCATTGTTGCTGGTAAGATTGCCTTTTTGAAGTGTCAGTGTGTGCAATTGCTGGCATCAAAGACCATTCCCTGCATATGTATCCCAGACGACCAGACTTGTACTGTTTAAGCTGTTATGATGTCAATTGATTTTAGTTGGAAAGCATCCAAGCAATGTCTTTTATGTGAGGACTGCAATGTCAAGTGAAAAATATATCAAAGGATTCAAACAACCCCTCAAGCCATGGCTGAATTTACGAAGTCTGCAGAAAATCAAAAATATTGTAAATTTTCTAAAATCTACCCATGTGAGAGAATAATGGCTCTGGTAATCTTGCAGTAAGTGCCACCAACTAATAGGTATTGGATATAAACAAATTTGAGCAGTTAAAGACTTTTAAACTTTGCAACTGAAGCAATGGTATTCATCTCAGTTCATGTATGAACAACAAAGAGCTAAAATGAAAGAATAATTTTTGTACTTACCCCTAATAATCTTGAGAAACATTTACAGTGATTTGTAGGAATCATCATAGAAAGATACAACAAAGAACCAACAGAAATTTGGTGTCTGGGACTGAATGTTTTTTGAAAATATCAAATCTATAATCAATAAAAGACCCAAAGATCACAAAATTACATCTACAATGATTCCATAATATGCATACAGGTATGTGTCCCACAGTGTACTTTACTATGATCTCTAACTGGCACTAGATAATATGATTACATTTTTATCTACATGTAATGCCAAATGTTACCTGATGCTCTCACACCCAACTTTGCTCTGTTACCTGATCTGTGCATACATCCAACTTGGCACTGTTACCATTTAAGTGTGACCACCATTTCCTGAGTCTGCTTGCCAATTGTCTCTTCCTCTCTCAGGTTCCAGCTTCATTTTCAAAAGGAGTCAAAGGTTGAGTTGGCTCAGCGTAAGAAGCAGGCCATGATGCCGTATGAACCTTTGCCAGAGGTGGGTGATGGGACTAGGGCTTTTACCTCCAGTCATGTGTGCGCATATCAGTAATTTTTACTTCCAGAAACCACCTATGGCAAATCAAAGGCCTCACATTACATGAAAATTTCTCTGCGCTTCTCAGAAAGCTCATGGAGTGCTATGCAGGAAAACAACACTTATCACCTCAAAAATGCTACTTAAGTTTGAATTATGTATGTCATGACTATTATTTTGTAATTCACGGTACAGAGGATATTGATAGAGTAGCTGCACAATATAAATGTCCTTTATTATTTTTGTTATTATCATTAAACTACATGAAAAATGACAACTACGCTCCATTTATTCATTCTTCGGAACTAGTTTTGTCAGAGGTCAAGAACAAAGTCAGATATTATACTCTATCAAAAGTTACACTAAAGCCATATCTCTCTGTCTTCTTCCACCACACGGCCATTCTGTCTCTTCAGACTGCTCTGGAAGTGGACCTAGATGACATCTACCAGCCAGGGTCAGTCCTAGACATGCCAAAGAGACCACCGTGGGACTACAACCTCAGCAAGGAGAAACTGGAGCAGCGAGAAGAGCAAGGATTCCGCAGCTACCTCCAGAATATATATGAGAAGTTCCCCTCTAGACAACTCAGCTACTTTGAAATCAACCTCGAGGTAAAGGCAGTGACGAAGGTTCCCTGTTACCCAGTCTTCCTCGTCCATGTCAGGATGTTGTCCTGGTGTCGTAGGATTTGACACCCTGGGGATTTTATCATTAAATTCTGAGCTCTTGTATGGTTCATGGTATCATGCTGGGCTGGATGGCATAATTTGCCAGTTTGTTTTCTGCCACTGCTAGTAGAAAGGAGTGCAATCTGTAGATTACCATTTATCTGTGCTAGGCAAAAGAAATTCTCAACAGCTTTGTGAACTTGATCTTCTGCATGTCTTGTATGAGTTACTTCAACTCATAAGTGATATCTCCTCACTCTTTATGTGTTTCTATATAAATATTCAATTTTAACCCCAGATTACCTATTCTTGTCACTCTGTTATTCAAAAGCCTAATTGTTTGATACAAATCGTTCTTGTACATGATGAACATGTTTTGCAATCTTCCTGTCTCATGCAGACGTGGAGACAACTCTGGCGAGTTCTGGAGATGTCGGACATCGTTCTTCTCATTGCTGACATCCGACACCCCGCCCTGCATTTTCCCCCAGCTCTGTATGACTACGTCACCAGGGATCTCAAGAAACAGCTGATCCTGGTGCTGAACAAAATTGACCTGGCCCCGCCCTCACTGGTGGTGGCTTGGAGGTCGTACTTCAAGGAGAAGTTTCCTCAGCTCCTGGTCATCTGCTTCACCTCCTTCCCAAAGGAGCTAGAAACCAGTGATAGTGTCTCAGGTAATTACCTGTATCTGCAAACTTAAGTCCTCCTTCCATGCACAACATTAGTGTATAATGCTATTCAAAATATGACAGCAATTGTATGGTCCAGCCCTTTGACTACATTACAATATTTTACTTTATATACCTCATTTAATGAAATCCTCGATTGTGATTGGGTGAAATTGGGGGGGGGGGGGAGGGGGGAGGGGGGGATGAATTTAACAATTTCCTTAAGTCCTGTAGTACCCAAACCACCACATAGTACTAAATCACCCTCTGTTGGTTTGTACCAGTACACATCATATGTATGTATGCATGTCCAATGCAATGGCAATGCAAACATTTTGGGCAGCGCAGATGTGTGAATTGACTAGCACGATCACGATCAACCAAATTAAAATTCTATTTGATTCTATTATATGTAAACAATATGAACTGCTTTTACTTAGGGCATGGTTGATATTATTGCCCCTCGGGATCTCAACTCCGCACTATAACCCTCGGAGCAAGTACCTTGAGTCATAGCATGGAGTCGAGATCCCTCAGGGCAATAATATATCAACAATGCCCCGAAAAGCAGTCCATATATTATGTATACCACAATGGAGATGCCCAACGTGATATATCTGAATTGGGCAAGCCTTCCCATCGCATGGTATCCCAATGATACCGGGTCTTTACAGGCAAAGTTGACTACAGACTTTACCTTTCCTTAAGGCCACTGCACACTACACGATCAGACTGGTCTTAACCCTAAAAAGACTGGGCTATTTTGGTAGCTCAAAAGACTGGGGGGGGGGGCCTAAAGGGCCCCCCCCTTAAGATCTCGGCCGTGGATCGCGCGATCGCCGCGGAAATTTGCACAATGGTAGTGTGCGATGTAATCTACAAGATCGTATATTTAAATTTTCCAAAATAGTCTTCTTTTATTTTATTTTGATTAATTATGCTAATTTATGCGAGAAATCAGACTTTTTTATCTAAATCAGTAAATAAAGCTCCAAAAGTGCTCATTTTTGGTCTAGATATTCTTTGTAGCATTCTTAGCAAATGTACTTGAAAAAAAATTCGGTATCAAAATTAATGTCTTATTTATTTTATTGTTTTATGAATTTCTTATGTATTTCTTTGTTTTTTCGACCTTTTGTTTTTGTTGTTTTTTTCAGCAAAATTTGTGGCAGACCGTTTTTGAAGCATAATACTACTAAAACAAATTGATTTTAGCCATTGAGAGTAAAAATAAGCATATTTATATGAACCATGTGATAAAACTCAATTTGTATTGACTTTGTACACAAAATCACATTTTTGAGCCATTTTCGGTCTCACGTGCATGTACAAAAAGTTATGTAACTTCAGAACCGTACCCCTGGGCGTCACAAATTTGGTGTCAAAATGTGCGGGAAACTCGAAAGAAAAAAGTCATAGAGCATCGCGGCGAAAGCATTGCGTGTTGCTGAGTAATCGCGCGAAATGTCGAGGGGGGGGGCCTTTTAGGCCCCCCCCCCCAGTCTTTTTAGGGTTAAAGTCTTAAGCCAAGCTGGGTCTTAAGACCGAACCTTACGAGTAGGCTTACGACTGTAAAGCGCGTGCGCTTGCATTTTACTGCATTGTGAATGGCTGAAAGCCTACGACCGGTTGTAGAAATTCAACATGTCAAATCTCTACGACTGGTACTAAGACCCAGTCGTACGACTAGAAAATAGCTAGACTGTGATGTCACATGACTAGTCTTAAGGTCTCAAGACCGATGAATCGGGGCAAAATCGTGTAGTGTGCGGCGGGCTTTATTCTTATCTCTCATGTCCTTGCAGACATCTCAAAGCCCAGCTTACTTTTAACATGTGTCTTCAGTACTGATATTTTCATTTACTTTTTATAGTGAAACTTTACAAAATCTATTGAAGAACTTCTGCTTTCACAATTGTAGGGCAACATTAATGCACTTTTCATTTCAGCCTCGCAAACATTGAAGTCTGATATATTTTGGAATGGATATTACTTGGCAGGTTTCAAGCGGAGAAAGCGAGGAACGTACACAGCGGTTGGACCGATGCAGCTTTACAAGGCTTGTGAAGCATCTTGCCAAGGGAAGGGTAAGTTACTAGGGTTAGGATTTATGACTGGTGTTAGAGTTTACGAACTGGTCATCATAAAACAAAGGTCTGAGGTCATAGTCATATGTGCATGGACACTGCAGAAGACGGCAGTCTTGAGTCTTGCTGAAATAATTCCTATAGCAGCTGCGACACAGCTCGACTGGGATGCTATTTGAAGAAATCTCTTCAACCATTTCATGACTTCACAATTAAAGAATTGAGAAGTGATAATGATGGTATTCTGTAAAACTTCCAGGATGAAAAATGAGCATGAAAAAAGTTTTAATTATCAATTCAACCTGTGTAACCAGATAAGCTGATTCCAAAGTTTCCTATGCATTCGATGTACGCAGGGACCATTTTTCCAGTGTCTCTGTCCATCAAGAATAGAACCTATCGTGCTGTTACCCATTTGATACTTCACCAGTAATGTTCATCTGATAGTTATTTGACATGTACATGTATATTCTGTGACATAGTGACATATTCTTAAAATGCCTATATCTCTCACTTGTCAGCGTCTAATGATCAGAAAATTTAAGCATTTGCACAAATAAGGAAGGGAAGATCAATCTCAAAGGGTTTTTAGTATTTTTTTTTTCTGATTACCCCACATTTTTGACAGTTGACCTCAGCAGTTGGAAAGAGAAGATAGAGGCTGAGATGCGTGGTGAGGAGGGCTTGGCCTCGCAGGTCGTGGATTCAAATCCCAGTGAAGCAATGCACTACGTCGAGCACGAAGCCTTCAAGGATGGCATCTTGACAATAGGCTGTGTTGGTGAGTGACAAAGGGCTTCTCCAAGAATTATCCTCAAGTACACATCTTTGATATCCTTTAATCTTTGTTCCCTGAGTTTAGTTTCACTAGCTGTGAACATTGCACTTTGATGTTAATTTAAAACCTTACATACTAGTAGTCCTAATAAAGACCGTCAAGATGTCCTACATGTATGTATGATCTTCTCAGTCAAGCAAACTCATCTCATTATTTTTCTGCTCAAGAAACACATCTATTAGCAAAGTTCAGGTGGGGGGGGGGGGGGAGAGGGAATATTATGGTAACTTCATATTATATGGAAATGTACTTGTTAAAATTCTTATACTAATGTCATTCTTTGTGAGAGATGTGACATGTTTCAATTGCTTTCGATATTGATGTAGTATTAGAATATCCAGTATATGTATGCAATGACTTCATTAATGCCATTTCTTAATCACACTCGGCAGAGAAAAAGGAAAGGAAGAAAAATTTTGCTCTTACATTGTACAAGAAAAGATGGCGCTGTGTAGCTGATGCCACGCAAGATGAAATCGGTGTGTTGATTTCTCTCGTTTTTTCACCTTGTCCTAAATTGTTATCGCAAAGAGACTTGCATGTGATGTCGATTGTACTACCAGGAACTTTACTGAGTAAGTTATTTGAAAAACCGACCAGTTGTTTACTTCTGAAATGCATTTCGCCTGTCTGTGTGCCGTAGTGTTTGCTGTGTGCGGAATGGCGCCAGTAGTGAACGGGCCAGCCCCGGCCGCAAACTCAACCCTTGGAGCTTCTAAAGCTACGCAGCAGGATTCTTTCGCAGCATCCAAAGGGTTCAGGGGTGTATCCAGGATTTTTTCTGGGGGGGTCGTAATCAAAATTTTTGGACCTTTGCCTTTGCGAGGGAGCGGAGCGACCGAGCGGGGGGAGGGTGTGGGAGGGGGGGGTGTCCCCCCTCCCACGGTAGGGAGTTTTTGAATTTTGTATCTTAAAATGGGGCCATTTGGTGCATACAAAAGTGACTTTTTCGGCATGGCAGTGCGGCTTAGAAATAAGGTAAATTATGGCATATTAAAACTAAGTTACGAAATTTACGAGGTTTTTGACAATTTGCTGGAACGCCGGTCACTTTTTTTCCCTGTTGTAGGCCTATATAGAGTAAAAAGCCCTCAAAAAACAAAAATGTCTTTTACAAAAAGTGGACCTTTTGAATATTTTGGGGGGGTCGTACGACCCTCCCGACCCCCCCTTGCATACACCCATGGGGTTAATACATGTACGTACGTATACCAATCACCGACTGACATACAGTGCCCATGAACTCCGTGAGTTACGTAACCCGCCATACAAATTGCCGAACAGAGCCTATTCAGCCATCAAAGAATGTGGTATTCTAAAGAAACCCAGGGGACGACGAGCCGGTAAACACATCCAAAGGAAAATACCAGTTAGAATAACTTCGTCACGCCAAACATCGACCGAAAGTGAAGATAGACAAAAACAGGTCACAAAGATTACGAAAGAAAGAACGAAAGTAACATTGCCCTTAGTGTACATGGTCAATGCACAGTCCTTGAAAAACAAATTCGATGAATTTAGTACCACAGTTCGAGACCAGAGCTTTGACCTAGTTTCAGTGAGCGAAACATGGTTCAATGATGACTATCCGGAGGGAGCTTTTGGAATTCCTGGCTATGTTTTGTTCAAAAAGAACAGAATCGGAAAACGTGGTGGAGGTGTTGCCCTTTACGTAAAAAGCAATATGGAACCAAGGCACATTGATCACGGCCACGTACCACCTGAACTTGAAATTGTTTGGGTGCAACTGCGCCCTCAACGCCTGCCTCGCTCTGTGTCCTCCATCATAGTAGCATCCGTCTACTCGCCGCCTAATAATGCAAATGAAGACTCGCTGATCCAGCACATTATTTGCTCCCTTGATGACATTTTGGCGAGACACCAAGATGCGGGAATCATCATACTGGGTGACGTCAACCGGTTGAACTTGAAGCCGCTTGTCGATAGCCGTAAGTTGAAGCAGGTAGTTGACAGGCCTACGAGGAAAGACGCAATACTCGACAAAATCGTCACCAATCTGCAAGGTCTTTACTCTTCTGTGCAACTGACCACTCCAATTGGCAACAGTGACCACACAGGTGTTGTTTGGCAGCCCAAGGAGTACCACGTCCAGCACATCAATCGAAGCTATCGCAAAACAGTTCGACCGATGAAGGAGTCAGACTTGCGGCAGTTTGGGAATTGGTTAGTCAACCATGATTGGTCATCTGTCACAAATGCCAGCGGAGTGAATGCCAAGTGTGATAATTTCTACAAAGATCTCGTTGATGCAATTCAACAGTACCTCCCAAGCAGAGAATCCAAAACCCACTGCAAAGACAAACCCTGGATTACCCCGAGGATAAAGCAACTTATCAAGAGCAGACAAGTTGCTTTCCGCACCAATAGCAAAGACTGGTCTCGTCTGAGAAACAAAATCCAGAGGGAAATCAAGGTCGCAAAACAGGACTACTACAAGAATCGGATTCAAAGACTCAAGACACAGAATCCGAGCGCGTGGTACAGGTTTGTGAAAATCGCAACGACTAATTGTTCACCGATCAGTGAGATTCGTGTCCCTGGAATCGATGCGGGAGATAGCAAATCGATCGCCGATGCTATCAACAAGCACTTCATCGACATCTCAGCAGACACTCCAACACTTGCCAACCATGAGCTACCGACATTCAGGCCTTTTGATCCCTCTACAATTCCCCAAGTCCAGCCTTGGAATGTGTACTCAGAACTGAAGAAAATAAAAGTTGGTAAAAGCTGTGGCCCTGATGGAGTGCCTGCGAAGCTCATTCGTGAGTTTGCTGTTGAGTTGTCCTCGCCAATTTGTGACATCATCAACACGTCCTTGCAGGAAGGAGAGGTTCCATGTCAGTGGAATAGATCCATTGTTGTGCCAATACCTAAAGAAACCCCGCCTACGATAGAAAGACTCCGGCCAATAGCCTTGACGGATCACTTCGCCAAAGTTGCGGAGTTGTTTGTCTACCGTGTCCTGCTTAACGACATTCGAGCAAGTATCGACACACAGCAGTTTGGAAGTAGACAAGGCATGTCCACGACTCACTATCTAGTGCACCTCCTACATCAGCTGTACAGTCATGTGGATAAACTGAAAACTATCTCCACCTTGGTAGTTACAGACTTTTCGAAAGCTTCGACCTCATCAATCATAACATTGCATTAAACAAACTGTACGTCATGGGTACCCGTCCATCACTCATCCCTTGGATTAGCAGTTTCCTTGACGGAAGACAGCAGATGACCAGATACAATGGTGCCCTATCCGCACCATTGACTCCTTCTGGAGGTGTACCGCAAGGGACAAGACTAGGGCCGCTCGTCTTCCTCGCTATCATCAACGACGCTCTCTTGTCTACCCCGTCTGTCGGTAGGTGGAAATACGTCGACGACCTGACATTTGTTGAGAGCCTTCGCGTGAACGAGGAAAGCGCCATGCAGGGTGTCCTGAACGAGTTCCAAGATTGTTGTTCTGTTAATAGCCTCAGTGTAAACCCATCTAAGTGTAAAGCAATGCGTATCTCATTTACACGAGACGTGCTACCACCAACACCATCGGAGTATAAGCTGAACGATGCCACTCTGGAAGAGGTCGAGGAGCTTAAGCTACTTGGTGTGATACTTCAGAGGGACCTCCGATGGCAGAGTCACATCCAAGACATCACCAAGAGAGCCTCTCGAAAGTTCTACGTCATCCGCACGCTAAAACGTTTCCGTGCCTCCACCGAGGATCTCATGACCATCTACACATGCTATGTTCGCCCCTTGTTGGAGTACTGTGTACCTGTCTGGCATTCTTCCATCACCGCCCAGCAGAGTGCAGAACTTGAGCGGGTACAGAAAAGAGCACTCCGAATCATCCTGGGAGATAGATACCTGAACTATGATTCTGCTCTGCAGCAAAGCGGACTCACAACCCTGTACCAACGACATGAGGATCTATGCTTGAATTTCGCTCTGTCTCTCTTCAAACACTTCAGAGACTGGTTTCCTGAAATGCAGAGCTCTAAAAGACGCCTTAGGCGCAGTGAGAGATTGAGGGAATACAGATGTAGAACTGAAAGACTGAAAAACAGTGCGATGCCTTACTTTGTGAGAACGATCAATGCACGATTTATGTGAATCAATAACAAAGGTTATCATGATCATCAAACTCATACCAGATATGATGCCGGATAAGTTTGAATAATGTTGAATATGGGTGCGGTCCGACAAGGTCAACAGTTTAACGTTCATGTATTTTCTCTTATAAGCACTACACACAAAGTATTGCGGTGTACTCTTCCTCTCCATCTCTCTCTCTCTCCCCTCACCCCTATCTCTTCCTCTTTCTCCTTCCTTCTCTTTCCCCCTCTCTCTTTCTTGCTTTCCCACCCCTCTCCCCTCCTCTCCTTCTCTACCGCCTGCAACATTGTGAGACTCTTTGATAGAGAATTATATACTTACATTACCTGGAAGACTTATACCAATGCAATATTTTTGATATGTTGAGAATGACTAATATATAATTATTTCTGTAATTTTACAGTATATGTATACATTTTTTACTGAAAATGTTTTTTTTTCCCCTCTTTTTACTTTCCCTGGCAGCCACAATTTTTTTTATAGCAATATTCTACGAATATCTGTTTACTTGGAAAACGCACAACTCTGTCTCTTCCTCTTTCTCTGTATTTCTCTCCCCATCTCTCTTTCTTGCTTTCCCACCCCTCTCCCCTCCTCTCTTTCTGTACCGCCTGTAACATTATGAGGCTCTTTGATAGAGAATACTTACAATACTTGGAAGATTTACAGCAGTGCAATATTTTTGTTATGTTGAGAATGACCAATATATTACTATTTTTGTAATTTTATAATATACGTATACATTTTTATTGGTAATGTTTTCTTCTTTTCCTTTTCACTTACCCCGCCAGCCACAATTTTCTTTTTGCTAAGTAATATCCAACCAATATTACCTTACTTGGAGAACATACAACCTTTCAACAGGTTTGCGCAGCCTTTTTTTTTCAGTGGTAACTGTTGATAATTTGAATTTGTTCATTTGATACTGTTTTTAATTCCTGGAGATATATTATGAGAGTATATGAGAGTACAGTGTATATTAGGCATATTTTATGATATCACACCGCATCAGATTATCTTATGATGCAGAATCTATACTTTTGTTGTACTCTCATCAATATTTGTAAACATTCATTATATTGTACATTTGACTGTTTGTAAACATTGTGTGATCAAAACGCAGTTTAAGTGTGACGAATGTACACTTATAATTAGTAATGCCGTGTGGTGGGAGAATGAGAATTTGTAGTGTCTGTATGTGTTTATGTGTGTGAGAGTCACTTATTGGATGTGATGAAGAGATGATTGTGTGTATGTGTTTATGAGTGTACCTGTGTTTGCGCGTGCGTGTGTGTTTGTGAGAGGGAGGGAGGGGAAAGATGTGAATACAATGTAAGAAAAGGAAGTAACCGCATGGGTCCCTTTTGATCAGTTTATGTTTATTCGTCACGTACAGTGTGTTGAATGTAGTGAATGTAATATTTTTTATAATGAATAATGTTGTAAATGATGTTAATTGTTATTTTTTAAATAGTGATGAATGATTTGAAAATTGTAAATACTTTCTTTTTTTAATCAACCATGTATTGTGTGAACAAATGTTGCAATTCAGCCTTTTGGCTGCGAGAACATTTCATTTAATAAACCATACCACATTTATTTGTCACAGGGCACCCCAATGTTGGCAAGTCATCCCTCATGAATGGTCTGTGTGGTCACAAGGTGGTCAGTGCCTCAAGAACCCCTGGACACACAAAACACTTTCAGACCATATTCCTCACACCGACGGTCAAGCTGTGTGACTCGCCTGGTCTGGTGTTTCCTTCCCTGGTGGACAAACAACTTCAGGTATTGAAAGACTTTTCTCTGGGCAGAATTGTTTTTTTGACTGATCAAGAGGGTAATGTGCATGAAGTCCGTTGAAAATGTTGATGGTTAAATGATGGTGATGATAATGATGTTCATGAGTCGTTTATCTGTTGTTGTTGTTTTTATATTTGAAAAAATGGACGGGGTAACCCATTCACGTATGTGGTATTCCACAGAGCCCTGTGATATAAAATACAGAGTATTTCAATCATAAGAAATTGTGCAACAAAATCTACACAAACATAGAACATAAAAAGTACAAGGAAATTGCATTCTTCTTCTTCTTCTTCTGATGATGATGATAGTGATGATAGCGATGATTGTAATGATATTGATAATGATAGATAATGCCAAAATATTAACAAATATGAAATGATGATTAATGTCATGTCTCGAGAATATTAAGTTTATTTCTTGTCATTTTGACTGACTTCTTTATGTAACAACTCGATAATTTCCTATATGGAACTTGACACGTTACATTTGTCTCTATCCCCTCATGTAATGTGTTTGCCTATTGGCAGAGATATCCTGAAATTGTTGTCCATTGATAGGGATTAACTAATCCTCCAAATCAGTAAATCCCTAGAGCATCGTTGTTTCACCTGAGTAAATTTACCTATCCCATTGATACATTACAACTTTGGGAGGGAATTAGCCAAATGCCAGGGCAAATCCCTACAGCATGTGTAGGTTGAAGAGCAGATGAATATGTTTTCAAAGAAGCAGAAATTATAGTCACATTTTGCAATGTTTTGTTTCTACCAGATTTTGTCAGGCATCTACCCAGTAGCCCAAGTCCAAGAACCCTACACAGCCATTGGCTACCTGGCCCAGAGGATACCCCTCACACAGATCCTGAGGATAAAACACCCTGACGCTGGCGGCTCACCAGAGGGCGCTTCAGGATCTCAGTGGTCAGCGTATGATGTGTGTGAAGGTTAGTTTCACAAGGAAATGACAACCTGTAGAATTTTTTTGTGCACTGGGCTTATGGAGGTATGGTTGTTTCATAGACATTTAAAGGAGACCTCCAAATGATTTTCAGATTTTTACATTTGAACAACTATGAATTAGTTGTACCAAGTACAGAGTTTCAGAATTTATAGTGATTGGGATGAGGAATAAGAATGTTTTCAAAATTTATAACAAATTGCAATGAACAAGGATGATGACATGGCAGCCTCACTACAAAAATGTATGAGTTGGGGCTCAAGGAAGCAAAACAAAAGAAGAAGGTATGCATAGATTCTACACAGGTGAACTTGTTATCCAAGCTGTATTGTAATGGAATTACACTGCTACATTTATGATATATGTGAGGCTCCTATGACATCAACACTGTTAAGTGTAATTTGTTTAAGATTTTAAAAGTATTGGTTTCTCTGCTCAAGGACCACAATAAATTTCACAAATCTATACATGGAATTGTCGATTTTATATGTACTACATGATGTGAAATTTTGAAAATCGTCTGGAATGTCCCTTTAAATCCAATGCCAAGATGTTGTTAGTGTAGGAGATTAAAGAAGGAGTTGATGCTGGTTCCCTGTTGGTGTTGAATATTTTTCCTAAATTAATTTTATTGATAAGTATTCTGTGTCTGTCTCTTTTCTGTCTTCTTCTTTTTGTTTTTGTTTTGTTTATTGTAGTCCCTAAATGGTGTTAGCCATGTTCATTCATTACATCTCATTGACTTAGAAATCAAGCTCGATTGAGTTGATCATTTGTCTAACAGCTGTAACAGGTTAGCAGTACATATTTCATGGAATTCAATCACTGTTGATAACTGAGGTTCATTAGAGCGTTATACTTCATATTCCATCTTTGTTTCTGTGTTTGTCTCATTGGGGATCCCGTTGTGTTTCCAGCCTGGGCCGAGAAACGTGGATTCTTGACCGCCAAGGCCGCTCGTAAGGACGTTTACCGGGCAGCAAACCACCTCTTGCGCATGGCTGTGGATGGAAGACTGTGTCTGTGTATGAGGCCACCAAGCTACACGGGTCAAAAAGGTATGCTGAGTGGGTTGAAACTTGGTCTTTGTGGCTGTAAGCTTACAAATATTGATGACTCAAAGAAGTAAATAGATAAAATAGACATTGTCAGTTTGGTTAACCCTTTGAGTGCTCTGAGTGCTGATTGGCTCAGAAAACCCCATAGCATTGTACACACTGTCCAAAGTCCCTGACACAGAAAGGGTTTACCTAGAATGTATAAACCATTCTCTCTTTCATGCATTTGATACTTTCAAGAGTTAGTTAAAGACTGTAAGTGCAGTGTGCTAGATCCTTGTTTGAATATTGTGGTCTACGTCTGAACCAAGCGCACAATTCCAAGCAACATGCCATTCTGTTAATGCGATGATGGTAATAGATGTAGGAAAATTACTTTTTCACAGGGACAGGGGATGAATATTGTACAAAAAAATATAAGAATAAAAACATTGAATAGTGTGTCAGATATAAAGGGACTATGTTCATGGACATTTGGGATTAAAATATTCTGTCCACACTGCATTGGATTTTTTGTGGCAGAGTTCAGTTTCTTCAACTTTCATTATCTCATGTTGTCTGGTTTGTCTCTTTATTTTTAATCTCCTGGCAGAGTTCTGGGAGCAGCACATAGAGACACAAGAGATCAGCCGTCTCCAGGACCAGCATCGTCGTGTCCGGGAGGACGAGGCGGAGGATGAGCGCGATGACGATCTCTCGGACCAGTTCACCAGCAGCGAGGAGGAGAGCGATGCCGATGTGGAGAGCAATGATGTCGACAGGGAGTCCGACATCAGGAGAGGCGGTAGGAAGAAGAAGGGACATCGGAGTGATGGAGAGGACCGGTCCTCCGGCACCGGTCTCCTAGCAACAAGTAACAAATTTGACATGCTGGTGGATTCGTGATGGTTCTCTGCATTTCTTCTGTTTTCTGTTTTCACCTTCTGTGTGGGAGTAGGATCCTTGTTGAAAGACATCGTGAAGAGTATGAGAGAAGTAGGGGTTAGAATTTGAGTTTGAAATGGAAAGTCGGTGAGAAGCATATGACTTGGGAGTCTATAGAAGGAAAAGGATGAAGGAAAATATGAAAGAATGGCATTTGAGGATTGGGATAGGGTGTAAAGTGAGAAAATGTGAAGAAAAGAATGAAAAAAGAAAGGTTTATGGTGGTATGAAAGCATGATAGTTTTCCTCTTTTGGAGTAGGAAATAAAGAAAAAGGAGGTATGAACAGCATTAGTATGATTGATGACTTGTTTGTCAGCATACAGCTAGAAATGAGTGCAGATAACAGGTGAGGCTGTATAAGTGTGCTTACTATTAAACCACATAATATCTTCATCAACCATACCTTATGGATGATAAAAGCATTACACACAGACACCCAACACACACATCAACAGATGCAATATAGAGATAGATGCTCACTCTAACTGTTGGGTTTTTTTTTTCTGTGTGGTCATAAGGCCTTGTTTGCGAAAGGTTGGGGAGATGGAATTTATGTCAAGATGACAGGAATTAGAAAGGAATTGATTCTGAAAGAGAAGTTTTTTCATCCTCTTTGATAGCTGTTGCGTAAGCAGAGAGATGATTTTCAAAAGTTGATATGAAGTCAGCTCTGCTCAGCTATGGTTGGATTTATAATGATGTGGTGTGAGCCTAAACTTGAATGGTGTGATTGAATCCAACGATTTATCAATGCAAAATTTGACAAGGTGAGAAATGAATTGACTCGTACCTTAATCATGAACAGTAGTTGATGGAAAATAAGTGGCTGTCTTGAAGAAATGATGTAATGTCTTGTGCTTGTGAAAAACCAAAGCAGTATTTATCTCTTTAGCCCAAGTTTTGTATGCCTTTATTGGTGTTTAAAGTCAAACTCACAATTTCTACTACAGTAAGTTTGTTTTATTTCTTGTCTTGCCTGAAATATGTTTTCTTTATGTGTCTTTGATGTACTCTCAAATCAGAGAAGAAGATAAGTGTTCTCAATCAATGCATTAGCAGTAGGATAGAACAGAAATGTCGCATGATTTCTTGTGTCTACGGTGAATTCTTGCCTGAGTATGTTCATAATCTCTTGTTCTTTGCTGGCTTTTACTTTGTTTTCCATATGTCTTCCACTAATTGTACATACATAACCAGCATGTCATGTGATTTACTGCCAATGCCTCAAAAAGTGTCTTAGTGCATAGCAGTGCATGAGTCATACAGAATTTATTGATACTACTGGATTTTCCTCGTCATCAAAGGCATATCAGATGCAAAAAATGGTACTGTTGTGCAAAAAAAATATATATATATAAATTTCAAATTTTATAGCAGCGAACATATTGTGCCAAAAAGAATATAGGCTTGCCTTTTCACAGTGGGGCTTTGTAAGTTTCAAAAGATTTTTTCATAATTTTTTTTTCTCCTTGAGGGAAAAATGCGAGGCAAACAAAGCAGAAAGCACAATGCATTTCTAAAAGAGATTTGGAGCTCTCCTTGAGAAAGTGATTTGCTCTAGAAAGCTTAATTCATTTTACAGGGTAATATCAATATCATAGTTTGTCATATTAATGACACCTTGTTTGAGAAAGATTTCTTTTAGAGTTTCATTGTGTTGTTGTTGCTTTTTTTTGTGTTCAGAGATATCCAAAGATGCTGAAGAAAGTACACTGTAGTGCAGTATTGCCTGAGTCTTTTGTCATGGCAAATCTTTGCTATACAACCATTCACTTTTGGCCATTTGATGATGTTTATCAGCAAAATAAGCAGCCTAGATTTGCACACGTCACTTTGTTTCCCAAAGTGATGCCACCTCATTGAAGCTCTTGTTATTGCTGATGACAATCTCACAAATTTAGATTAGAAAGGATCACAAGAATTTTATAGCAGTGTTTAGGAAAAGTGCAAAGGAAATAGATGACCTCTTCTGTTTGTTTGTTTTTTTCCTGAGAAGTATACATTTATTTCATTTTTCTGAAAATATTTCACGCTAGAAATGCATGTTCTTTGTAATTACAACAGTGTTTTATGCATTTGTGCCTTTGTGTTGGTGCAGTATAACTATATGAAGCTTCAGTTCAGCAGAATTTGGTTTAAAAACTGTCTGAAAATGGTCACTCTTATGTTCTAAACACTTCTGGATATATACAAACAAGTCTATTTCAAATGAATATAATTCAAAATGATGTGTTAACCACTTTTGTGAAATGATTAATGTGATATGAAACCTTTTTTTGGTAATCTTATTCTTAGGTAGACTTTATTTTGTTATTTTGTGGTTCTCTTGTCTTTTAAGACATCTCAGAAGGCAAATAATTGTATATTGTGGTACTTTTGATTATTTCTTAAAATTTCACAACACTACCATCTATCTCTCAATGTTGATATTCGTCTCTCTTGAAATTTGTCTCTTCAATGAAAGTACATGTATTATCATTGTGAATTATGGATGGTTGAGGGTAGTATGGTTATAGACTCCTGTAATCTCTTGACTCTGTGGATTTTGCAACATGCCATGAAATCTGTGATAGAAGTGAATGAAGATGAGAAGAGAAAAAGATGTGATTTTGGTATTTTTCCTTCTTTTTTTTGCAGCCTCTGAAAATGTTAGCAGCTTCGTATCAGGTGGGCACAGACCCAAGGGTAGAAATTCAAAGATTTTTGTTCGGAAGTGAAGGAGAACTTTTAGCTTCACTGTTGTAAGACTTTTAGAATATTTAGAGCTTTTGGTGCAGTCAGAATGCTTGATATTGACTTGCTTTGTTACAAGAGAAAGATAACTGTTTTTCTACAATATATTTTACAGCAAGTATTTCTATGTTCCTGAATTTTGATATAAGTGTTTTTTTTTTTTTTTGCAATGTCTGTCAATGCCTGTAAACTGTTGACTGAATAATGTACCGGTAGTTGAAAGCATAGATATCAAGTTTTAATGTGCCAATTTAGATAGTATTACTCTGAGCTTGTTTTAATTGTCAAGTTGTTGGCATCATTGCTGAGTTTGTACCACACAGTTGTTCCACTTCACTTCTCTACCAAGCAATATTTGCCAAAGAATATTGTTTTCTGTCTTTCTTTCAAAACTATTATATTGTCCTAGAACCCTTCCTAGGTACGCATGTACATACTGAATATTTCTCAAGCATGCTCTCACTCATTTTGTTATTCTCAATAATGAGGGAAAGCACTTATCATTGGTTGTTTCAATTTCTTTGTTTCCCTTTGCGTCCTTGTTTGATACAGACATCAGGTGCATGGTATCCATGGTTACTGAAGAAACTTGTCTGTAGATATGCAATGGTCACAGTCAGATCTTCAGGCAAACACTTATCAGAAAAGCTTGTGAATAGAAACCTCGTATCAGGATCTGCACCCACTCACAGTGGAAAATTTGATTTGCTACGGTGCCTAGGCTTTCGGCATTGTACGTTTCTAGGAATGACCGAGATGACCTAATTTATTTGACAATGAGGACACTGTCATGATCAGAAAAATGCTCACTCTTTGCTTTGATCCTGTGTTATTTCAAGAGAGATGTTCACTAAGAGGACTGTGATACTGCATATCAACCACCTTTGCAAAGTATTTGTTGGCAGGGAAACCAAGTATTACCTTGTACACCAGGTGAACAACGAGTACATACAAATCTATGCCTCTTGTCAAATGGTGCATGAATGTTGTTATAGTGACTGCTTGCCTTTGAAAGTAACTACCATTTCTATGAAAAGAAAAATAGTATGCTATTATAAAAAACATCAGGTAAGGTAAGTTTGCAGAGCTATGTACAAGTGATAGGTTACAGCTGTGAATTCCACTGTACTGTATGTCTTTATGATTTATAATGTGCTATGTTGACCTGCTGCCCTCTTCTTTAAAGGTATGAAATGAATTAACGTACATGTACCTCATTCACGCAGTTAGTATCAGTGTAGATAGGACAGGGTATCTTCATCTTCTGAAACAATGAAGAGGCAGCAGATGTGTGTATGTTTTTTGTTTAAATTTTTGAGCTTTTACATGATGATTTTATAAAAGATGCATTTAAAGATGTAAGAGTGTGTGCGAGTTGGCAGTTAAAAGAACATCTTTGAAATAATTGTCATATTGGGATTATTAGCAAATATTTCAATAATGAATTGATTTCACAGCATAGTAATAGTATCAGTGATGGAGATTAAAATAATGATGAAATAATGATGACATCAATAATTATGATGATGATAATAATGATGATAAGGACAATGATAATGATAGTTAAATCTTTATACGTTTTCTGAAAGACACAAGTTTGAACTGAGCCTGAACAGGTACTTGATATAGTACATTGTGTTTCAATGAATTCATTTTGTAGTTCTATTGAAAACTGCCCAGGGGATTCCCGTGGGGAGCCTAATTTTTTTTTCCCCACTCAAAATCTGTGTTCATAGTTTGTTCAAGAGATGAATTACACAATCACCGCCTGTGAATTCAAATGCTTGTCCTAGTGCACGAGTTCAAATGACATTTTTCTCCACTATGCATTGTCCTCTGCATCATGTGAACTTGTTTGCTGAATGTGATTTTGTCTTCGGCTGAATGTGACCTTCTTGTGGTGAAAGTCACCTTCAGACATTATCACATGTTCACACCACACAGAGAGCTGTTGTCAAACATTGAGTTGATTGAAACATGAATTTTTGTTGTCATGATGACTACATACAAATGAGTGACTTGAAGCCGGAATTTTTTGACATGAGTGATTGCAGATGAGTGAACCTGCTTTTGATTTCTTGGATAAAAGTGTCAATTATTAAGTTAATTCAGATGGTAAGCACATAAAGGCACGCTGTGTACTTATTGCTTGACATTACTTGTTGCAGGTAGATACTAACTCATGTTACCTTTATTTGTTGCATATTGAATTACATTATTGTTACGCCTCATTATTTTGATGGTTATCAGTACTTCTAGATAAATGTGAAATCAGGAAAAAAGGAGAGATTAAACTAGAATAGTGTTGTGCATAGTTTTTTTCTTTTTTTTCAGTAATCATTTGTAAACTTCTCTGATGCAAACTTGTAATATGTATGGTGACTAATGAATTTTATGTGACAGTGATGTACACTTTGGATGCAGTTTGTGCAGACTTTGTTTTGTAGAAAGCATTGATAATCACATGAAATGGACTTGCCTAAATGTGTTTGGTTGTTTTCAGAGCCATCAGAAGTTTTATTGTGTGAACAATGGCTGACTGCACTGTTTGAAAATGTAAACGCTGAGTGATCAGTGTTTATTCATGCCGATGAAGGGCAATTTGTCAATCAGTTGCTTTAAAAACAACTCGATGCATGTATCACTAATTTGAGTAGAAATTCTTGATGTTACATCCTCCTGCTGTGGTGTTACTTACAGTTGTAGCAACAAACTTTCAACTACACTACATTAAAGTACTAAGGTTGTGTACAATTGGATTGTTCCTCAGATGGAGAATGCATGCATGATGTCGTAGTAAATATGAATTTTGTGTCACTCAGTTCAATTGATTGAACATTACAATCGCGTACTGTAATGGTACATGATCATCCTCCAGTTTCAAATATCTGTAACTGGCATAGATTCCCTGACCTATAATACTGTATCTGACAAATAGTATTGCAGCCAGAATGGCATGGGGATCATATGCTCTTACCTTTTTGTGTATGCATTGTAGTCCACACTGTAAAAAACAATTATTTTTAATATGCTGAGTGTACATAAGCATGACACTTCCATATGTCCAATATGCAAGATTGCGAACGGTTGAAGTAGCAGTATGTGTTGCATCGGAAGGTTATCCAAAGGTCATGCTACTCACACACTAATCTCTTGTTATGGACATTTTCAGATACTGGTAACACAGAGTGAGGGGACTAGGGGCCCTTTCATACACAGGTTTATTGCAAGTTAAGATCGTAGCAGTTACCACGGGAACAACTTACACACTCCCATCTGATGTGTTATATGGGTACCTACATAGCTGTGGAAGCTAGATGTGCATAATGTAAGAAAATTCAAAACATCCCTGTGCAGTGGGCTAAAGGACAGTTGAGCAAAAATAGTAATAGTTGCTTTATGAAGAACCGTGTAACCCAGAGCAGGAACACCAGACAGATTTAGCAAGTGAGCATCACACAAAAAAAATGTGTTGGGTGTTTTCACATTACATTGTATATTAATTTTTGATGTATTTAGCCGCAGAATAATTTTTATGAACAGCTGCAGCTCTGCTTTGTTATGTGAATAAGATACATGTGGTACATCATCACGAAAGCCATGTAATTTCAGGAAAATAAGCTTTTAACTGATATATATTTGGCATTCTTTGCAAGGAAAAAAAAAAGAAATGAAATTTACAAAACTGTAAAGGCTATATTGTCAAAGTTGGCTTTATGTGCATTTTTCTTCCTTTTATGATCTCTGACTTTATACAGGTAATGTGATGGCGCACCACATATAAGAAAATTAGAATCCAAACTACAGCTTGTTTATGAATCCTGGTGGATATTACTTCAGAGGTTTTGTTTTTGTTGGTCACAAATTTCCAGCTAGTGCTATTTTTGTAGACTAACACTGCGCAATCATCTGCTTGGTGGTAGAAGAAATGAGCTATCCTTTTAGTCACATAATCCTTGCCTTTTTTTCTGAGTAGGTATTACTGGTTGATTTTGTTTTGTCTTTACCCATCAGCATTCAAGCCATGTCATTTCTTCAGTGCCACAATAGCCTTGAAATCAAAATATGATTATACAGAAACATTTCTTTGGACAGAAAATAACTCAATGCATCAGCCCCGTATGGCTTTGTTTTGTCATTTTGTTTTTCACATCAACTGGTGAAGGAGCAGTGAAATACTAAAAACATATTTCATTTTCTTACTTTCATGTTTGAATCAATGGCAGTTCACTTAGGACAAGTGTAAATCCATGTTGATGATAAAGAGCCAATACTGGAGCAGTTGTTTCTGTTACCATGGATACAGAACTTATAGTGGAACGCTGCTACCTTTCATCCAAAGTATAAAAAAAAAAGTGTGATAAAAAGCTGCTGCCAAACTATATGTGTTCTATTAAGTTTGCCATCCTTTGTATGCAGAACAAAACTAAGCTATGCAGATGTACATTCAGCATGTTCTAGGCATCATCGTGAAATATGACCTCACTGCCAAAAGGCCATTGAGGCAATGTGCTGAAAATACCAACAACAGCCTTCTTGTCTTGAATCTGCAAGGAACATTTTCCTTCTCAAACCAGAAAGGTTTTGGTTTTATACAGTGGTGGGAGTTTATGCCTCTCTACTGTGTAACCTGTTGAAGACTAGTCCCGAGTAAACAAGGGCGGGTGTCTACGGGAAATGCATGTTATAGCGGAATCAGCTCATCCTCAAGCCAGGGATGCCAAGTTCAAAAAAAGTTTATGAGTGAGATTTTCATGAGTGCATCTCGGCGAGCGAATGTGCGTGCAAGCGAGGGTGTGGGAGGGGTTTCTCCCCCCCCCCCCCCCTGTGGCCTCCCACGGTAGGGAGCTTTTTCAATTTTTGGCAATCAGGTGCATACGTAAGTGACTATTTTTTACTTATTTTGAAAGACAAAAGGAAAATATACCTTCAATTGTAACTAACACTTTAATCCTTTCAGCTATGCTCCGCATTATGGGCCCAAATTGCAGACTTTGCTCGATGCGTGAGAAAATGGGTGCCATGCATGAGATCGTGAGACGACCCCTAAATGCTCAAGTCTCACTCAGAATGCGTGAGACTTGGTAGTTCTGTCAAGGGGTTAATGTTAATGACACTAACAATTATCACTAAACAAAGATCAAGTTAATCCTGTCCTATATTATGCTAACAGAGATACAAGTATCAATGGGAATTTTCCAAAGTCAAATTTGTCACAGGGATTTTAGAATTATAAATCTTCCTGAAAAATGCTCTGATCCTGTTATTTTAGATTGTGAAAGCAGTCAGGAATATGCTCAATTATCTTATTTTTGTTTTGTTTCTGTTTTGTTTTAAAGACGAATGAAATTTAAAATAAGATCAGATTGTCATTTGTTCTTTTAGTGCCAAAGCAAGACATAACACAGTTCAGGCAGTCAAAGTTGTTTCTCTGTTATAATCCTATGCTTACATTATTATTCTGGGTGACTAGAATTGGATTTGCTAAGTTGTTTGTGACTCTGGAAGTGATGATAGGCCCAAACATGCTTTCTATCTGAATGGTGTTATTTTTCAAATGTGAATGATGGGGTAGTGAAATGTTCAGAAATTGCAGCAAGGTGATCCATGCTTGTTGTATGATGTCTATAGGTCATGTCTGACATGCAAAGATGTTTAGCTTATCATATATGACTTAATGTTTTCATTACGTGCATGATACTTTTGTGATGCATTATTTGTCTATTACAGTTGCTGAATTACAGTTGCTATCTTGGTGAGTTGTATGGTTGCAATTTGATTGATTTGTTGCTCAGCAAAACCCTTTATGTAGTTTTAAGAAGTGCAATCAGTGTGTGTTGATTTGTCATTTCAGGTGAAGCAATAAATACACCTTATGCCAGTACTGTAAAAACAACAGTCTTTTTGCTGTCTCTGTGCACAGTGGTATTACACTCTGTGGGAGCTCTAACATGTTATGAGAATGCCTAGGTGGGAAGAGATGAAGAGTTTGTTTGCAAAATCCGATAAGTCCATTTTTGAAGATTTTGAAGTACGGTCTCTGTCATAAAGTACAAAATAATACCTTTTAAATGATATATTGGTTACTACATAATAAAGGTACATTTTTGAAGTTATGGTCAAAAGAAGCCAAAATTTTCTTATTATTCTCTGTATTTTTCTTGACCTTTAATCGCAAATATCTCCGTTTGGCAAATATGGACTTATCGGTTTTTGCAAACAAACTCTTTAGATTCCCACCTCCCAGCAAGCACCATCCTTAGGACAAAAGTTGAGAAGGGGACTTATTAAAATTAAGCTAGGCACTTGTGCAGTTTCATGAAAGTTGTAGCTAAGTTGTCAGTCACTGATAATTGCCATAGCAACAGTCAGTGACCAGACCTTCTCAGCAAAACAAAACCACGGATTTTCCTGATATTTTCAGAGATTTACAATTTTCATGAAACGGTGTCAGGTGGTTTGACATAGGACACTGCCTTGTGTTATTATATGCATATATGCAAATTCATGTATATATTCGTGAAATGGAACAAAGAAACCCACCTTCATGGAAAATTTGCTGGAAAGAGAGAGAGATTGAGAAAGAGAGGTCAAGAGAGAGAGAGAGAGAGAGATCAAACACATGGCGCTTGAGAAATGAAGTTGTATCTTCGATTCGTCCTATATCAAAACGTTCAGTGGTGATGCAGCCTTATTGGTTTAGTTGTCACAGAAATGGTGTGTGTGCTGTTGAATGCCACCATCTGCGCCTTGAGGTCATCACACTTGGCACCATTGTCCTTTTTTTGTTGTCACACGATGGTCACAGGATTGTAGTACATGTTGTAGTACAACTACTAAATAAAGTGGACTCTCCTTAAAGGGGAACTTAAACACAATCACATACAAAAAGAGATGCAGTTTTATAGATAGGTGCACGTAACATGAAGTACATAATATTAAAGTATGATGAAATGATACTGGGAATTGGTACAAATTTACAGTAGGAATCAGCCTTTCAAGCTCTGTTGGAGCATGTAATGATGAGAAAATGCAAATTGTATGGAATTCACTTCCATGCATGGGCAACATAAACATGTTCCATCACAACTTACCCTCCCACTCCCCCCCCCCCCCCCAAAAAAAAAAAAAAAAAAAAAAAAAAAATGTTGCTATCAAATCTGCCTGATAGCATCACTGTACATGATGAAGATGACGTTTGATGCTTAGCATATCTGAAAAATCAAGAACAACAATCAATGGGAGCTGCAGTTGCTGACAATAGGCGCCATTGCAAAAAAATTGCCGATGTCCTCTTCCCCAGTCAGTGGATAATAAATTAATATTTGCACCAGGGAGGTGCTGTTTGCACCATGCACCATAGAGATTATTTGCACTCAAAATTATCTAACAGGTTTAATGTGGCTGTGCCATCTCTGCTACCATCCGCGGCCGCGCGCGGAAAACACGGCGCGGTGAGTGTAATCCAAAGTGCACTTTCGTTACTGTGTGTGATTGTTTCTTCACGACGAAAATTCTTCTGAGACAGCCGATGGTGAGACGCAAAGTGGCCGTCTGTGCCACCATTATAAGGGGACATTTTCTCTACATCTGCCTTACATTCGAATGCTGAATATCTCTTGGTTCTCTGGGAGCAGGGAGGATGAATTTCCCCTTCAATATAAACCATCTTTTTGGTGAGAGAATAACGGTGGTGGACAGGAATCTACGTCCGTATCGCACACATTCACACGGGTGAGTGCAGCCAGATACGCTCGGGCAATCGCCGGGCCGCCGGGCCGGGCGGGCCGGGAAGGTGTCAAAATCGTAGTGACAAGTGTTTGTTGGTAGGCTGCAGCTGCAGCGGCTACTTTATAATTATAGCTAAAACCGGCGCCGCCTACCACTGACTGTGACTTTGGTTGACACTGACTAGTGACAGCTTAGCCTTTATACTATAGTCTATAGGTCTATTTGCAGCCAGTACAGTAATCTGTACTACTGTAGTAAATTTTCATGTACTTTTCAGTGTCTGCTTTGGAAAGAGTTCTATGTGTGACCTTCCATGCATGTTCCATAAAACATGCCCTTTCTTATCGATTTCATTTTCAAGTTTTAGCAAAATATTAGACCTAGTAACCCCCTACTGAGAGTTGGGGCACTAGTTTGCTGCAGGGGTCCAGTTTGAGGCACCCCTAGGAATATCTAACCATATCTTCAAAAGTAGAAGGGTATTTTTTTTTTCTAAATTGTTTTATTTGAAGAGCAACTGAAGAGCTTTCTTTTGATACCAGAATCATGAAATAACTCGGATGATGGCCTTCATAATTTTGATTTAAACCGTCTGTGTCACGCTGTTTTTAAAAAAGTATGACTTTTTTAACAAAACGTTAAGATTTTGTTCTGTTGCTAGGCAACCACTATCATCCCTTGTTTGTATCTTTATACAAAATCTTATTATGAAAAGAGGCCTGGCATGGTGGGATTCCTCGTGTAATAAACTGTGTTAAATATTCTAAAATTCATTTCCTTTGTCAGTTTTGAGGATTGCAACAGTGACCAAAATGTCGGTGATGGGTCCGGTTTGCAGCACCCCTTATATGGGATTTACACACATAGCGCTGTTTTACATGTCCAAATGGGTGGAAATTGATGAAATACATGCGATCTTGAAAAACTATTAAATCGTGAAGGATCGAGATAATGATGAATCCAAATAATGTGTTCTAACAAGCTGAAAACTAGTTGGACCATCAAAAAATATTTGGTTTTTGCAAAATTTAATGTTTGAAGAAATCAGGGGACATTTTTGTGTGGGGTGCTGCAAACTTGACCCCCCCCCCCCCCCCTCTTGGTCCTCTCGGTGGTTGCAAATTTTCTGCATAAAATTGATTATTATGACGAGGGTAGTTGTCCATCATACAAAATTGTGATGCAGTGTCAAGAGGCCTTTGGTACCTCTTCCAGTTAAAAAAAAAAAAAAAATTTCTGTTGCCCGTTTTACCAGACTACTACTAAATAACCTTTGGGTCTGCTACTCTAGTACTACTTGTAACTAACTGTTAGTAGTAGACCTATTTAGTGTCTAGTAAGTAGTAGTCGTAGTATTAACTAACTGATGTAGATCTCCTCTTAACTAAGTTAAAGCAACTGCACCAAGTAAGGTTCAACCTCCCATGCCCTAGGTTCTACGCAAAAGCACATCTCATTGTATAGACGATATGTTTGTATATGTAGCAGGTGGGCAAATTTTAGATGGCGTTAACTTGGTTGAATCATGGGCAGCCTGCTTTAGCTTTTAGTCTACTAAAAATTAGTAAACTTAATGTTAATTCTGAACTTCAGTAAGACACTCAATGTAGAAATAAGAGTAAAGACCATAATTTACTGATAAAAACCTGGTTCTAGAATCAAAATCTAAACACCACTCACACCAGAAATGAATATGTGCAGAAAAATCAGTCTGATGTCAACTTGCATGTGGCTTGGCGTTGTTTCTATTAATGTTTTTCTCCGACCCTTCCTTGATGCAGCCATGTAGACCACCAGGCTAATCTGCAGAGAGTCATTGATGAGATGGGCAAAGCATCATCAAAGGTAAGCATGTAACCAGTTAATGCACTTGTCACTTCTTGGTATCGCCAATGGGCAGAAAACTTCTGTGCACGCTGAGGAGCCCTGTCACAGATGAACTGGGGGATTCCTCGGTGCCATTGTTGCTTCCGGTTGTCTCATGTGCGTTGCATTTCACATACAGTATGATTCAATGCAGTTTTTTGTCTGCTTTTCCGTTATTCCTTCTTTCTTGGCTATAATTCAGCTTTAAAAAGAGTTGAAAGTTCCTAAATTTTACTGATGTGCAGTCACTAGAGTCATGGTTCACTACTGCAAGGCTTCAATGTGCTGCTCACATGATGGAAAGCGTAGAAATCTTCAACAAAAAATGCCCCATGATAAAGACAGACCTTGATCTAAGTGCATGTGCAGCCAAAACTGGGGCAAGTTTGTCCCCTGAGCTATCCCATAATGCATCTAAAACGCTGCTCTGCGTACGGCATCAAGGTATTGGTGATACCAAGAATGGTAGTCCCAACCCCTTGGTACTCGGGGATGGCTGGAACTTTCGTCCAAGTTGGTGGGGGATTTCTACTCAACTATTGGCCTGCCTGTTGGGGACTTGGCCAAAAATTTCTATGCAAATATTGCCTGGCCTTTTGGGGACTTGACTGCGACTTGTTTAACATCCTAAAAATTAATCTCGGTGCAAGTCCCGGCCATTCCTGGGTACACGGGGGTTGGGACTACAGGTGTACAATTGACAAGTGCATTTATAAAGGAAATTCAAGCCATCCAATGTGTTCTCTCGCTTGGTTGCCTCTTTCTTGGAGAATTCCTCCAAGAAGCAAGGATGATTCTGACAAAAATTTGCAATATCAGCTGATCTTATTTTTTTTTCTTGAATGAACTTACAATAGACAGACATTGAAATAGTGTGTTGGTACAGAATGCTTTAATAGAGTCACCCCATTTTACTTTTTTTTTTCATTAATCATCTCAAAATTGCCCTATGGATCACTTTGATGTAAAATCGGCCTTGATTGAAGAAGAAAATGGGCCTTACATTCTATACAGCATACAAATTTGACCTTTGCATTTGTTCTTTGATTTTTTACCTTCATACAAAACTTTTGTACTTTTTGTTAAGCCATGCGTACATTACACATTTAAAGCAGACAGTGTCATATCAAATTCTGTTATGTTATACTGTTTTAAATATTTTTTTTTTTGTTCATAGATTTCTTCTCTTATAGATGACAACTGTTAGATGAGTTGCTAAAAATATAAATGAAAATGTCAAAATGTAATAATTTCAACTTTGTAACAGCAGGACATCACAGGAATAAAAGTCAACAAAGCTGACATTTTAGTACTCATTGGTATTAAACTGGTATGCCAGTCTTTAACACTGAATACCATGCTATTGCACTAGTGTATTAAAGTACAGTACATCACACTAAATTATGAAGAACAGTTTAGTATTGAAAGGCCTGCCATCCAAAGAGACTGTTAATCTGTAAATCTGCTAAATTGGAGAGAGTGTTCCATTGGGTGTCATTACCCATAGATTGCACTGTCGGTGGTAAATGATGTTGTCAAATGACATACAATGTTCTCTTAATTTAGAACATAGTACATTGTAGGGGACTATAATGTGACATTAAATGAGACTCATTAATTAAAGACTCCATTGATGAGGCCATTTCCAAATCCAGGGTGTTCTATAGAAATGGGTAGCAAAGATTGACTATAATAAGATTTGCTTTCCAGTCTTCAAAAACCCTTGATTTTTGTTTTATAAACTACACTGTATTATAAAAATATACATTGTAGATGTGTGACATTTTTCACACAATTCTATACCCAAATTCTATAAGATTCTGAGTAACGAAGTATAAATTTTGTAGGATCCTGTTCAAATGAATTATTGTGTAGGTGCCTGAGTTATTATTATTTTTCTTGGAAGCATTTTATAGCAATATTCGTGTATGAGAAATATGGACTTAAATGTTACTGTAAAAGTGGATATTTTCGCGCGACTAATTTTTCGCGCTTGGCCGGGTAAGAAGAGTTTCGCGTGATTTTAATTCCGCGGAATCAAGACATCACGCGCAGGAATGTATGGCAAGCAAAAATATTTGCCTGCTTTTATTTTTGTGCTAGTTTCTGGTTGCACGAAATGTGCGAAAATTTCAACACCGCGAAAATTTCAACTGTGAGAGATGAAACACTATGAATAAATCATTTGCTTTCCATGGGCAGGCCCAGGGTCTCAATCATGTCATCACCACATCCCACAGACTTCGCTTCTCAGACAACCGGCTCTACGTCATGAAAGATTCAGAGGCTAATGGGTAAGTTACACACTACGTAGTCTTCTTCTCAACTTTGACTTCAATCTCGGGTCCATTGCAAAATTAACTTTCATAGAATGAACTTCCATCGGGAGTTCATACCCTGTCATGTACACTGTACAATGTGTACAGTATGTTAAAACAAAATAGATGAAAACATGTCCCATTGATTTGTTTGTGTGCTGCATAAACTCGTAGAACAATCATGCTCTTTCTTATCCACTGCACCTGCCTACTCTGTACCATCATCCTCATTGTAAATAAAATGAAGAAACACACAGACACACAGACACACACACACACACACACACACACAGACACACACACACACACACACAACTTTTAAATTTTCTGAGATGGTTTGTTTCTGGCTTTCTTCTGTGAGTGGAATCCATAGAGTAGAAGCCTATCTAAGGATATTTTGTTAATTTTAGGGAATATTTTACATGTAGGTGTTGGACATATTAGTGAGGTACATTGACACTATGATGTCTCTCTTTCTCTGTTTATAACTCTTTCATTACCTCCCTCTCAAGTTTATTTCTGCCCCATTCTTTGCATATAAAATTTCATATTTTGTATAGTTTGCACTAGATTGTATCACCTTTCCTTTGTAATGCAAAAGGGGTTAGCATCAATCCAGTTTGCAAATTCCTGACATTTTCAGCAGTCAATAAGTTGTGAGTTTATTAAAGGCACAGAGAGCTGGTTTGTTCATTTCCTTGTACCTCTCAGAATTTCCCTTCAATGGTATTGTTACTTTGATGCTTTCATTCTCCTATTCAGCCATGCATGCGGTTCATTGTAGAATGGTACCAGACTGCATTAGGCTCTTCAAGCTTTCTTTGCCCTAATATTCACATGTACATGTACACAGCCAAAAAAGAAAGATCCAACTTGCAGCGGTTTACATAGAGAAATCGCAACCCTAATTGCACCAGTTCAAGTGAGACCAAACTACACTCACGTGAGTCTTGGAGTTTAGTCTGGCTTTGACTTTTCTCCTGTGCATGCCTTGCATTATGGGATATAAGATACGGGTATAATTTTGCAGAATGTTCATACACACTTTGCACAGCAAGTAATGGTAACTATTCTGTAATGGTCACACTTTACAGGGGCTGCAGAACCTGTTTTTTTTTTTTTTTTTTTTTTTTTTTTTTTTGGGGGGGGGTCATAAAAAAGGGGTTCAATGAACCTTGAACCCCCCCCCCCCCCCACACCTTCCAGCCCCCTTGCCCTAAAAAATTGTGCCACGTCCCATCATTTTAGTGATGCACAGATCATGATTTGAATCTCACTAATTAGTTGTGATTTTTATGTCCACACACATGATGTTCTGACCAAAGTAAATTGAGTGAAATCCCCACCTTTATCCTGTTTGGATAACTGTATGTGATATCTTGAGAGGAAAATCTCTATGCAAATACTTGTACTCATTGCATGCTTTACCACTAGGGATTACTAAAAAAAGTGTCCGAAATATATGATGCCAAAATAGAAGTACAGTGTACCATGCCCCTTATACTACAACTGTAGTGCTCCTGACCTGAGGTCTTTAACATCAGCAATATTATATGGTACAGTTTGTACATTGACATTTCTAGGAGAAGAGGGTTTGGGGTTACGTCACTCGATCATCCCGTTTTACATAGTAAGTTATTAATTACCATATATGACAAGGCAGCCTTTTTCGCTGAATGCATAATGATAGCTCAATATAACTCACTTTTTCCCTTTCAGTTGTCTGAGCTTTCCCTCTCCGGCCCCATCCCCTTTCCCTTGGTCCAGCCTTGATTATGCTTGGTCACTCATGGTCAGTGTGGCATAGACTCATTAGGAGCCTTGCTCACGTACATTGCACTGGCTAGCTGGCAGGGTGTGAATAATCAGAAATTAGTCTGAAGTTTCAGACTCTCGTACCATTCCATACCTCCTAGAAGTCTATAGAAGTGGGTACATCTTACAGTGTACAACGCTTTAGTGTATACAAATTGCAGTCTTTAAAATTAATGGTAAATGTACATTGTACAAATGCACATGTGTCCTCCTGCAAACTGTGTACTCTGTTACCACTGTTTATGTGGTAAGTGTGAAAATTGTGACTTTCATGCCCATTCGGACTAGAACAAAAATAAGAAAGTACAATACATTGTATGTTCAGGAAGTATGGAAATACATCTAAACACAGAGCTATATGTACAGAAATATTCTCATCTTTGAAATATAAAACAACAACAACAAAAATCCTGGATTTAAACTGAAATTAGCTTATAGTGTAAAAATACTGTCGCAAGGAAGTATCCACTTTGACATTTTCTCTGAATTGTAATCTTGGTTTTATAGCTTGCAAGTTGTATCTCAAAATGATGATTTGTTAAGTTCATTTGTACCACATACATGTACATATGTTGGGCCTACACGTACTGTACATACGTTGTAGTGTGTGTGTGTTTAGAGAGTAAAAGAAAGGTACATTGTACATGATGTACACATGTACAGTATACCCATGACTATACAGTAGTGGACTTTTATGGAATTTGAATCGAATTATTCATATTGATTAAATTTAATTACCAATAAACATTGGTCATACAATTTGAATGAATGCTAGCATTGAAAGAAAAAAAAAAAAAAAACCAATGGACCAAAACACTGATAGATTTGAAAAGATTTTTTTGCCATACAAGATCCTCGTTTATATAACAGTGTTGGAAATATAAACTTTCTTTAATATCATATATGTACAACATCATGATTTCTTCGTATTCAAATAGCTGATGTTGGCTGATAGAAATGTAAGCTGACAAAATAAAATTTGGTCTGGAATGTAGACTAAGAAGAGAAAGTGAGAATTCAGCTGCACTTTTATAGGGTCAATCCGCTCTACCTCTTTTCAGTTTTCTTCACAGTATATATATAAAAAAAAATCCAATGCGATGTTGGTTTTGCGTGCAGAATCGTGAGATTTGTTTAATGCATGAGCATGCCAAGAGAACTACAGTATCAGGCTGCTGTTCTAAAATCTCAGGTTAGGCGAAGATTGACAGTCAGACACACAGTATGTGTGCAGTGACATGTTTGAAGATGACCACAAATCAAATATTCCACTCAGAACATAATCTCATTATGCTAAACATACTGCTCTGGGATTGTTACAGAGTCAGAAATACGTACATTTGGTAGTGTAGGTCCCCAGACCACCTTCTGTGTGTTGACATTAAAATGCTGCTTGATTTTTCAGAATGGATATTTATGATGTTTCCTGTGAATTGTGGTGGATCTACAGTGACTGTGCATTTCAGAGTCAAATCTACATTTCATGCATTATGACACTGTGTAACTCAACAGACTAGCTTTAGATGCCGGCCAGTGGACAGTGAAAATATATTGTTTATTACTGTATTGTTTTAAGCAGTTATTTTTGCGTACAGATATTTTCACTATAGATGTTGTTTTTGTGAATTGATGCTGAGGCTCTTGTAAGCTGCACTAAATTACCCCAGTGTATTGTGACATTTTCGTGTGTTGTTGAATTTGCGGTCCAACAATGATTCACTGAATTCATGAAAATTAAACCCTTGTGAAAATAACGGCTTATACAGTACAAGAATATTTTACTAAACATGGGGAAAAGGGTGATAGAGTCTGTCAGTGCAGAGTGATCGATTTGTATGCGTGACATGGGTGTAGTCAGATGGTGTTCTAATGATGCATTAGTCATGGAAGATCAACGATGGTCTTGTAATTTGGGTAAATTGCTGTCTAATGGTGAGACTTTCATTCTGGAATTACTCAGAATTTGTTGTAATGCCAACAGTGAGTGATACAGTTTGTACAGTAGGTCATAGTAAAGACTTGTACTATAGGTAGTACCATGTACAGATATGTATTGCAATGTGTTACTCTTCTATTTCATATTTGGGGTCCTTTAAAATGTGGTTTACTATTAAATGGAAAAAATAAGAAAGCAAAACAAATATTAAAAGTACATTTGGGAAAGTATTCTGTTTGAATAGTAGACAATGACTGCACTGTACGTTGAGTCACCACTATAATGTTGATTTGCAAACACTGCATGCTCATGAAAAAACAAACAAACACAGCAAAACGCCCAAACAAACAGTGGCTGGAGTGAAAATCAATTTCACCTGGTGCATTATTAGAGACTCATATACCACAATTGCTCTAGGATGCCAAGAATACAATGCTAATTACACTGGATTAGCGATACATTATACAACATTTTATGATCATATTATTCAGTTCTGTGCATACTTTGTACATTGCACTGATACAGCATCATGAGTTTCAGTGGCTACCCATGGAACTGATTGTTACCAAGTGACAGACCACATTTCACGCATGATACATACTGTATTTAAAGTGTAGAATGTACTCATAGAACATGGTTAAATCCATGGCAACACAAATGTTCGCCTAATCTAGCAAGAGTTACATGTATTAATGTATCATACAACCAGAGCTGGCATGTTTTCCTGGTCATTGGGCAGGCTGATCCCTCAAAAATGAACTCTCCAAGTCCAGACAGTGAAATATTAAAGCCATCTTGATTTGGAAACTACAACTGCTGAGATGCATGTAACACACATACACATGTACCCCTAGTATATGTATCTACTCTCTCCATTATATTTTAATGTGAATGTTGGCTGCACTGATACAAGGCCATCTCCATAGGCAGGAATGAATCCAAAGCTATTTTTGGGGTACATAATCAGAAACATGAAAAGGTTTTCAGAAACCAAGAACATCAGTCTTGAAATTTAAGAAAACACTAAACAAATCCACACTTAAACTCAGTTTTCACTGCACGCTGTAACACCACATTTAGCATGCATGAAAGTGAATTTTGCGAGGAGCCAAGATTCGTGGAAGTAAAATGCATGCAAAAGTTGTCCATACAATGCACTAAATGCCAGTGACAATTCTTGAAAGTTTCATGCCGTGAATATTTCTGGTTTTTAGTATACATTGTAATAGTAAGATAGACCTAGAGTGATTTCCATGAATTTAAGAGCTGCACAAGGCTGTATTTTTGTGATCTGCTGTAATTATGCCCCTATCTCCCATCTGTTCTACAGCGGCAATGGTTTAGTGGTTGGGATACTGAAGACAGGGAAGAAGAACTTGTTTGTCCTGGATCGTCATGGCAACCAGACAGAGATGCAGCCCATCTGTGTCCTTGATTTTTACGTCCATGAATCGTGCCAAAGAAAAGGATACGGGAAGACGCTATTCACTCACATGCTTCAGGTGAGTACTGTTATGAACAACAACAATGCTTTGAAAAGTAATAATGATAATAATAATAATAGTAATAGTAATAATAATAATAATAATAATAATAATAATAATAATAATAATAATAATAATAATAATAATAATAATGATAATAACTATTATCATTACTATTATTATTATTATTATTATTATTATTATTATTATTATTATTATTATTATTATCATTATTATTATTATTATTATCATTCATTCAGCATTTGGAATACAATACAAGTAATAACAGATAAACAGAAAAAACAAGCAAAATACAAGGATACGATGCCATGCTTTTCGTGGTGCGCCTCCCTAAAGTTACCGGGTTGGAAAAAAGCAATCAAAATCACTATGGCCCTAAGATATGTTGAGATGGTTCTTGGAAGTAACCACTCTCTGTATTAATCTCATTTAAAAATAAAATGTTATTATCAGAGAGATAATACTGTCTGATAGAGCTTTAACAGCTTAACAATGTGAAAAAATGAGCCAGAGGAGCATTCATTACTTTTAAACATTCAATATATCACGGGGTGGACATTTTCATGAATTTTGCCCCCAACTGAACCATTGTACAAATAACAGGTGAATACTTTATCTTTTGAGAAATTGAATTATGCACAAACACTATCATCAGTGGCTTTAATAGAAACAGGCAAATGCATTGAGATTGTCCCAGCTACAAAAAAATTGTTGTGCCAAAGTCTCCAGTTTTGTACAGTATTTTGTTTTCTGCAAACTCATTGTAAGTAATAGTTCAGAGTTTTACCACATGATGGGTGTCTCCCATACCATTTAGATTGTGAATCTGTCCAAGCCCTGAGGGTAGACATTCATTTGTGACAGACCCTTTCTGGGATGGGCCATTTGTATTGTGCATGTTTTGTTTGCGTATAGTCACTGGCTTCATGCATCCCTGCCACCTCCTGCTATAGATTCTTACTAATAGTGGATGAAGGTCAGTGAGTTTGGTTCGGTCCATGGAAGTTAAAAAAGAAAATGGTTTTGTTTGTGTATAGTCAGTGGCGTCAGGCATCACCCTATCACTTGCTTTGCTTATAAATTCTTACAATGGATGAAGGTCAACAAGTGTGATTGAGTCCATGTACATTGTAAGTTTAACCCGTTGAGGACGAGTCCCGAGTATACTCGGGCAGGTGTCTATGAGAAATGCGTCTTGTAGCAAAATCAGTTTGTCCTCAACGAGTTAAAAAGCAAAAAACAGATTTATCAACAGTGAGTGAGAGTGAACTACTGTATACGGTGAATATTTCATGAGGTTTTAATTTTTTCGCGAATTTCGCAAGTCAGGTGCCATTCGTGAAATCAAAGACACATGAAAATATCGACTCTGATTCCGATGTGAATGTGACATATACACGTATACATACACTTCTCCGTTCAGTGCAGTACCTCATGATCACAAATTTAACCACTCGCGAAATCTTCGGGAAGTCCCGATTCGGGAAAATTTAGACTCGCTAAATATTTGGCATATACAGTGTCTGCTTCAGCTTAATGTTTTTTCAATTTGAATACTAGTAGTACAAGTCAGTATTTACATGGATAAAGCCAGGATAATCAGGCATTTCTTTCTTCCTCATATCAAGGAATTGAATCAGTGAAACAAAAACCACAGATCAGTATGAATTTGCACAAAATGACACATGTAATTAAAGTTCTGACCATATGAATATTACTGGGCTATTTTGTAGTCCAGTGGTTGCCTTGAAAAACAAAAACAAAAACGGAAACAAACCTTGCCAGTGAGGCATCTTTCTAAATAACATAGGTCTTCATTTATTTGTAACTTCGGATTTCAATGTCATGTGCAATGTACCATGGAAAATGTATTTGAAATGGTTTTTTTTTGAGTTATGAGTTGATCATGACACTATCTCATTGACACATACATGTAGGGTAGGTGAGGTGATCAAACCCATCCGTCCTTTTAACTCTTAGCTTGCCAAAGTTGCAGCTTTGCACCATAATTATGATACACACAAATCCCATAGAGCAGCAATATGTCTAGCATGCAAAGAGGTAAGATCAGAGACAAGGCAAATAAACCAACCCCCACCTCCCCCCCCCCCAAAAAAAAGTATGAAATACCTACAACACCAGTCAATTATAAATGCCACAAGATGGAAATAGCTATATTTCTTTATTTTTCACTAAGCTATAATATGCCATGAAATATTGAAGGATGCAGGTGCCATAGTCCCTGGGAGCTATTCCCACAGTGCTTGGTTGGGTCTGGCTTTGTGCACAACTTGTCTGGAACTACAAATGTAGGGCAGATTTAGGATGTACTGGGTATACATGTGTATGTAAGAAGGACTATAGTTTGTCCCATCAATGTTTAAATATGGTAGGACTTGAATTGACGCCCATACAGAGTGTATGTGAGATGAGTGATTACCAAATTCCTTCATGATTCTGAAAGCCATAGATTGTGCACAGGGCCAACCTTGTTGCAGTAGGCAATGGGGTATTGAAATCTTCCATATAGTGGAATACTGCTTTCACAATTATTTGCATGATGTCATTTTCTTTTTGTGATTGATCTATTTCATTTATGACCGTAATCCACATTGCTTTAAAACACTTTTCTGTTCACTGATTAATGTGTATGACTAAATTGTGTATTTATCTATATTTTTGCTCACAGGCAGAGGGTGTGAAACCCCAACACCTTGCAATTGACCGTCCATCACATAAATTCCTGTCATTCCTCACCAAGCACTACAATCTGAGGGCAACCATAGCTCAGGTTAGTATGACTACTTTTGATTACATCACTGTGGATTGGGAGGTTAAATCAACCTTTTCATCAGTAAAGTGATGAAACAGTTAGTCCATTTCTAATGCAGAGTCTGCTCTAAAGACACCCTCTCAATCAGCATGAAGAAGTAGACTTGTTTCTATTCAATTTGTGATATGTATAACACGGGGAAGGTACAAGCCTTGTATCTGTGAATGAGGTCTTTGAAGAACCTTTTTCATATGGAATATGATTTGTTTCATGGAATCCAGCTACATTAATTAGATGTAAAGCGAGCGTATGAAAGTCTTTCTGGTTTTCAAGAACAAATTTTACTTTTTGAAGGTATGCCTATTTTTTAATACATCAATAAAGTGATTAAATTTGCTGAATAACAGGGAAACCAAGCAAAACCTTAAAATTGCAGCTTTGTGTAAACCATAGAGATGTATACTAAGAACACTAGAGGGCGGACTCCGTAAAATCCCTGTGACCGATAGAAGGAGGCGTTCGCCATTTTGGTCCGGGCAAATTTCGACTAGCGACCGTACCGATAACGTGTAGCGCTACGGAGCATGCAGGGAGATCGACGACGGGATGCAACGGCAGTAGGCTGGCATCTATGCCAAGGTCTCCATCGGAGTTTGGAAATCGAAAAATGTTCTTAAATTCGCAAATTCTACTTAAAGTAGCATAGATCTATGTTGCAAAATGCCTGGTTCATGTGCTGCTTTTGGATGTAGAAACAGGAGAAAAGAAGGGGAGCGGAGATTCCTTTCACAAGTAACTAAAATTACATTTATAGTGTGTGTTAAACAGATTGATTCAAGGCAAAAAAAAAAGAAGGAAAAAGAAAAGGTCTTGCAAAATTCGTCAGGGGCACTCCGCCCTCCCTCAGCTATTCTCGATCTATTGCTACTATAATATAGATAGCTAATACAGTACATAACTATATGCAAGGTCGGCGGAACGGGGGAGGGGGCATTTGCCCCATTTAAAACAAAAACAAAAACAAAAACTCCCCTTTTTAAGTTAAAAAAGTGCTCATTTCTAAGTGTCCTATTTGGCCCTTGAGCCCCCCCCCCCCCCAAAAAAAAAAAAAAAAAAAAAAAAATCGTTCCTCCACCCTTTGCTATACCAGCAGTTAATTTCACTAAGATAGTGTGAGAAAAGCTCAGAATACGTAATATATGCCTGGTGACAGGACATATGCTCCGGCATTGATATCTTTCTGAAAGTAGAATTACCATCATGGGTCTGATTGGGCTTTTGGTTCTTGTAAGAAAGGCAGGGTGAGGATTAGGATTAGGGTCACCGTGGGTGTTATGATTTGGGTTAGGGTTTATGTAAGCTTCAACATTAGCATTTCGAGCTTGAACATCAATATGTCATGGAACCAATATGCCTACACGTACTTATAAAAATGATTTATTTCATTTCCACCACCACCAGAAAAAAAAAATAGAAATACAATGAAACACTCGTATACACAGATAGGACTATAGAATGCAGTCCCCTCATACAGAAAAAAAAAATATAACTGCAAAAAAAAAAAAAAATACAAAAATTGACGCAGTATACTGTATCACAAGGGGCATCCGGCAGTCTAGAGACCAAGAGAACCCTTTGTATTGCATGGACCATGGTCGTGTTGGTCGGCTTGAAAGTATTACCTCGTTGAGAATAAAGTAATTTTTTTTTTATTTTCATTTTCTTTACCACTCATAATAAGAGATTGCTAGCAACTTAATTTTTTGAGTTGTTTCCTTCTCTCATCTCCGACCCCCTCATCTTTTTGCTGAAAGGCAATACGTGTTTGAGCGCTTGTTGTATACGTGTTCACGTGTCCACCACTACTGCGCTGCCCGGACCGATGCTTGTTTTTGCCCGGACAAAGATGGCGCGCGGCCTCTTCATCTCGGCACACGAGCACTGCGTACGCGCCACACGCAGTCCGCGCTCTAGTATATTATTAGTATACATCTCTATGGTGTAAACCCATTTTTTTAATGAGCTGTCTGAAAAAAAATACAATGAATAAAAGTAGCATTATGGTTTACAGAGCCTACATCAAAATATAGTCAAAATGATTGCCATTTTGCGACCCATTTTCTGTGTGTGTGCATCATCACTTTGTCACATTAAGCCTGGAAAAAAAAAAGAGAGGAATTTTAAAGGTTAGATGTTTTCTTGTTCTTTCTTGAAGGTGAACAACTTTGTCATCTTTGAGGGATTCTTCACCAACCAGCCAGACTCCAGCTACTGTAGGAGGCGTGGCATGGGGAAGCCCCCAGTCCCACCGAACCACAAAATGGGTGAGAATCCAATTGTACAAAACATCGGCTGAGAACCAGAAGATCACAATATTGGGGGTATTGAGTTATTGGTATCACATTGTAGAGCTCAGTCTCCTCTATATCATGCTGTCAGTTTTAGATTATTTTCATTTTCAGTAAAGTTTTAAAAATCAAACCACAAGAGCACTATTTAATGCGGTATTTGGTACAATGCTTATAAATCTACCCACTTTTGATTAACTCAACTTCTCATTTCATGAAAATTGATTGTTTTGTTTTTATTCATGCTCAAATCTTAGAACGCGGTAGCACCCTTCTGGTTCTTAGCTGACGATATAAATGTGTAGTCCAAAGCTGCTACATGAAGATGAGTGTATCAATGAAAACAAAAATGAATAACTGATTGACAAATTGCCCTACATCGACGTAAATAAGCACTGAATTGCTCAGTGTTTTAGTAGTAGCCATGATAAAAGAAATCATGGGCAGACATACTCGAGCAGGATTCGAACCTACGACCTCCTGATCACCGGACAGGCGTCATCTCCACTAGACCACCGAGCTTCCACCCGACAGCAAGTGTTGCTTCTAATCCTTATAGCATGCAGCGGGTACTGCGTAATTATTCGAATTCATGAAATTCTTCTGCTGAAATAGTTTTAATTGAAACTGATTGAGAAATTGCCCTATATCGACGTAAAGTTTGTAAGCACTGAATTGATCAGTGTTTTAGTAGTAGCCATGATAAAAGAAATCATCATTAATGAAATGAACCTGTGCTGCAGTTGAAGTTTTTGACTATGGTTTTAACAACAATCATCTTTTTCCCCCCCATCTTTCTGCACTCTCAGTCCAACCATCTCCACCTCAGCCACACCGGAATGCAACGACAGCCGGTGTCTGGGCCACTGGTTCCTCCCCTACCACCAGGAGGAAGGAACGAGAGGTGTTAAGGGAGGTCAGACCAGGCTCCAGGGGGTCCCTGTCGTCGGGTGGATCCAACGATGGAGTAGGTCTGGAGCTGACTGGACTAGAGTGAGTCAGGCGTGATGTATATTTTAAGACCGAGTCTTTAAAATACTTGTGACATGATGGATGAACTTGCAAGATATGGAGTTATTTCCAACTTCAATAATCTTTTTTATAAAGTGAATTTTATGATAGGAAATCAAGTACTTGAGCTATTGAATCAATGTTACTTGCATGTTTCACATATTCATTGGTGTGATTGCTTGATATCTCATCATCATGTTGCCCGTCTTGAAGATCCATTCATATTCGTAAGTTGATCTCCCAATTCATTTTTTCTACATAATTTTGATTAATCATTATTGATTATGTAGAAAATTGCTTTTTTGCATTCCTCCCCATTTCCCACATTTCCATATACTTTCATTATTTTGCAAGCTTATACATTTCTTTGATTATACTTTGTGATGTACTTTATGCATTCAACTCCTGTAAAATATTATAATTATGTTTCTGCTGGAAATGGGAAAAATGAACGAATGAATGAATGAATTATGTTAACTGGACCAGTGTATTGTGTTCATGTATGCAATGGCTGAAAGCAATTAAGTTGCATATTCTTGAACACTTACACTCATTTGCTGTTCCAACAGAGATAGTAGTGTCTCATATTTCACACATTTAGGTTCCAGCAATGCAAAAATGGTGACATGTTTGGAAATATTAGGCTGAATAGCAACAGTGGAACATAGAAGAAACATGACAGTATGTGTGAAATTGATGTTAAAGTTTTATTCTCAATAGAAGACATTTACCTCTGGTGTTTTCAACTGCAACACTCTGGAGGTAAATATATTGTATTAAAGGACAAGTTCACCTTCACAGACATGTGGGTTGAGTGTATGCAGCAACATTAGTAGAGCACATCATTGAAAGTTTGAGGAAAATCGGACAATCCGTTCAAAAGTTATGCATTTTTGAAGTTTCTGCTCACTCAAGGCTGGATGAGAAGACTACTATGGGCTATTCCACAGGTTGGTGGACATGAGCTTAAAAATTCAAATTCAATATTTTTCTGTGTTATTTTCATTTTTAGTCCTTCATACATGATATTTTCAGGAACCAAAAATAAAAAGTTAATTTTCATACGTTTACTTTGGGGAAAAATGGTTGAAAGTTGTGACTTCTATTCCGTACCAAAATACAAGAAAAATAGAGAAAAATGGAATATGGCATATTACCATTTCATTATTGCAACATCATACCAGTTTATTCATTTCTGAATTTTAGAAGACTCAAATTACCTAAAATACACAACAGCTTTTCAAGTAATTTTGTAGAACTCGTTCAAAAATAAATATTGTAACCCACTTAGGCGATGTAACGTGAGTAACCAAAAAAACTGACTTTGTTTTCTGAGAGAAAAATTCGTCACATTAAATTGGTGGTATTTGAAATTCTCTTCCTTCAAACAAACTCTGACAAGGTGATGACGATCAAAATCACAACAAAGTACTAATCTTTATAAAAATGATGAAGAAAAACTGTAACGTGAGTAACCTTGTAACGTGAGTAACCATTTTGTAACGTGAGTAACCAGCAAAAATAATGAATTTACATATGTAGGTAACATTTACTGTGGGATGGCAAATTTTAAGTCTCATGGTAAGCTCTGAAGTTATTTTTGGTTAATTAAAAGTGAAATGAGAGTACCCCTCTCTGATGTGACTCTTTCCTCATAAAAAATAAACAAATAGATAAAAAAATATGAGCTTGGTACATGACATTGTCAATTTTGGAAACGCATGCTCTTTTCTACAAGGTGTTCCCAGATGTCAAAGTGGGAAAGTATAAGTAAAATTTACTGAACTTTGTCTCGATCATGTCCAACTTTCAAACAAGCTTCCCCACAATGTTTGTTTTTAAGATACGTACAGTAAATATCACAAGAACTTCATCATGGAAATTAGTGCTCTTCACAAAGTATCATCACCATGTCCCATTCTGCATGAGCTCCCAGAGATCTAGAGATTCTTGTGTACATAGTGAACCTACACGTAAGTGAGCACGCTGGATGAATGAGTGCAATTTGTGCAAGGATGGTGGAGATTCATAAGAATCATGAACTCTGACAGTGCTGGTACCCAGTGTATCACCCCTAAATGTAATATCAAGGCTAAATGTAATATCGACCCTAAATGTAATACACCTTAACCCTAAATGTGATAACAACCCTAAATGTAATACATTTTAACGAGATCTCAAAATGCAGCAAGTCAAGTTTAACCAGAGTCAGAGGAGGCACAAGAGAACCCATCTATCTATTAGAGACTGGTATACAGTGGAGTAAGACAGAAAAATGTATCCTGGAGAAGTAATTTCAAAGTTCTACATATCAAGTATATTTTACACTGTATCTGTAATGGAGCAAGTTGGGATGTATTGGAAATGGCCCAACCCTTGTAATCTTTTACATGAAATAGAAGATGTTTAAAGAAAAAAACTACCGTAGATGCACCAGCTATCAATATTGACAATAACTGTGGACACTTTAACTTTCAATACAAACACATATCAGCTGGATAGTCAAAATGCAGGTTAAATGACATGGACAGTATCAAGAAAGGAGAGCTCAATGTGAACATTTGATTTGGATTTTGAGTCTATGTCTAGGTTCTATTGTATAGCCAATCTGAATAGTATTTAATTATGTTTGTCTATTTTTTTATACTTACTGCTGTTCTTTTTTACACTTTGTAATTGATGCTGAGGCGAGAAATTAAATTGAATGCATTTGTTTTCGAGTTTTTCCATTTGCAAAGCCCATGCCAGATCTCATACAGTATAGTAAATACATAAATAGCATATATACTGTCCAATTTTAAAGTAAAAGAGAAAAGGAAACCTACTCAGAATGTTATCTTTAAACATAAACTGGTCTCTGATATCCTACACACATTATTTCAGAAAAAGAAACTTGAATGCTACACACATTATTAATTTTTTTGTGACATTTATATTGAGGACCATACATGGACAAAATGTAACGTGAGTAACCGTAACGTGAGTAACCACCTTATCTGCACCCCAAGAAAAAACCATGCGTTTGTTATTTTTCATACTATAAACAAAGTTTGTCTCCCTACTGTACTTCTTTGAAATGGATATAATTAACTTTCATAAAGGCTTGGTATGAGGACACTTTTCACTTTTGTCGACTTTTCATTTTATGCATGTCCAAATCGTGTAACGTGAGTAACCGACACATTTTAAAGATTTGCCAGGAGCATATCAAAATTTCTCAAGTTTTGTTTTTATACAAAGGATAGTCAGACTATATACTTTGTTGTGATAAAAAGTTGTTTGGTTCATATCTATAATAAGGGAGTTACAGCTCCAGGAATGAGTGAAGGTTTCTCCAAGTGTAACGTGAGTAACCGTGGAATAGCCCCTATAGCTTGTGATGTCACATGAGTACAACGATATAAAGAAAGAATAAAGAAAATTCAACATATTTTCACTTTTCTCGCATAACAAAAGAACACTTGACTTACCTCTTTCAGAAGGCAGGGGAAATAATATTACCCTTAACCATATGTCAGTAACAAGTCGAAAAAATGTGCACTTTATTCAAAAAGTAAAGTTTTGTGAAATTCTGTTTTTATGCCTCCGCCACGAAGTGGTGCCGGAGGCATTATGTTTTCGGGTTGTCCGTCTGTCCGTCCTTCCGTCCGTCCGTCCGTCCGTCCTTCCGTCCGTCTGTAATGAATTTTGTGGACAGGGTAACTATCAAAACCTTTTGAGGTATCCTAATGAAACTTGGCATGTATGTGTATTAGGGGGTGAAGTTGTGCCTATCAACTTTTGGGTGCACATGCTCAAGGTCAAAGGTCAAAAGGTCAAGGTCAAATACTTAAAATTTCACTATTTCCCCCATATCTATGCAATGCCTGAAGATATTTTCTTGAAACGTAGTGTATACATGTATTACCCAATTAAGATTCTCTGGTGAAAGTTCGGGGTCATGAGGTCAAAACATCAAAGGTCAAAAGGTCAAGTAAAATGTTAAAATTTCACTTTTTTCTCTTTATCTTGGAAATTGTTCAAGGTACAATTTGTATTTTTATGGAACAAAGTATATATGCATGTACTGACTGGCAGTGGTTATCTAGGGAATTTGGGGTTCATGGGGTCAAAGGTCAGGGGTCAAAGGTCAAGGGCAATACTTCAAAATTTTACTAGTTTCCTTATATTTATGCAATGCCAGCAGGATTAATTTTTTCTTTAACTTGATGTATGCATGTATAACCCACTAGAGATTCTCTTGGATTTTTTTTTTGCCAAGAAGGTCAAAGGTCAAAAGGTCAAAGATCAAGTGAAAGTGCTGAACTTACTTCTTTCTCCATATCTCGGAAGTGGCTCAAGTTATCTTTAAACTTAGTATATATTTATGTATGTTCTGCCTGACAGTGATTCTCTTATGAATCAAAGGCCAGATGAAAATGATAACAATTTACTGTTCAATACAGAAATTGCACTTTTTTTCCATACCTTGAAAATTACTCAAGTGCGTAAACTTATGAAAGGGTCAAAGTCGAAGTTAAAGTTCTTAAATCCCCAAATACATGCTCTCCTATTCATCCAATTAAACATAGGTCAAGGAAGGTGAACATTCAATACATTTGTGACAAACATGTCATTTTAATATTTTGCCAATTTTGTGAAAATGTAATCACACATTGTCCACATGTACTATAGACCTATTAGGAGAATCATGCATTATGGCGGAGGCATACCAGTCGCCATAGCGACATTTCTAGTTATTTTCTTTATATGGTTGTACGCATATGACATCATACACTGTAGTAGTCTTCTCATCCAGCAGTGACTACGCAGATACTTTAAAAATTCATAACTTTTGAAGGGATTGTCCGATTTTCCCCAAACTTTCACTGATGTGTTCTACTAATATAGGTGCATTCACTCAATCCACATGTATATGAAGGTGGACTTGTCCTTTAAGATCAAAAAATTAACACCAATTTCAGTTCAATTTCCAATACAGATGAGCTTCTACTGTAGTAATGACAATGTGTGTGTAAACTCACCAGGATATCTTCTCGAGGCATGGGTGCCCAGGCCAACAGCTACAGCCGCTACGCACAATCCAACACACCACCAGGGAGGGCTGGTGGCGGAGGAAGACGAGGTTCGCTGAATCGCTCTCCCATCGTAGGCAGCCCAGCACAAGGTATAACATGGTCCCATCAATAATACAAATGTAAGTGGGGACACTGTAGTATAGTGGATTTAACACTCTTGCCTTTGAAATGGAGGACATCCTGCCAAGTGCTTGTGTCCTAGGACAAGATCTTTTTACCCACCATGTCCCTCTTGACCCGGGGGGAGGTATATGGTAATGTTATGAAAGGGCCTAAAGTCAAACATAGAGAGATGCCACAATTTATTCATTGTCATGTAAATTTGATTTGTTAAGCAGATAGAGATAAGTGATGATGATAAGTACTGACCTGAGTGTGTTTTCTGTTTGTGTCACCACCCAGGGTTGGTGTTTGGTGAACAGTACCGGCGAAACTCCTGGGACTCTCCACAGAGGGAGACGGCCCCCGGCACCCAAACCAAGACCACCGGGGGTAATGCCACGCCCCCCTTCGGACACATTGGTGCCTTCTCATCCTACAACACCCACCTACAGACCCAGGACAGGCATGGTCATCTGAAGGTCTCACCAAATAGTACTAGGGTTGCTGACAATAACAGGTTAGCCTTATGGGAAAGTGTCTTTAATCTCTTTGTATTCTAAATCACTTTTTTTCTGATATATATTTTTCAAATTTTGATCTTTTATTTGTCTCCACTAGTACAATTTCTTTAACTTCCAGCTCACACGACCTGCCCCTTAATTGTCACTTCTTGCCTTTCATACACTCTCCCTTTGTTGCTTACCTCTGTAGCTCTCCTATTTCTAGACTCTTCTTCTGCCAAGCAAGGGTCCCTACAAGGACTATGTACACATGGTGTTACCGCAAACTTCTCTTCCTTAATTAAGTAAAAATCGTTTAAGATGACATCCATTACTTTGAAGCAAATTCTCTTGACGTCAGCAGTTTTTAGTTTCAAAGGATATTCTGCTACTTCATTCTTGTACACATCTTGCATATCATCACTCAAGAAGTTCAGAAAATGACATGTTTTTTTCCAGCATAGCTTTTAAACATCAGATTTTGATGAGGTAATGTATTTTTATTAGCTTTGTTTGGTAATTTTGATATGATATTCATTTTGAACGTATATTCTGTATTCATTCTTTCATTTTAGTAGAATTTCTTGATACAACTCCCTGGAAATACATCAACAAATCATTACAGATACCATGATTAATTTGTACCAAGTGGTTAATGGTATGTATCTCAAAACGACACATTTGAAATAATCTTTTGAATCATAGGTTAAGACAGGAGGCATTTCAATGTTTCTTTGCAGACAAAACAGAGAAATAGCAAACAATGCAGCATCAACCACCATCTCCAATGGACAGCAGGCAGGGCCCTCTGGTACCACATCGCTGGACCCATCGGGTAACTATGTCATCAGCTACACCTCTCCCCAGAGCAAAGTGATGCATTCCTCCTGGAATGTGATGGGGATTCCCCCTGGAGGACAGACCAGGGGAAGTCCCACCAGTCAGAACAGTCCCCTCACTGGGGGCTCCGCCTACCAGAGCCCTTCCAAACAGGGGCAGTCACCGTACCGGAACCAGCACTGGAGCTCACATGGCATCTTCTGACGAAGAGAGCAGGTGGGCTAGGGATGGGGAATTCCCTTCTGAGAGACACCAACCAGGACTCAGCGCATCCAATGGCTTCCAGTGTGCTCCGAGATCTCTGTCGGCCTCAGCATATGTTACATGGCGACTTTGCAGTGTGCTAACAGTCTTCACTTGCACAACACAAGGCGCATAGTTCTGGAAATTTCACATTGTTTCACTCCGTGTCAGTGCAATTTGGTCTGTGTGTACAAGAGTCTCAAATCAAGCTGTGCTCTATAAAGATTACTCAAATTAGTGATGAAACGAACGAATCGCCTGATTGAGTTTGCATGCATGGATGAGAGTGAGCAGTATGAGTGTGCAAGTCTTCAGTAGTGAAGAAAACCTTCATCTGTTTTTCTTGATGTAGCACTTTACACATGGACACTCATGGCCTTTAATACAGCGTTCATGATGGTATTCACCACATTTCCTCAAGAAATATTGGAGTGATCAATAATACTGATTTTAGACACCTGAATTTGTGTCCATTAATACTGGACAGAGAGAGGGAGAAAGGCAGTGTCTGTACAGTAATTATTGAACATTGTCCAGCTGATAGGTGGAGACTGAGATTATATCACAAATATTTCCATTTCCACATCCTGCAGTATTCATACTGAGTTAACTTGTCTCATTATTCGTTGCAGAGAATCCATCAAATTGCAAAAGAGTTGATGCTGATGAAAAAGGATATCAATATAATATGTTTCTTAAAGGATTTGAAAAGATCACAGGTGTGCAATGTTCTGACTGAATCAAATTGATTGATTAGAAGATTAACGTCTAATAAAAGGCACAAAAATGTGCCCTCAACTGGCATACATAATACTAGTATCATCTACAGCTTTAGTATGACATAAATGGAGCATAAAGATTTTTAAAAATATGCATATAAATGTATACATTCATTATTTAACAATACATGTATAATAATGATAATAATAACTGCACCATTTGTAATGTGCCGTCGATCTAGTGGCGTACTCTGAGGCGCAGAGGGATAATTGTATAAAGAGAATAACATACATAACATACATGTAAAAATAGATATTGATTAAATTCTTCATATACCTTCTTCAAGTCATTGAATGACATGGTAAGGTCAAAGAAACTCACTGTTAGCCCCCTTCTCATTAAGAGTCTCCATTCCCACAGACTTTGACTGAAGTGGTCTGCTTGGCAGTACCCCCACAGGAGTGCATTATTTTTTTAGTGTGAATGGGGCCACAGATTGAATGCTGTTAACACAAAGAGGTTTTAGCAGGAAAGATGGTGAGAATATTCTGCTCTGTGGTCATGTATGGTAGGTGACATACAAATTGTATGCTTACAATGTCCAGTGTGTGATGAATATTGAATGTGAAACAGATGTGTTCTGTTAATTTTACTCGGCAAAGTGAGAAATGAGGTGATCTCATATGTATATCAAATGTTATGTTTTGTTATCGACAATCATGTATAGTATGGTGTGTAGAATCTGGTGAAATGTACGAAGCATCTGAATATTGCTGCCAACAATTTTAGTGGAAGTCATTCCTGCATGTGTCTCTGTAATATGCCTTTAAAATCAGCTTTATCATAGATATTTTTGTGGTGAGCGACTTTGCTGCCATAGAAAAATTACTGTAAGAATTGTGTCTGTAATAGACTTTGAGATAATAGGTCATGAATGTATTTTGCAGAATGTATTTCATATTGATAAGCTCATCTGTGAATTTGGTGGAAAACAGGAATTGAATAGTGTACAAAAAACAACAAATGAAAGTATACAGACTGAGCCTGTTCACATGTATTCAAAATTCTGGATATTTCATGTTGGGATGTGCCAAGTTGATCTGACAAATTTTATTGGCCTATGCATGAAGTCATTCTTAAGAATCCAGATGTTTGCTCATTCATTGAATGGTCATTGAATGCAAATGTTGTGTTTGTGAAACAAAAAATAGTACCGCCATGAATTTTTAGCTTTGGGAAACTGTACTGCAATGGTCATTATGTGTGTGTACATGGTGTATATTGCTGAATGTTTAACTACAGATACATCAATAGATACTGTGTTAGTAAGCCTAGGATTATCCACAGTGCTCTTTAATAGAAATCAGGGATGTGTACATGAAATGATGTCTATTTCTTCTATCGATCGTCTTCTCTTAGTATGTGTAGCGTAAGAATCATCTTGTCTTCATTTTTTTGTGATTTACTTAAAGGACAAGTTCACCTTCATAAACATAAGGATTGAGAGAATGTAGCAATATTAGTAGAACACATCATTGAAAGTTTGAGGAAAATCGGACAATCCCTTCAAAAGTTATGAATTTTTGAAGTTTTTGTGTAGTAACCGCTGGATGAGAAGACTACTGCAGTGTATGAATAACTTAGATGTCACATGCGTACAACAATACAAGGAAAATATAAAGAGAATTTCACAAAATTTCATCTTTTGAAAAAAAGTACACATTCCCTTGGCTCGTTACCGACATATGTTATGGGTAATATTATTCCCCCTGCCTTTAGAAAGAGGCAAGTCAAGTGGTCTTTTATCATACGAAAAAAATGAAAATATTTTGAATTTTCTTTATATTTTCTTTATACTGTTGTACGCATATGACTCACAAGCTGTAGTAGTCTCCTCATCCAGCGGTTCCAACACAAAAATTTTAAAAATTCATAACTTTTGCATCGATTGTCCAATTTTCCTCAAACTTTCACTGATGTGCTCTACTTATAGTGCTGCATTTTCTCAACCCTTATGTTTATGAAGGTGAACTTGTCCTTTAATGATGCTGTTGACATTGGGTGATCCACCTGACTGGCATTTTGGTCACAGGTTGTACACTGCAAACTGTACAAGATATGAATGGCTGTGGAATATTTGAATACTCTGAGGAAACTTCATTCAAGAACACCCTTTTCTCGTGTCACCATGGCTTCTGGCCAAAATAATCTGCCCTAAATTTGCAAAATGTGCCAACATTGTCTGTCTTGATGTATCAAAGGACATTTTTAACATTGCAAGAGGAATCCTATCAGCTTCTTGCCTGCTATATTAACTCTTTATGTGCCTTGGTGGAAACCCCCTGTATGCCACATTACTCTAGGACACCAAAGTAGTCATGCTTATAGAAAACATTCTGTTTTTCAAATCTATGTTGCTGCTACATAGATTTCTGTTATGCTGAACACGTAGTGAGCAAAGTTGTAGAGAAAATACCAAGCTATGCTTTGATGAAAACTGTATTACAAATCGCTGATTGCTTTTCTTTGAAATGACCAGTAGCTACATTATGTAAAGGCATGACTTTTGAACACAAAACAGTGACAGGAACTTAGAATTTACACGCAAATCTATTAGTATTAGGGAGTACCGCTTGATAGTCAATCACCACATAAAATGCAAGCTATATGTGAGACAAACGGAATCGCAAGAAAAGCTTTGATTGTACTGCGGCATTTGGTGATTTATCAATTGGTTTGGGCGGTTTGTGGGTTTGAGCAGGATATGCGAAGTTGGCACGCCGTCGACTGAGTCGGACGTGCGAACGTGGCACATAAAGAGTTAATAAAGTCAGAGTTTGAGTTGAAACTCAGGTTCCCATTTCTATGCTATGAGAAACATCTTGACTCCGCCAAATTTTTCAATGATGACTTTTCGATACAGATGACTACCTCTTCCAGTATCTTTTTCTACTTCTGAAAGAAAAGCATAAATTGTCACAAATTTCCCTTTAAAAATGAAGCTAATTTATCTCCACATTATCAAGCAAATATTGGGCTGTGAATGTCTTGCTTTTTGTAAAAAGGCCAACATTCAACCCTCTCAAGATTGTGTCTAATACTTAAGTCACTGAATGTTATATATCCATAGTTATTTCAGAGCATGAATGATATAAACAGAAAAAGGCATAACCGTGTAATGGATAGATTGTTCATTTCCGTCAGTCTGTGTGAAAATATATACTGTGATGGCAAATTTTGCAGTAACATCATATGTATGTAATTTATCGTAGGTTAATTACCTGGTATCAAAAACAACTTGCTTGGCCAAAACTCAATGCGATAAAAATCCTGACTCAAAACTTAATTCACTGCTACCATTGTTTGTGCAGAAAGCCATCAGAATAGTTTGCTGAAAGGAGAGTGAAGGTAAATACAGAAGGTTGTATTAAAGGGACTGGGGAGGAGTGTTCGGTTGTGCAAAACATGCGAAAGAGAAGGTGTTTTGGGTATAAAATGAAAGGTAGATATGTAACTTAACATGTGTCAAAATATCTTGGAAATCGGAGTCCTCTAACATGTTTTAAAAAGTGAAAAACAAAACATTCTTCTGGAAAAAGATCCTTCGATTCGATGACGAGTCGTATGTGAATTACCTTTTTGACATAGCGCCCCCTGTAGTGTAGTGCTTGTTGACTGCGAACATCAAGCGAACTTATCAAGCCAACATGCCGAGTTTTGCATACTAATGACATTCTGTACGCGTGAGACTTCGTAGATTATCCTCACAGAACTTTAGGTGGACTGAAAATGCAAAAAAAGCGACATAAAAATGTAAAAACACACGAAGAAATTCACATTCTACCTCAAATTTATATAGTTATGTCCAATTCTGCGAAAAACTTTTCATTTATAAATGATATCAATCCGACAATAATGATATTGGAAGCGAAAAACTGACCAAGCCAATGTCATTATTATAAGTGAGAAGTTTTTCGAGGAATTAGACATAGAAAAAAACTAGGCCTCCTGGGGGGCTTAGATCTAGATGTCTACTAGTAACTAGGCCTACTTGTCGCTCAAAGTGACCCGCATCTCGTCATAGTTAATATTTATGCATGTTTGAATCACATTTCGTGACTGAAATTCTATGCAATCCCACTCACGTGATATAGCAAAAATGCTAAAGATTACAATAGAACCAAAATTTCACTCATTGAAAAAGTAAGTTTGTAGCTATCGTCCTCAAATGCGAACAATGCGTAATAGTTGTGCGCTAGTATTAAGGGGCCAGCAACTGGTCACCCGCCCCGCGTGCAGCTGCAATAGAAAAATCACTTTGTCTTAAGAAGAAGGGGTCTAACCGTTGTCGTTAGACTTAGAGTCCAGTACCAGTTGTTGATTTCTCACAAGGTTTAATTGCATGAAATGTTCGAAATGTTCAAGACAAGATATTTTACTGTAAATTACGAAATTTGAGCCTCATTTGACAATTTTTCTTTGTCATCCACTCTGTGAAAATGTGCTGTACGATGATTTGTGGGATAGATCATGATTGTGGTGAAACTGCAAGGACTAACGTTTTGTTACGTGCAAAAGCTGTTGATTATTTCATTGCAAAAATTGTGTTGGGTGATTACGAATTTTGTGATTTTGCACTGCACAAAAAGGCAACTTTTTCTCGAGGGATAGGCCTGAGGCTAACTGTAAACAGTTAGACGTCTATGTTTGAAGCATATTCTAAGAAGTTGAGCGTATGATTGACATACGTTGGCTGAATTCGTAATTTCCAGGAGTCTGTGAATACCATAAGTTACTGTTATCTCTAGCCAAAATTTCATTGTCTGTACGGAATTCAAAGCCACACACACAAAAAAAAAGCGTCCAGCAATTGGATCTATCGAGTATCATCCTATTCCTATCCTAAGTACTATCGCCTTACACTTACTTGAAGATGTCTAGTCTTGTAAATTATACTAAATCTACAATAAAAATTACTAATAGAATTTACTGAAGTATTATTAAATGTTAGTGTTTAAGAAGTTTAACCAAACTATAAATTAGGGAGAACATTCTAACGCTAACGGTGTGTTAGTATTGTTCAATGTTAGGCCTAACGTTAGGCCCTAGTATAGGCCTAACGTAAACCTTACTTAAGATACCTAGAGTTTCTAACTGTTAACAGATTTCTAACGTTAACAGTTAGAAGTCTAGGCCTAACGTAGACAGAAAGATCCGTCTGGAGGACTCTTTTTATATTTTGCCATTGACGCTGTCCTCCGTGAAGCCAGATGTAGTCTCCGCGGAACATTCCCCGACGGACAGATACAGACCGATCTTTCGGTCAAGGCCTAACGTTACTAGTAGTAGTTCTATAAAGTTATAACGTTACTGACTATTACTGTTATCGTTTTATTAACGTTAGACGCACATGCAGAACAAGAACTTAGATTCCATAGATGTGATTGTTAGAAGGTAACGGTTTGGGATATTGCGATTTAGCTCTATTTAACACTCAGTTACAGCCGTACCGGTACCTAACACAGGTTAATAAAGTCTAACGTTACGTAACGTAGACTCTAGCTAACGGTTACACTAAATTTAACTGCTTAATGTAAGAAGATCTAACATTACCTTAGATTAGATCTACTAGTGCTAATCTAGAGTCTAGTATTACAGTATTAATTAGTAATGTATTAAACACTACCAATTATGGCCTAACTAGTTAGAGTCTATATAACTGAATGAAATTTTCTGAGTTCATCGCAAATTTAAATAATGGATAAGTGATGATATCCGGCCTTCTTGATTGTAACTGTTTGCCTGACCAGACGCCGTGCGAAGCAAGCAACTGGGCTGTGTAGATGTAGTCATTTTCTGGTCGAGTGTTTATACATATGTTGGTATAACTGTTGGATATAATTATAGATCTACACGTTACACGTCGTTAGATAACTGCGACCAGCCCCAACGTGCAGCGTTGCCCGCTGCATAGCGGCGCGGTCTCTGGGGCTACACGTTAGAGAGAGTCTAGAGTAGATTAACATTATAGTTACCGTTCCAACAGGAGCGAAATGACATCTCTGTCATTGAGCCCCTCCTTCTGCCCAACTCTTCTCAATCCCTGGAGGGTCTTGAGGGGAATTTCGATAGTTCTCATTCTATTTCTCGATCTCCATCTCCAAACTCTTTCTCTCCCGATTCGCCTCTTCTTTTCCTGATCCCGCGGCTCCATTGCTGTGTTGTGCGTGGCATGGATTGTATGAGGTGGTACGTCATGTCGATATCTACTCTACAGTACTAGCGCAGCGCGGTAGCGCAGACGATCGAGCGGCGGACCCATCGCGCTATAATACAGTACAGTAGCCAGTGAACAGGCACCCGCGTGGCATTCACATGGTACTTTGGTACCCTACTAGTATTTCGTCTCGCGATCGCGGAATCTTGGGCTTGCTTTTCGCCGAGGAGAAGGCAGTACATCGACACTGTGCCAAAATCGGACAAAAGAGGGAGGCAAATAACAACTCATTTGAACGGAGAGCCATTAAGCCGACCCCCTGTGATTTTGACAAGCGTTACATGTAACGCTCTTCAACAAAATCATAGATATCTTCATAATGCCGTATTTTTCATCGATTCTTTTTCATTGCTTGGTCCTTTCTTAGGCATTGGTCCTTGTTTTTGCCTGTTTCACTTCATGAAATAGTACTTTTGCATTTTGGGTTCCAACACTCCTCACCAGTCCCTTTAAATATGAACTGTAGAGGGCAATGTTCGTAAATATTGACATCTGTGTACCAGTTGTGTCAACATTCCAGAGCGCTGCATGCTTATTATATACTTGCAAAGCCTGCATGTGTCGCTTCCTGATGTCTGTATTAGCATGAGTTGGTCAAATTACAATTTGGAGCCTTGTTTATGTACTACAAGTCAGTATTCAGATTCTAAATAAAAAAATGTAAAGTCAGTATTAGCTAGTTTATGCATTGTTTATGCCTGTCAAGTCTATTACCCACTATTTAATATATGAGCACATATCAAGAAATCTAATTCAGCACTCAAATATTCTTTACAGCCCTTTGTAGTATATGGGGACGGGGATGAAACAAGTATGTATACCCTGATAAATAAACTCTCCTCTTTATCCTAGATTATTATGTGATGATGCTTGCAAAACACTTTCATGTGCATGTTGGTACATTTACTGTGTAAGGTTTTGAACATAATAGTTCTCTGTAGTAATGGCAGTCAGCACAATAAAGGAGATATGGATGTTTTAATGCTTTATGTTTTTGGCCGAAATCAAGCTACATGTACATGTAGTTCTACTACTTGGAATGAATTTCCATTACCAAAACAGCTCTATGTAGCTCTGTACATTTCTCTGTCATATTAGGCAGTATCTGTTATTTAACCCATTCCGTGTCAGGGACTATGGACTGTGTGTTCAATGCTATGGGGTTTTCTCTGCCATTCAGTATGCAAAGCATACAAAGGGTTAATCACATTGCAATGTATTTCATGTCTGCGTCAGAAGTGTGTGCTAAAAGAGCCTTTTTCTGAAATGATATACACACATTAATGATTGATGGCTTGTAATAGTGCGGAGTGGTAAAGAGATATGGGCAGATTGTATGTAGGGTAAACAGCCTCTTTCAACAATGCTGCTGATTCCAGTTGAAATGTGAACAAACAAAAAACCCCAAAACAAAACTAAAAAAAACTCCACCTGATTTTTAATACATTCCTGCCTAATGGAAGCTGCTCAAGTGTACCCAAGTTCCCTGAGTGTAAATCATAGAAGTTTAGCAACCGACCAGTGTTAACCTGTTGAGGATGAGTCCTGGGTGTACTCGGGCAGGTGTCTATGGTAAATGCATGTTGTAGCAAAGTGAGTCCGTCCTCAACGGGTTATAGTCTCGTGAGGTGTACTTTTCATTGAACTAGTCAATGAGTATCTATTGGCAGCAAATGTTCCCGAGCCACATTTATACAATTGTACATATGTAGATCCTACACACACCAGGAAACATTGTTTACAGTGAAAGAAATAATAAGTAAAATCATAATTGCATTGATGATGGAAATAATAATAATGATAATATAAAATCTACATATTATCTCAGTTCAGAATAAACAAGTGTATAGTTTTATAATGAAAATCAACTATGATAATGATAACTGTAATAAAAATAGTCTCTTTTGGGAAATTAATCACATTTTATTATGGTTATGATAATTGTACTCAATAAATGAGATGAAATCACCTTTCAGTGAGCAAAGGTTTGGAGGGCCAGATTATTCGACATTTGCTCAAGATTAATCCTCTTCAGCAATGTAAAGATTAACATTACTCTCATTATCATTATCATTAGCCCCAAATTGAACGATAGCATACAAGGAAAAAGGCTCATTACCACATCTATAATGGGTTGATACAATGTGTTTTAATAGTTGAAGTGACACTTGATTCAAATGGCATTTATTTTAGGCAGTTGAGATCACGGAAGCTTTTCAGTGTGTATACAATGGACTTGATTGGCCATGACTCGTATCAAAGCAACACAAGTTTGAGGATAATGCTTTTATCCTTTTTTTTTTCCTCTACCATTTTCATTGTACTGAAAAAAATGATTTACAGCATGTGCTGTTGCAAACATTGATATGTTTTATTGAATGTTCGTGCTGTCTGTGTGTTGATTTTTTTTTTGCATGCAATTCTAGAGATTTATTTAAGATTTTGCAAGAATATGTGCAAGCAGTGAATGAATTTTGCTGAGCATGGAGTGCTTAAATCAAGTGATTGAGTATTCTTTCTTTTCATGGTTTTATGTTCATATTGCTATATCTCTTCCCTGCGTACAGATGTACAATTTGGATCGCTTTCTTACAAGCTGTTTATTCAAGCCACTGTATATGCTAGCCATCCATTTAGATATGGCATAGTTTAGATTTTTTACTTGTCAAAAAACAAATGATTTTTATTTGTATATTTGCGTATTTCATTTTATACATGTGTGTAAATACAAAAGTCTACAAAAATATTTGTTAATGTCATGCCCTTGTTACAGTACTGCTAAACTATGCTATGGTAGTGTGTTCACTGCAGTGGTAAATTGATGCTCATTCCCGTTGCCTGTGAGAACCAGGTATACTGTGTGTTTACCATATGGGTGATTAGCATGTCTCGGAGCCAAAGGGGTTGAAGGAGAATTTTGGACCAATTAAAAGTTAGTCAGAAAAGAAAGAGTAAAAGTCAGATGAAAATTAGCAAAGTTATGAAATTGTGAAGTTTTGTTGAGTTTCACAAAACACTTTTTTGATAGTCAATATGAATATGTAAATAAGGAGTTGGTGATGTCATTGCCTCACAGCTTGCCATATACAGTTCAAAGTGTAGTTTGTAAACAAAATCTCAAAATTTCCATTTTTTTTTCAAATGTAAGTATGCCTAGTCTCAGATCTTACTTATTGATCATTATTTTTATGTTATTCATCCAGGAATAACATGTTTAACACAGTTAAACCAGAAGAATGGAAAATTGTGAGGTGATGACATCAGATCACTCATTTGCATATTCATATCAACTGCATGAAAGCTGTTTTGCAGAAATTAGCGAAGGCGTAATATTTCATAACTTCCTTGGCCCGAATTCACGAAGGTGGTACAAATGAAACCATGGTTTAAACCATGGACAAAAACCATGGAGCGCAAGTGTCGCATGGAATATTTCGTTACGAAATAAGTCATTTTGTTGATGAAATGATTATTTTGTAACAAAATGACAACATTTTGTAACTAAATGAACATTTCATCCATGAAATGTTAATTTTGTTAACGAAACGGTCATTTTGTTCGACGAAATGACCAATTTCGTAACGAAACATTCCGTGCGACACTTGGTGCTCCATGGTTTTTGTCCATGGTTTAAACCATGGTTTCATTTGTACCACCTTCATGAATTCGGGCCCTTATGTTTAACCCGATTTTGATCAAATTTTGACTGTTGTGCTTGTAAAAGCTTTCTCTTTCTTTTCAGACTAACTTTAAACTGGTCTGGATTTGCCCTCTAATGTGGGATGGTAGAACCTACAGAAATGAGAATGAACCAGCCAAGCTGGTCCATGCACACCACACAGCATTTGAGTAGATATACAGTCAAACCTGTCTTTAGTGACCACCTGCCGTATACGACCACTGAAAACAATTCCCTCAGAGAGAAAAGGCATGTTTAGGAACCTGTCTATAGCGCCAACCTTTCTATAATGGCCACTTTTTTCATCTCCCTTGGGTGGCCACCATAGACAGGTTTGACTGTGTAAGATTTTTTCTGCTCTGTTGAGGATGAGATTATGCTGTAGAGTACACTAAGAACAGCTCTTCATGAATATGCAACCATTCTTATCTGACAAATTAGGAAAAATTTAGTGTGTGCATAATTTTATGCAGATTAGAAGTTTTTTCATGGCTTGCTGTCATCTCTGTCATCTGGCCAACAATTTAAAACTCTTTCCTACATGTATTCTTGATTACAAGCAGTGTTTCTTTTCAAATCATCAATTATAAGACAAAGACACCAATGTGAAAATGGAGCAGAAAAGTTTCACTTTCTCTTTTGAAGTATTCTGGTTGGTTTCATATTCATTCTATTATGCTTTAGTATTTTGCATACGCGTACTATTTTGTACATGCAGTCCATGATACAGACTTTATACAGACATTAGGTTTGTTAGATTTAAAAAAAGTAAATAAAATGAATGTTCATAAAAGCATAAAAATCCAACCCATGTTGAAATGGTCCTGTTTTATGAACAAAGCAAGCTCACTATTTTTTGATAAAAAATAGTGGGTTTCACATTTGATAACAGGTTTTGTTGGCATATATATAGAAATATATAAATGTCTTTTGGGGTAACTTCAGAATCCGTGGTGATATTGTCAGCCTCTGTATACTGTAGTGAGCTGCAAGTGAAATTTTGTGCAATATGTGAATATGCTTTTTGTATCGCTTATAGTAGTAGGTACAGAATGTGTGTAATATTTTTATTTTTTGTCAAATACTCCAGTGGCATAGTGCATGCATGATTGAAATAGCATGAAGGGAGATTATGTGTGTTTGATTATGTTTTCTTAACTTTATGTTGTGGGGGATTTGTTTGTGCAGATCTGAGTAATGTTCATTCAAGATTTTCAGTCATACATGTATCTTTGTCTTCATATGTCTTTGAAGTTTACTGGGTAAATAATTTCATGTAAGGAATAACACTAGTTGGTTTTCAGTTGAGTTTTTTTTTTTTTTTTTCATAATGTGAATATCATCAATCAACATTATGCTAGTGTGCTGTAACTGCTAGAAGACTGCACATCCCATTGCATGAAGATATAGGGCAGTTTTCTGGTGTAAGAAACTGGCATATTGCAAAACATACCATAATAACATTTAAACATATAATACATTAACTGTTAGAGTGACAATATTTGAGAAGAAGACAAAACTTAAGTGAAGACTTTATGTTTTTTGGCACATAAGTGAGTGTTTAAAAAAGAAATAATGAGCTTCTTTCCATAGTCTCGTAAAAGAGTATGTATAAAGATCAGATTTTTTTTCGAAGTTCTCTTAAATTTGGATTTTTGTTGTGAATGGTCTGACCGTGGTGTATTGTATGGTCATTCTGTTCTAAATAAAATCCCTGGCTTAGCTCTTCATGTAACTCCCAGCTTTGCTATTCAGCTGTATTGCACTGTGCATTATATTAGACATTTTAGCTCTGTTCTTCAGTCTTAACCTGTTGAGGACGAGTCCCGAGTAAACTCGGGCAAGTGCCTATGGGAAATGCTTGTTGTAGCAAAATCAGACCATCCTCAACGGGTTAACCAACTGAACACAATAGAATGAATGAAGAGTATCTCTACTTTTCACCTTTTCTTGGATGCATGTGATTTCCTGCACACTGTAGATCATATTCAGGGCTCACATCATTGTAATTCTTTTGTGTACATCTGCAAATGGTGTTAATCTCTGAACTTCTCGAATGCTCACTGTCTGTATTTGCTCTACCCCAAGTGGAAAATATTCGCAAAAGCGGTGAAAGGGTCCTGAATCTATGAGTGTTTTGAATTAAACAGAAAACCTGTACTTCCCTAGGTTTATGTATTTACTATCATCATAATATTATCATTATTATTTTTTTTTCTAGCAGACAGATCTTCCCATGTTCTGTTGTGTGGACCAACTGATGTTAAATGAAATATTTGACATGATTAAAATGGAAGTTGTGTTTGGTATGAAAGCAATCCATTGCTTCAGTATTGTGTTTATTGGTATACTGTACATTGTGATGTGCTGGTGGTTGTGTGTTAAAACAGAATTCCAGACCTGTTTAAGTCAGTCTGATAAGAAAGAGTAAAATTTTATAACCGTGAAAATTTGAATAAAAAAGTGATACAATTTAGGGAAGCTAGTTATCGGAAATTTTAAAGTTTTGTTCACTTTTGCAGAACATTTCCAGAACAGTTGATATGAATATGCAAATGAGTTAGCTGACAATGTTAATCACCTCAATTTCCTCTGATCATGTACAAAGAACTGATGAAATAACCTTGCTGCTGTAAAAGCGTAAGACATATTATTTCTGGTTGCATAACTTCAAAATAATGATTAGTCTGATATATCAGGATCTGAGACTGGGACATAATTGCATTTGAACAATATAACTTAAAGGGATGGCTAGTAACTGATCAGTGGGAATCAGTGGGAATGCTGAAGGATGATTGTTCCAATCCTTGTGGGATTCATTTAAGAGTACATTATATATCTATTGTTGTGTGAAAATTATTTGCTTCAGAATGGTCTCATATTCAAGTAATGTGCAGTTTAATGTTTCCAGGTTAGCGTGCCTGGTCAGTGACGGGGCATTAATCTGCACATTACTTGAATATGAGACCGTTCTGAAGCAAATAATTTTAACAGAACAATAGATATATAATATACTCTTAAATGAATCCCACAAGGATTGGAACAATCATCCCTCAGCATTCACACTGATTCCCACTGACAGTTACTAGCCATCCCCTTTAAAACTGAAGTTTTTGTATGCAAACTATGGCAAGTTGTGAGGTGATGATATCATTACCATAGTCATTTGCATATTGACTGTTCAAGAAGTATTGCAAAAATGAGCGAAAATGAATTTCACATTTTCCTTATTTTTTAAAATCAAATTTCATCAGAATTTTATTGTGCTTATAAGATTTAATCAGTATTTTTATATGTTCTATGTGTATGCTTGTGTGTGTTTGTGTGTATGTGTGTATGTATGTATCAATGTGTATAATGAGTATTTATTTATAAATCATATACTATACTGTAAAGGTGGATATTTTCGCCCGACTAATTTTTTGTGCTTGGCCGGGTAAGAAGGGTTTCGCATGTTTATTATTCTGTGGAATCAATACATCACAAACAGGAACATATGGCAAGCAAAAATATCCGTGTGCTGTTATATTTGCAGTACTTTGCGGTTGGGCGAAATGCGCAAAAATTTCAACGCACGAAAATTTCCACTTTTACAGTAAACCATGACAGTGGCAGATCGAGAGGGGGCGCAACCGGCGCACGCCCCCCTTTATTTTTCATTAAAAACCCAAGAAATAAAAAAGAAAAAAAATGAAATTAAACCTGGAAGTGGCACCAGAAATATTAGTTGCCCCCCCCCCCCCCTTTACAGAATTCCTGGATCTGCCCCTGCATGACATGACAAAGGACTCAGCTGAAAGGGATATTTTGCTTTGCCTTTATGATGGGTTGAGTACCTGGTATCTTTTTGTTTTTGCTGTTTCTATCAGGATTGCTAGTCTGTTAAAAAAAAACAAAACAAAAACAAGTTAACTACAACACTTAGGAAAACGAGTTGAGCAGTTTCTTCTTCTTCATCTTCTTTGTTTATAGTCATTTTGTGCGTCCTTAATTGAATTATATCTCTTTTGTTTCATTTCGTTTGTTTTTATTGTACTGACCCCGCCGGCGGGGAAAGTGCATAGATAGCGTTCCGTACATTGGTTTCTTCATCATTTGTTTATGAAGCGTTCCATAGACACAAAGTGACACGGTACGTGTATCGATGTCATATCGGGCCTGTCATATCAGACGACGCACCTGCTGCCCCACATACTAGTACACACCGCACAACCAGCTTGTGATACACATCGCACACACAGTGCTTCACTTGCTCAGGCTCGACACCTAGCGGCAGCAGACTAGCCGAGTCGGTACGGTCGGACTAGCTAGTTCAATGTTCGCACCCGATGACCAGTCTCAAATCTCTGCACTGGATTTGTCCAAAATGGCACCACGGAGCCTCCAACTTGTTTTAGGAACGTCAAACATTATCGTAATATTTGCGATTTTGACAAGTACGCGAGCTGCCTTGTATAGTCCTAACGACCACGTCGTTCTACTAGACGGCTCTAATTTTGCTCAGTCGGTGTACAATTCTGAAAAAGTTTGGATCATTGAGTTCTTCTCCAGCTGGTGTGGACATTGCGTCCACTTCGCTCCAACGTGGAAGTCCCTTGCGGAAGACCTCCGGCGTGAGTATTTTGTAGTGTCTGGGCCGTGCACCGCACCGCACCTGCCTGCACTGCACCGTGCAAGACTGATTACGTGTTAAACCAGTGCAACCATGGCCATACCATGTTTATGTTGTTGGTGTCTGTGCAGGTTGACGTGATAACATGACATTCACTCCCTACTTTATGTACTACCCTAGACTGCTAGATCAGCTGAAAATCTGTTTTCCTGGTTGCACACTTTAGTACATGTAACTAGACCTCGACCTGTAGGTGAGTGAGTGTGTGACGTGAGGCTGTGTACCCTGTCACTTGCATGTATTGCACTGCCTTCCCAATAATAAAGCGACCAAGAAGTGCGAAATGGGTCAACTAACTGCTAGCATTAGCATTATTATTCATATAATAATAGCAATGAAGTAACTGGATCGCTGGAGTTAGCATGATTGATAGCATGTGTGTCTAACATAAGAATCCTATCTATAATTAGGCTATGTTCTAATACAGTAGATCTGTCGATTTGGGATCCAGGCATGGGAGCTGAGTGCCGCTGATTATTATGGATTGACCGAGTATGATGTGAGGGCAACTTGTAACCAATTTGTTAGAGTACGTACAATGCAGGGCTGCCAACTCTCACGCATTGAGCGTGAGACTCGCGCAATTCAACCAATTTTGACTGTCTCACTCTGATAAATGAAATCTCACGCTAAACCCCCAAAATGGAATGTACATGACAACAAAGATAAATATATCTCTAAATTCTCTGATATTCCGAATATCTATATGCCCAAGCCCAAAATTTTGAGATTTTCCCGCGCGGGTGTAAAGCTCATCCAATATTGGCAACAATTCGTTTTCTGTTCGCGCGCAAAGACGAGCTATTGCCATTGGATTACGATTGGTTTCTACCTATACCACGTGAGCGTATTACCATAGCTTGTACTTATGGCAAATTACAGTACATGTGATGTATGGCTATGAGTCTATATGACGTGTGCTTTACATCGCTTTACATACATGTACGCTGACTGTGCAGGTACGTAGTACGTAAATACGTACGGCCGCACAGCAGGCCGCCAGGCGCTAGCCAGAAGGTCGCTCCACTCCCTCGCAATGTCTCACTCAAAACTCTCACTCAAGGTTGGTTGCCCTGACAATGTAAACTTAAAATATCTCACATTTCACCCGACATTTACTCACATGTCGAGAAAATACTTTGAATTCACAAGAGCGCATTGAAAATGCAATTTGCGGTACACAGACCAAGATACATGTTACTGCTTCGAACGCATTGGTTGTTATTTTGACGCGCTTAGTTGCGCCGTATTTTGAAACCAAGACCGTTACCCTCCATTGACAGTACGTGTGAAATGCATAATGCTTTTCGTATGTGCCATTTATCTACAGTATCATTGTTTTGCTGTTGATCTTGTTTAGTATCATTTTTTCAGTAATATTTTGATATCAAATCCCCAGTGAAAAATGCAAAACCACTGTGCGTAGTCTCATGCGTGAAAGTTCATTCTTTTTGCATACCGTAATGCTTAAGTTATAGGGGTGTCGATTTCAATGTACAGTGTCGATGCGATGTGGTGGACACCTACTACTGTTATTAGGGCACTCTCCCAAGCTACTGTGCAAAGCTATGGTGTCTATAATAATGATAATAAAAAAACCACAACCCTTGAAGTACTACCTCAGTGAGATCCTCTCTCAGCTACATGTACAACATGCACTGTATTTTGAACACTTCTACTACAGCTGTACATGACTCAGGAGACGTGAAAAGGGAGGGTGCAGTTTTTGCAGCAATGTTGTGTTGTCTCTGTGGGCATTTATCTGTGATGATTATTATGGCAGTGGTGATGACCAAGGTGATGATGATGATAATGATGATTCTTTTGATGTTCTGCTGGTGTTGGTCTGTTAACTGATTATCATGCCATGAACTTGTGGGACGGAGATTGGCTTTGTCACTGAAGTACACTGGCAGCTGTTGCAATTGATGTTCTGCTACTGTGCTAGCAAGTCTGCCTACATTTGTAGCTCCACTATGAGGAGGTTTGTAAAGCCAGACTCGTCAGTGAAACATTATCTTGACAACAAACAAACAAACTTAAACAAAAAACAGGACCCTATCATTTTTGGATTAAAATCATCGAATGCTTGAGAGTCACTTAAGTTACTGAAACTAATTACAGTCTGTAGTTGATTGTAAGATTTCAGCAATGGAAAGTCCTGGCAAAGGTGTGTATGTACTCTGTACATACGTTGTACCTAGAAAATATGCAATTTTGTAGAAGTGCGCAAGCCTCTATACATGTAGTTACAAGTACAAATGTAGTAAAAGTGCCATTATGCTGGTAGGGAGCCCCCTTGCTTGTTTTATCAGCAACCACACACACACACACAAAAGGAGAGCACAATTTTACAGTATACACATGTTAACTCTCAATTGAAAGAAAAAGAAAATAGTTTGCAAAATGAAAAAAAAAAAAAAAACTTAAATGGGACCACTGGGTGAAAAAAAGACTTTTGTTTTGATTATGGTTTTGTTTGAGAAACACTATGCCAATAAAATCCTTATACTGTAGGCTGTAGCATGGGAATGATTTCTGTGAGGAGAAAACCAGGTAATAATCAAGGTAATGGATCTATATGGATTTATCAAGTACACTGTACATATATTCAGTTCTGGCCATGACTGTTTTGTTTGTGCATTTTAATGTTACAATGCTTCTAAATTAATGGGTCTTCTGTATCACTAATAGCAGGGAGTTGTTCTCCCTGCTAAAATGCATCAGCTGCATGCATGCCCGTACAGGAGATGCACTTACAAAACTGTAGAAACATCACGATTCTGTATGAAGCACAATAAATGTATTGTATTATTATTATTACAAACTCTGTAGTTAGCATCCTTATCACACATGCATGCTTGGTGGCTGTGACAGGGACATGTTTTATCAAGCATGTGTTTTGTTCTCTTAACTCAGTCAAGACCATATTAGGCCTATGTCATACAGGCATCTATGTACCCACAGTAATAGAATAGTCATTTCAAAAAGAATATTCACAGCCTCTTTGATATTTTGTAATCACTGAGGTGTAAAGGCTTTATCATCAATATCATTCAGTCAATAATGAAATCATTGGCAGAGCCACATTCTAGCATTGTCAGTGTCATTCGTGTACATGGCTTCTCCTCAAATGGTCTATTTTTTATTTTTACATGTAGCTGTACTGTACAGTACTGGTTGAGGTGGGGATTCATGTTTTGAACACTCCTAAGTGAGATAATGAGAAACCTAGTATGAAATATGAAAGAGCATGTAATTTTAAGGATTTAGAACATTTATTAGATGAAAATTGGTTTTCAAATGGCTGAGATATCCAAAAAAGTGATGACAATAAAAGGCGACAAGCCTCGCCTTTTATTAGGATCTCTTTGTTTCACCTTGTTTTTGGATATCTCGACCATTTCAAAACCGAATTTCATCAAATAAACTTTTGATACCCCTTAGAATTGCATGCTCCTTGACATCTCATAGAGTGGTTTCTGAATATCTCGCAAAATGTTAAAAGCTAAATCCTTACCTCAACCAGAACTGTACACACCCTTTAATGTGCTTGTACAGTATGTGTTAACGTGAAAGTTGAGCTGATATTAAGAAAAATAATTAGGGACCTAGAAATACATATCTTCAAGGACAGGGACAGTTTAGAAGTTGTTCTCTTTTAGAAACGAAGTGTTCAGGTACAAGTGGACTGGCTTTCCCAGAGGAATACACACATTTTCTTTTTGATGGTGTTTTTGTTATGTAATCACAATTACAAACTATAAATATGGTAGGTTTTTTTTTCAGAGGTTTACATCATCTATGGCAATCACTAAATATTGGACATTCAATTTTAATCTACTTCAATCTGAATAAAATTGAAAACTTAGATAAAGATCACTATTTGAAATTAGGTATGAGTAAGATGGTGCTTGATATTACCGGTAATTTTTGTGCATTTACTCAATATTTTTTTTTTTCAATTTAGAGTCTGACACTTTGATCACTTAGTAGTGGAAATGTAAGGAGCTACAATATCTTATGCCTGCGCCACGAAGTGTTGCCAGAGGCATTCTCTTTTCGGGTTGTCCATCCTTCCATCCGTCTGTTCGTCCATCCGTCCGTCCGTCCTTCCGTCTGTCCGTTCATCCATCCGTCTGTCCGTCCTTCAGTCCATCCGTCCGTAATCAATTTTGTGGACAGCATAACTAAAGAAACCGTTTGAAGTATCCTAATAAAACTTGGCATGTTCAAATTGTATACTGTAATGCGAGGAATGTTCGTGTGCATTTTAATTTTGCAAATTTCACGAGAGCTAAGATTTGCAAAATTAAAATGTAGTGAAGGCTCTTGTCAGCACTATGCATTGAATGCCAGAGGAACTTCGCGAAAATTTCATGCCGTGAAAAAGGCTGTCGGCTCCAATTTGCGAAAATTTCATACCGCTAAAATATCATGTTTTACAGTATGTATGAGTGGATGCTCAAGGTCAAGGTCAAATGCTCAAAATTTCACCATTTCCCTGTATCTCTGCAATGCCTTTGAAACAATATTTTCTTGAAACTTAGGGTGCGTTTATCAACTCTTTTTCTGGGCAGAAACAGGTTTTCCAAATGGCTTTCAGGGAATTTTTACGAGATGATAAACGCAACTTTAGCTGTTTTGATTGTGGGGTTCGGAAAGCCTTTTTGAGAACCGCAAATTTGTGCTTTCCAAAACAGGTTTCCAGAAACCTTTTTCTAGAAGCCCTTTGAAGCGAGATAAATGCAAAGCTGTTTTGAAACGGCTTTGTATTGCGGTTACGAACAATGCGGGTCAAAATACGCAATGCAACTGTGCAGTGACAAGGCCAGTTTTCGTGTTTGCGATGAGTTGATAAACGCAACTATTTTGGAAGCCGTTTAGAAAGGGCTTTGAAAACGGCTTTCGAAAGGGTTTTGGAAACGGTTTTTGAAAGCCATTTCAAACAGGGGAAAGATGATAAACGCAGCCATAGTGTATACATGTACGTACCGTAAACTGGGGGGACATTGGACAGGCGGGTGACTTTGGACAGTTTAGAAAAAAAAGATTGTTTCACTTACATTTGTTTTGCTGTTGGTTTTTCTGAAAATATTTTTGTAGGTTATGAAAGGGGGATATGTGAATATTTGAATGACTGCACTTCTCTTGTATATTGCATTACCTTATATGTTTTTTGGACTTTTCTTTGCAGGGTCCATGGAATGCTTGAATTTTGTGGCCGTCGAACTTTTGGTACTCTAGGAATACAGAACTATAGAAGCTCAAGCCTATTTGTTGGATAGTGAACATGAAGTGGTCATGAACCCACCTGTATACTCAGGATACCTGACCACCCTTACAAATTTCAAAATAGGTCATGTCCAATTTCACCCCTGGATTTGGGGTCACTTACGGGGTGACTTTGGACACCACAAAAGTATCCAAATGTTCGACGGCTATGCAATGTTTTTTCTTTCTTTTACAGATGAAATAGTTACTTATTATGGGGAGATCATGTAAAAGACGATCTAGGTCAAGAGACTATAGAAACTCTTCAGAAGAAAGCATGAAAAATGCTGTGAAAGCTTGCAAAAATGAAATGTCGATCAGGAAAGCATGCGCAGAATTTAACGTTAAAAGAGGGACTTTGTGTAACAGACTGAACAATTGGCACACAGGCACACAAGATTTCCAGTAGACATTGGTTTTCATTTTGTGAACCTAGGTCCAAGAATTTGAGCAAATATTTCTTGTATTTGGTTTTACTTTTGTGATTCCTAGGGCGAGGAAAACCTTGTATTTCCAGTAGACATGGGTTTTAGATTTGTGATAACTAGGGCCAATAAAAACCTTGTGTTTCTAGACAAAATTTTGTTCTTTCTTTCCAAAGGCATTTAAAAAAAAGAATGAAAATGTGTTATTTTGCAAACATTTCAAACTGACCTAAAGGTACAATGAACAACATTCAAAGAAAATTACGAAATTTTCTTGTAGAACTACATACCCCGGTACTTGAATCTGGCCAACCTCATGTGTACATGTATTTCTTGGGGTAAAACCCCAAATTATTCTTTAAAATGACATGAAAATGATCCATGACCCATTTAAATAGTAGTTTACCTTATTAACATCTGTAGAATTTGACAACTCAATAATGGTACATGTACATTGTACAATACCTCACTTATCCATGTGATCAAAGTTGCTTACTATCCTACATTGTAATTGCAAGAAAATTCATGCAGTGCCTTGTTTAAGTAGCATCCTTTTTCATTTTTGTTCTAAACTATAATAAATATTCGGGTTTTTGAAAATTCAGATTTTCAAATGTAGGGGTACCAGTAATTCTAGTATTAGTATCTTGAAAAAATTGTGCAAGCAAATATCTGTGAATGCCTCTTTAAACTGAAATTCTTCACATGTTCATTACTGCAGAATTTTGCTTCTAAGTAACCACCATACAACGATACACAATGTATAATTCATTAATGTGTATTTTGTAAATCATATTTGCTGGCTGTTATGAAACATTTCAACATATTAGAGTTGTTAAAACTTTCTCAAAAACTTGTTAGTAGTCAAAACTACCCCCATAGGGAGTTTATCCTTGGACACTCAACAGTCCTGCAGGGTATATTGACAAGGTGTCTATAGTTGTCCAAAGTTGCCCCGAACCCCGGGGGCACTTTGGACAAACTTTGACCAAAAAAAATTAACATAAAATAGGATAAACTGAAGAAGTCTCTATATGGCATGATATCCTCTTTATTAGTACTTGTTAACCCCCACATTAACCCCAGAATTCCTTTGTTCTTAATGAAGATATTAATAAAAATAGTTCAAATTTGTCCAAAGCCACCCCTGTTTACGGTACCCAATAAAGATTCTCGAGAGAGAGAGTTGTGGGTCATGAGGTCAAAGGTCAAGTGAAATTGTAGTACATATATGCATGTACAAAGTACTGACTGGCAGTGATTATCTTGGGAATTTAGGGTCATGGGGGTCAAAGTTCAGGGGTCAAAGGTCAAGGTCAACTCCTCAAAATTTTACTTTTTCCCTCATATTTATGCAATGCCTTCATGATTTTTCTTGTAACTTAGTGTATACTACATTACCCAAAAGGGATTCTCTGGGAAGTTTTTCTCTTTTTTTGCCCAAAAGGTCAAAGGTCAAGTGAAAGTGCTAAATTTCACTTCTTCCATATCTCTGAAGTGGCTCGAGGTATCATCATGAAACTTACTACATATTTATGCATGTTTTGCCTGACAGTAATTCTCATGGGAATTTTAGGGTCATAGGGTCAGAGGTCAAGGGTCAAAGGCCAGGTTAATATGCTAACAGTTTACTATTTAATACTGAAATTACATTTTTTCACCATACCTTGAAAAATTACTCTATGCATAAACTTACAAAAGACCCAAAGTCAAGTAAAAATCCTCAAATCTCAAAATATGCTCTTTTAGAAAATATAGCCATTCATCCAAATAAACCTAGTTCAAGGAAAGTGAACATTCAGCACTTTTGTGACAAACATGTCATTTTAATGTTTTGCTAGTTATGTGAAACTGTCATCACACATTGTCAAGACATGTACATGTACAGACCTACTTATTAGGAGAATCATGCATTATGGCGGAGACATACCAGTCACCATAGTGACAATTCTAGTTCATTTTCATTTGACAGTCTTTAAAAACCCTTTGAAGGTCATTGGTAAGTGATCATCTTCATTTCATTTCATAATCAGACAAATAAGACATCATACATTTTGATATGATATAAAGAAATAAATGCAACCAAAGGGAAACTGACCTGAAGGTAATATTTCTACATGTACATAGTCAGCTGAGTTTCAAAGCCTACTACATGTATTAATATGCTTGTCTGAGTGAGCTTGACTGTGTAGTAATTTGTGTAATTGATGAGACAAACAATAATTTAATCAGACTGAAAAAAGAATGCTGAAAATATACTAAGGGCTTTTAGCTTAATAGCGTCAGAGGTATAAAAAACTCTCTGGTGTTCCTGAGCTAGAACACTGCCCTTTCTATTATAGCATGCTGTTAGCTGCCCACCCAACCTTCACTCCTTTTGCTAATGCATCTAATTCTCTCCTTGATACCACTCTCCATTGTGACAGATTGGAAACATGCGGTCCTGATCGCGGCCATAGATTGCGCAGAGCAAAAAAACAATGAGGTGTGCCGGAGTAACAGTGTGCATGCCTATCCCTCCATCAAGGTAAGAATCAACACGTGTTGGACATTAATTGATTGCCTTCAAGTGCAAATTTACATTCATTTGAACAAAATACTGGAGCTGAAATCATGCACAAAATGACGCATGGCACATGAGATAAAAAAGAATACTTTATTTTGAACACTTCAATATCTACCACATAAATTTTCATACCCGCTGTCACTGACAATGGAACATCAGAGCTTAACATGCATGTCTGCAGATTTTCCACCTGAAATAAATTCACTGTACACTATAATTCATGGATTTATTTCAATTCTGGAATGAAGAATAATGTGCATGTTCCTATATTGATGTTTTCCAATATCATATTCCTAAATTGTTTTATATTACATGTAGTTCATAAAAGGCAGGTGAATATGAGGAATTTGAAGGGATTTTTGTGTTGCGATCAGTGAAGGCAATAATGTCTTCTTTTCTGTCAATCCTCAGGGCCTACTAGTCCAATATGTTAGTAAAAAAGTGATTATTAATACCAATTTTTATTGCATGAAAATACTATTCATGATCATATTTTATATTGTATTTCTCTGTCTGATCTTTCAACAGTTTTTTGACCTCTTTACCAAACCAGAAAATGCAACAGCTTCAACTTATAAAGGTATAGTATGTGTAAACCTAAGCCTATTGTTGTACTGATGATGATGATACAACATGATGATAGTAATAGTAATAGTAGTGTTAGGAATAATAGTGATATAGATTAATGTGATAATAATAATAATAATAAGAATAATAATAATAATATTGATAATAATAATAATAATAATAATAATAATAATAATAATAATAATGGTAATAATAATAATGATAATAGGAATAATAATAATGATAATAATAATAATAATAATAATTATTATTATTATGATTATTATTATTAGTAGTAGTAGTAGTATCATTGTTGTTGTTGTCGTCGTCATTGTTATCATCATAATTTTCATCATCCACATAATACCATAATTGTAACCCTGATGCTGTCATTATGTACAGTTGTAGTTATTATAGGTGATTAAATGTAATTTGAGTATTAACTTTTGTACAAAGATTGTCAGGAATATTGTCATTCGAAAGGTCTTGTTCTTTTCAATTGAGAAATTAGGAATACCCGATATTCAATACAATTCTTGTCAGCATGAAGGATTTGAGTCTGTCTTGGAAAGTTTGTGTGATTGTTATCTGAGCACTGTGTACATTATGATTTGGATGCTTCATAAAGAATTGAATGGAGATCTTATGAATTATTGAAAAATGTCACCTCCTTGGATATGGGTCATTTGCTCACCATACTGGTCGAGATTTCTGAAGACATCGAGTATATCCTGTATTTTTTTCCATGGTCAGTCTGAAATTAGGTGCAGGATCCCCCCCCCCCCCCCCCCCATTAACATTTTCTTCATGCGAGGAGTGGCTTGTAGCCAGGAATTTGTTCAGTCATTAGTTACAAGCAGATGGTGATCCTTAACCTCGAGGATAGCAAACATCGAGGATAAGTTGTATGGGATGCCACGTGTTGCATGGTCCATTTTGTTACAAAATCAGTCATTTCATTGATGAAATGACTGATTTTGTGACAAAATGACCATTTCATCAACGAAATGACTGATTTCGCAACAAAATTGACCGCTTACAAAATTGACCATATGACACTTGGTGCCCCATAGAACTTTTCCTTGAGGTTAGCTATCCGCGAGGTTAAGGATCACTGTCTGAACGTGACTAATGTCTCACAGGTAGCTGCAATGGTGTTCTAGTGTACCAATCTCACAGATTTTCATATTCTGACTAGAATTTCATTTTTACTTTCTATTCTATTCATTCTATACTAGATGTAGTTTGTACAGTGTATTAAAACTTCTATCATCAAAAGCAATGCATAGAATTAAAGATATTTTCAAGTAAAATATGGTACCTTTCTCACATTGCATTCTCTGTGGTCTCAGTAAAGTATAATAAAGCCCAGAATGTAGTAAAAGAGCGTGTTTGGACTATTTATGATGAAAGAACAATTTCATAATTTTTGCAGCCCATTTATCAACATATCAACATGGAAGGACTGAAAGCTGTTATCAGTTCTAGAATAGAACAAATCAGATTTTAATTTGAAATGATACACGTTTATTGCATATTATGCCAAGATAACACTTGTACAAACTGTAGTTATATTGTAAATTTGGACAGAAATTAAAAAGAAAAAAAAAATCAATAAGATATGAACATGCATGGCATACTGCATTTAGAGAATGCCTCAAATAGTTAATGATGATAAAATTAAATAACTTAGGTTAAGTAATATTATGCATTTTTTCATATTGCATAGAGAGTGAAAAACATATCATTTTGTGTTAGCTCTGAGGGTAAACTAGCTATTAAATCGCAGTATCACTTATCACAACAAATATTGACATTCATCTACGGCCTTCCTGTGGACGTGAGTCAGATATTTTAGTGCTCATACTGACTTGAGCAAATAGCCATGAGCTTAGGGTAAACTGGGCTCACAGCTTTCTCAGACCCACCCATGGTTGACGTGTGATTAAAAATCCAACATATGGCGAGGATTTCAGCAGTGGAAGAGCACATTTCATTGCCAAGCCTTTAATCTTTAAATCTTAATTCCAGACTGTGTGATCTAATACTCATTAACATTTCGCACGTACATCAAGCTTGGTCTCTGGTGTTTGATTTGCTTTTGATACGACAAAGTGCAGTATTATATTAAGACTTTCGATGCGTGAAATACTGCAGAATATGAGTTATATCTGTGAAGTTATATGAAGTTATACAGTATGTATCTCAGGTATGAGAAGTGGGAAATAATATTTGGTTTGTATCATGATCAGATGAAGGACATCACATGAGATGGTAGAAAAAAATCTTTAATGGTGTTAGAGGTAAGATAAGAAATATTTATTATTTCGTATGTATACCATTGCCGTCTTTTTGTTTGTTTGTTTGTTTGTTTGTTTGTTTGTTTTTATTCCTCTTTGTGCCCAACCTCTTTTTTTTTCAGTCCATGGTATTGTATTGTGTATTGTGTATCATTTGAAATTGCAAGCATTGATAACCATCTCACACATTGCATCGCCTTCATGGATGCTTTCTACGCAGGAGCACGAGATGTGAGGGTGATGAGAGAAGCGATAGCGGCCCAGGTAGAGAAACAAATTCCTCATCATCATCTTCAGCGGTCCGTTCATTGGCCAGACCTCAATCCTGTTGAGTAAGCGGCCTTCACCTTTGATGCATATCACATTTATAGAAATACATTGCACATGATTATAAACACCTACAATGTATCCATGCCTGGCCAGTTTCAAAGATTGCTATTTCTTGTATGCATAAATGAGTTCGCAATATACTTGGTTTATTGATCATTCAGAATGGTGCTTACGTATGTATGTGATCCATTCAGATACTATTTTTTCGTTAAGAAGTTTTGACCTCTTGTACAATGTACGTGTGTAGCAGTCAGATCCAGAAACCAAACATAAATGCTATTCTTTTAATATGATTTGAGTTTGCAACATTCTGATAATACACATATTTATAAACATAAGGCACCTCAGTGAGCATTGTAGGAAAAATTATTGCTTGTAGGTAGTTGGGGAACAGTTTAAACAAAGAAGGTTAAGCTGAATGTGTTCGAAGGACACTCAGTGCAAAAAAAAAAGAGAATGTTTTGTGTGTGGTATTTGTTTTATGAAAAAGCAACATGAATCCTTGCCATATGATTAAACAGTATGAAATCTACATTTGATGCCAATTGTATGAGATGTGCAGATCATACTAATACAGTGTATCGAATGTTTGCTTTGGTGAGACCTAATAACAGAGATTACTATTTATATCACACATTTGTATGTCATCTTAGCTGTACACAATGGAAACTCACTTTGCTGTGTCCTGTGCTACTCTATATCCTCTCCATATTGCACAGTATCAAATACATATGTATGTGTAGTAACAATGCTTTTTTTTTAATAACACGGTAGACTGCTGTACAAAAGTGTTCAATATGAGAGCATGTTTCTCATTCTGTCGAGTGCAAACCAACTAAAGTAATTAACTTGTCAACATGATCATTTTTCTGTTTCATTGAAACGATGCGATAACACAAGATGTGATCTATGACTTTGGCATTGCCAGCCCATGCGCATACAGTACATTATGTACCTTGTACTTCTTAAATCAATTGTCTAAATTTCAGGCAGTGAAAGATGATTAAATACTGACTATTAAAGGGGTATTATTGGACCTTGAGATGATGATGATTTCACTCGATGATCTCATTGCATTGAAATCCCGAAGATATCCATTTTAGGCCATCCATTTTCCTGTATCACATTTAGTGACATCAAATGTAATGTACAAATATCATCACCTTTGGATATTGGAATGTTGTTGAAGGATATTTATGCCCAGAGATGTACCAATAGTCAAAAAGCCTCTAATCACCTGTACATTTGTCAACAGTTTAAACCTATGGAGGTAGATCACATTCATTGATATTCCTAGAACTCTTGATAACCCCAAAGTCATATTTGACCTTTGGTTCATTTTCTGGCAGTGCACCATGGGTAGGGGATTTCTTTACCTACCATTCAGACGTTGGTTTCTTGGTTGTCATATTTCAAGGTCAGGACAACTTCATGGGGAAAGAGGTGAAGCATATATTTCTTTGCTTAGGAGTGAAATGTGTGTGGTGTGCGTGTGTGTGTGTGTGTTTGGTGTGTGTGTGTTTAATTGTGTAACTAACTTTCCAGTGTGGGATGATGAGGCATACCAGTTGCCATGACGACATTTCTAGTTATTCTTGTTGCTGTTATCATCATCATCACAACTACAAGATGATAATATTGATAGCATGATAAGAAGTAATATAATCATTTTACTTAGTAATGATAATGATAATAATCAGTTCTTAGAACGCATAATACCATTTGAAGATAGTCTCTATGCGTGTACTTGTTGGTGTTTTGGAGAAATCATAATAATAGAAATACTGTCACTAATTGTACATACTTATTATTAAATGGCTGGAAAATTAAAGCTCAATGCGATTAAAGGAAGCTGAAAGTGATCATTTGACAGTAGGCGTTTTCACATCAGCTCGATAAAAATCCAAGCTCGAGATATTTTTCGCGTCGCGAATTAGCGCGCTATTTTCATTTCCTATTCACATCAGCCCGAAGAGAATTAGCCAGAAATTTTTTCGAGCTTATTCGACAGCTGAGCATGTGCAGACAGCATCAGTAATGTGTGCAATTTCAAAAATTCCTCATGATTTGTGTGCAGTTTGCCTCAATAGATTGGGTCACACACGCTAGGCATGATGGGATGCATCATGCTAATTTCTTGAGGCGTTTTCACATTATCAAATAGTGCCTAGCTCGCGAATTATCCCGCTATTTCAGAAATTTCCCAAGTTGTACTCGAGAAATTTTCTCGATCAGAGCGATACAGTTAGCGCGCTTATTTGTGTTCACATTATCAGATAGCAGGCTATTTCGTGATCGGGTTAATTTCCCAAGTCAGAAAATAGCGCGCTATTTCGAAACATCGGGCTGATGTGAAAACGCCTAATCAAGAGTTGATATTTTATGCTGATTCCTTTTCACCATACAATTTAGAAAACCATGGGAGAAAACAAAAGAGAGTAATACAATAATATTTTAATTACATATATATATATAAATTTCCTTTGCATGCCTCGCCTCTATCTGTGAAACCACCTAATGATAAATATGTGAAACCATTGAGGGAGAGGTACTGTCGATACATACCATTGACCTTATTTTTCTAAACTCATGGGATTTACATTGTCATCCAGATCATACTGGACGTGATGTCCACACCCGGTGTGTATGCCTGTTGGATGAGGAAAGCAGACAACCCGCTGGTGTCCAAATGGGGAGTCGTGTCCTTTCCTTCCGTCTACGTTATGGACCGGACTGGTTTTCGTGTCATGATCCAGGGGTAAGTATTGAATCGCATCGCAGAGACTCCAACTCTCCCGCTTTCGACAGGAGATCTCCCCCTGAAAGCCCATTTTTGCAAAATCTCCAGTTCTCCCGCCCTGGCTCTGTGTCTCCTGCTTGAAATGATTTCTTACTTTAATATTGCCATCGTATGTTGAAAAATAAGCCTTAGATAGCACAAGAGAGCATCTAGAACCATAGAGCTTCGGACCTCGGCTGTAAGGGACTTCACGTTTCAGCTCATGGGCCCTGCGGGCACATCAAGTTGGAGTCTCCCATTTGCTAGGGGTTTCAGGCGGGAACATCTCCAGATCAGAAGGTGCTTGGGGTTGGAGTCTCTGGCATCGGCAGTTTGCGATGTGAATGGTGATATCGGGGTGTAATGAGATGTCATTCATATTTGACTTTGAAATGGGATGATATTTTGGGAAGGTGACGGAGTTTCATCTTGTGTGTTAGGAAGGGGGTCAGAAGTAGAATGCTGTACAGTGAAATTGCTTGCAATGTAGTCCCACATGTGCATATCTGAGTATTCACTGTAACATTTAGTCAGTTGTGTGTTAGCGATACATAATATCACAAAGAGTGTGGCCAAAATAAACAGACAACATATCAAGTGAATTTTTTTTTTTCTTGAGCTTCACTTTGTGCTTTGTATACATAATCCACTTTTTTTTATCACTAGCATTTCTCTGTAATACATTAATTGTCATATCCCATCCCATCAACTTGGAGCAGAATTAACTTTGAACCATCCCATTTCTGCTGGGTCATCAAGATTTCTTGCTTATGTTCACACTCCTAGTGGGAAGAAATACATTTAGGATGGGGAAAAGGTGATTGATTGAGGGGAATGCACATACGTTCATCACATATTTCATGTCATTATGACATTTTATGTTACTCGTAGTCTGAATCAAAGCTGGAATTACTTGTATTTTGGGTTGTCTGTTTGCTTGTTTTTTGTTAAAGGCCAGACAGAAAATCTTACACAGACAACATCTTCAAGTTCATCAAGGCAAACCGAATGAAGCAAGATGCCAATGAGCCTCCTAAAGAGGTAGACAATGGTAACCATGCCAACGAGGAGACTGACCAGGACCGCTTCCTGCTGCCTCTGGGAGGCGTGCAGGGTGCTAAGGAAGGGGCGAGAAGGAGCGAGGGGGACGAGGTGGAGAGCGACTTTGATGGGAGGGACGTCGATGATGAGGGAAATCTGCAAGTGAAAGAAGGGGGGGCCCAGAAGAAGGAGGATGGACTCCACCTGCTGCTGAAACCAGGAGAAGATGGAGACGGGAAAGGGGCGGAGTTTGGTGCGGATACCGGTGGTGCCGCTGGAGGAGACACTAACGGTGGTGATGCGGGTGAAGTTTACGAAGCGGCCAGGCACGAAGCCAAAGGCGATGCCGGAGGAGCGGGAGGAGGAGTTGGAGGAGAGATGGATGGAGAGGGAGATACCAATGATGAGAAGGTGATGTGGGAAAGGATGCAGGCCAAGAACCGGGAGAAAGCCATGCAGAAAAAGACCAACGTGAGACTCTCTGACCAGAGACCCAGCGAATGGTAATGAAACATTCTCTTCACTCTGTTTCCACTTCATCACTTTAATACTTCAAATACAAACAAAGAAGCTAAACCAAAATGTCATCATGTGAAGAAGAAAACAGAGCTTACAATTCTTCCTCTCGCTGTAGACAGAACTCTTTGAATGTAGAAGTTGAAGCTGGCTCTGAAATCATCATGAGGTCATATGACATCATGAAATTGCATAATGGCTTACAAGTGGTAAAATGTAGAACAAAGTGTGTCCTACTTTGACCCAGAAAACAGAGAATTTTCTTTTTGTATTCTTGTCATTCCACAGACAGCTCCTGTCATCTTCAGCTTGATATCAGATTTCAAGATTGCTTACAATATCATAAATATTCCTTTAGAACCTCCCTGGAATGATGTCAATGTGATATATCGTAAAGCTTAAACTGGCCTATTTATCCACCCTGTCTTAAGAAGCTTTTGCACAATGGCAGTCTGATATTACTTGCAGTAACCATGACTTTCCTCTTTAAAAAAAAAAAAAAAAAAAAAAAAATCTGTATAATGTCATACAAATGGAAAAACTACCAGTCTTGCTGTATGTACAGAGTGTATTCATATTTGTAACTTTTTTTAATCACTTGTCATTTTATTTCTGTGTAACTTGACTATTTAGGCCTAAGGTTTATATGCTAGACCTGGAGTCTGTCATCCAGTATTCCCTGCGACAGGAAGTTTCCCTCCGCAGCATGATAGAGGGCGCTGCTCTCCAGGCACTCATCGACTATGTAGCAGTTCTCAAGAAGGTACAGAGGAGATCTGAATTTTGTCAGTGTGTGTCAATGTCTGCTTTGCCACTATTTAAACAGCTCAATTTTAATGTAACAATTTCAGAGTTCTTCAAGAATGAAGTAAATGTTTGGACAGTGGCCAGATTGGCAGATGAGATTCCAGAAATTACTGTGCAGAAGGGAAGAAGATCTTGCATGTCTTCTATGTGTAGGAAACAATTGATTATAGTATTACTTTAGGGATTAATGAAAGAATGCTCTTATCACCACACATCAAGATGCTGACAACAAGTAATGGTCCTGACGAAGGAAAAATGATTGGTAATTGTGAGATGTTTCATAACACTGAGAAAAACCATTTTGTGTTCCTAAAACCAATGCACTGAAGATCTGGTAGTTTAAACGTAGGGAAAAAAAGAAGCAATTAATACCAATTTAGTTTTTCTCTATTTACATCCCCATTATGTTTTCCTACCTTGAATGGGGACTGTCATATGGTGATTATTAAAGTAGAAGCACTCGGAGAGTGCAAACCTCTTCTAAGACCTGAGGGTCAACCAGCTCCGTCTATAAACTTTGCATGCATCCTTTTCAAAAAACAAAAACAAAACAAAACACCCTTGATTCACATCGTGACCCAAGGCAACACCAAAAACTAATCACATATCCCTTTAACCACAACATATCGATCATGAAAATTTCATGGAAATTCATTCATAACATTTCAAGTAAAATTACAAGCAAAAAAGGAATGCTGGCAAAAACAGAACCTCCTTGCAGGGGGCAGTGATTTATCACTCAGTTCTCATCCCCCCCCCCCCCAAAAAAAAAAAGACACAAGCAAACACAGATATTTCTTGCATTCATGATTTCATCCATTATTTCACTGTCTGTGATTCCACAGTACCTGCCCCTTAGAAAGAAGGTATCCTCATTCTTGGAGACCACCCACAAATGGCTGGTAGACAGACAACACTCAACTATCCCCATCGAAGACTGGCTGGCTCTGGTTGATCCTACCAAGGTACACGTCTCACCTTGAGCTCTTACTTTGTCGTCTTTCAGGCAGTTTGCAATATGTGATGCTCAGCAACAAGCGTTGCAACACACTGTATTATCCCTGTCTTAACCTGTTGAAGCCTAGTCCTGAGTATACTCGGGTAGTTGGCTGTGGGAAATGCGTGTTGTAACGAAATCAGCCCGTCCTCAAAGGGTAAACTCTTTATGTGCCACGTTCACACCTCCGACTCAGTCGACGGCGTACCAACTTCACATATTCTGCTCAAACCCACAAACCTGCCCAAACAGATCGATAAATCGCCAAATGTCATAGTACAATGAAAGCTTTTCTCGCGCTTTCGTTCGTCTCACATATAGCTTGCGTTTTATGTGGTGATTGGCTATCAAGCGGTGTTCCCTATTTAGATTTGTGTGTAAATTCTAAGTTTCTGTCACTGTTTTGTGTGCAAAAGTCATGCCTTTGCAGTAATGTAGCTCGTGGTCATTTCAAAGAAAAACAATCATCAATTTATCGAACAGTTTCATCAAAGCAAAGCTTAATTGGCATTTTCTCTACAACTTTGTTCACTACATGTCCAGTTTAACAGAAATCTATAGAAGTTACTATAGATTGGAAAAACAGAATGTTTTCGCAAAGCATGACTATGTTGGTGTCTCAGAATAATGTGGCACACAGGGGATTTCCATCATGGCACATAAAGAGTTAACAAACATTACAATTTGGCCATGTTCTAGAGCCTTGTACCTAATGATATACAAGCATTTCTGTAAGTAGAGATAATGAAGAATGTGTTGATAGAAAGTCAAAGCATGACGTGAGATTACACTACATTGACTCGACTTTGCAGCTTTAAGATGTTGTGAGTTAGATGACTTTTGTAAAACCAGACATTTTTGCATGCATGAAACTTTCATGAATTTCGCGAGGAGACAAGATTCGCAAAAGTAAAATTCATGTGAAAGTTTTTGTCTTCACAATGCATTAAATGCTAGTACATGTACTGTATAAGCTGTGTTTTTTTTTTGCATACAAATATTATTGCAAGTGAGAAGGTCATGGACATTTTCTCGAGATTTTGTTTTTGCGAATTGACACTGAGGATATTCAAGTGCACTATTACCCTAGCGCATGGCGACATTTTCGTGCGTTGTTAAATTCACAGACCAACAGTGATATGCGAAATTCACGAAAATTAAACAGCTTATACAGTAATATATTCGTAATTTTTTAATGATCAGCAATTTGTGAAAGTTTCATGCCACAAAAATGGCCGTCGGCTCCAATTCGTGAAAGTTTCACGCTACGGATGTTTCTGGTTGTACAGTAACTAATTGTGAACTCATGTACATTACAAATATACCCAAATTGTTCTACCCTTATGACAACAGTAAGATTGCATTCTGAACCTTGTGTATAATCTCACAGTGTATATCCGTAGCTTGTTTCTCTGAATGGGACTTTGTTTGCTAATGGCTTTTATGTGTGGTCTACAGAAACCTGGTAGTGGACTAGCCAATCGGATGGAATTTATTGGTTGCCGTGGAAGCGAGCCACACTTCCGTGGTTACCCCTGTGGTCTCTGGACACTATTTCACACTCTCACTGTCTCACAGGCATCGCTCATCAGGAGATGTAAGTCTAACCTTTCTCTTACATGGTGCTGATAATGATAGTCTTCTCTTAACCCTATTCCAACTGGGGGGGGGGGGGTCAAATTGACCCCCCTCGACATTTCGCGCCACGATTCTGTCACGCGCAAAGATTTTGCCGCGTCGTTTCATGATTTTTTTCATTGAAGACTCTCCCGCATATTTTGAGTTACATGATGTTTTGCATATGCATGTCAACCCCAAAACGGCTCAAATTCATGATAACGTGTGCAAATCCAAAGCAAATTGTTTTTTTGTTTTGTTAAATTGATATAGATTAGATTATTTCAACTTTTAACCATTGAAATTAATAAATTCTAATGTAGATACGCTTGAAAAGTGCCTGCAATAAATTTTGGCAAAAAAAACCCAATAGAAAACAAAAGATCGAAAAAACAATAAAATACATAAGAAATTAACAAAACAATAACAATAAAAAAAAATTGATTTTGATTTCGCTATTTTTTTACAAGAAAATTGTTTGATGTGTCTTGAGGAACTCTGACACAAAAATTTAGGGATCCTTCAGTCATTTTAGTGGAGTTATAAGTGAAAATAGGATTTCATGCGTAAATTTGCATAATTAATTTACTAAAATTGGAAAGCCAATATTTTTCTATTGTATGACCATGTAATCTTGTAGTTGACATCCAGCTCTATCTTCAGGCAAAATTTTGCGGCGATCGCGCAATCGGCGGCCGAAATCTGAAGGGGGGGGTCAAATTGACCCAAATAGCCCAGTTAAAATAGGGTTAAACCCTTTATGTGCTCAGGCACTTGGCTTAATGTGCCAAGCTTTTTTCATCAGCATTTAGTAATCCATCCAAACATGACCTCGTCTTAAAGTTAGGAAGGCCATGGAGAGACAGTAAAGATTATGGGGATTAGTTAATCTCTGTTCAGTGACACTTAGTTTCCAGATGTCTCTGCTAATTGGCAAACAGCACTCCAGCATGCATGTTTATAGTCCACTTACAAAGCACAGTATAAAAGGTGAAGTCCTTCTATTTCTGTGAATGTATATAACCCTAAGACATATTTTTAGCACATACACTGATATCAAGGCAATATCATGTCATCTGGACATATCGTTGATATCTTTTTGTGTAACAAGTGTTTCTGCTCAGAATCTAGCCTCAGATCGAATATTGTAAGTCCTAACTAAAATCTTTTTATAACTTAGATTCTTAGAATATGCCACCTGGTTTGTTTTGTGAGAGGAGGGCAAGATACATAGAGATGAAATGAACCATCTCAGATATTTTAGCGTTGATGATTCGGAGATCTGTCTAGAAATTATTTAACCCTCTTTATACACTGAACCTTGTGTTGTAAAGGAGACAATGAATCAATGTGCCACTCAATGAATATACTTTTCTCCTGTTGAAGATGACAATGTGAGCTACATGGAAGTCCTCCACGCAATGCGGGGCTACATCCTCTCCTTCTTCAGCTGCCAGAACTGCCGGGAGAACTTTCACAAGGAAGTCGCCGACCTCGACTCCTCAGTCACCTCCCTGGACGACGCCATCCTCTGGCTGTGGCGCACTCACAACCACGTCAACAAGCGTCTCCGTGGCGACCCCTCCGAGGACCCCGAGCATCCCAAGGTTTCATTCCCACCGCGGGAGATGTGTGCCTCGTGTTATGCCAGCACCAACGTGGAGATTTGGGAGGAGAGCCGAGTGCTGGGATTCCTCAAGGAGTTCTACAGCATGAGGAATTTTGATTTCTCCAGGCTCCATTTAATGCAGGAAAAGGAGAAGGAAGAGAATGGGGATATGGGTGATGTGGAAAATGCTTTACTAAGTACAAGGACTCGAGTGACGCTGAATCCCGATGAAGTGAGGCAAGAGGTCCTCTTCCGGCTGCGACAGCGTGAGATGGACATCCGGCTCGCCGTGGAGACAAAGCGGGCGGGGTACTTTGGTCTCGGGATCAACAGTATTGATGTGAGTCTGTGCATGATGCTGAACATTAGCTGCATCATGCTGATTGTTTGTATCTATTTTGTACTCGCTTGGAGAAGGAGAAGAACTCGAAAGGTCAGGCTTTTACCCTGAGTACAGACTCCCAAAACTGTTTCATTCTCATTTTGTGTCTTTTTACGAACAACATGAACAATCAACTCTGATGGTCATCTCAGTTTTTGAGAATATCTTATGAATTCCAAGAACTGCATCAAACTGTTGCCATAGTAACAGGGCATCTCATCATTGTCTGCCTGATTGATGACTGTTTCTGTTGGAAGATTGACAAAAACATCATCTTCACTGGTGCCATCTGTCGTTGCTCGCTTCAAAGACCAATATCCGGTACTGATGTTAGGGTGTAAATTTTCAGAATGCATGGTCCAGGAAGGTTTTCATTGGTGGATCATGAAAAACTTGCCAGTATTATATAAGTAACGGATATCATAGTGACATATCAAAGATAGAAGATTATAGTTTCATGAATGACTGACTGCGTATTGTGCAGCATCAACATATTGCCAGAACAAGAGGAGGTTTATAGCACTATTAATGATGTTAATGTGGAGACAGCACTTAAAGACTTAAATACCAGTATGCAAATGATGCACAGATCTGAGTGTGTTAGTAGAAATTGTGAGCATAAGGTTGTACTATCGAATTGTTTAGACTAGTTTCCATAGTTACTGCATGCACACTATTTCAAACGATGCACTAAAAACATTTACATATAAATCATATGTTTTAAAGAACGGTGGACAAATTTTTGCCAAGAATACAGTTCTTTCAATTGTGCATCCAGTAATTAACCAGTGCATGTATGGCCAGTCATCTCTTGCTCAGTGTGAGAACGTTTACTAAGCATGCAAACTCTCTACAAGTGTATGATAGCATCTTTATGGTGGCTAAAATCAGTGACCATAAACGATCATTTGATATCAAATGTGTTACAGTACTCTCCGCATAATCGGGTGGGCTCGGGCAGAGTGTTTCTTACCCGATTAAGCGGAGTACCCAATTAACAGAAGAATACGTCTAATTCACAATTGACACACACAATGTGTATATACATGCATTGTACGCTGTGCCAAATACCTACACTGTATGCTTAACACTCGTGCTTGCACGGCACATTATATATACTTTACACTTGCTCAGTCACGAGCAATAATTTACACTCTCTTTATGGACAAATATGTCTTCAGAAAACTTTGTCGTTTGACTATAGACTTCTCGCTAACACGCAGGCCTTTTCCGAAATGAACACGTCTCTTTGTGTGCACTAGTCACATAGAACGTCGGGTTGCTTTTCGAGAAGTGACTGGGGAAGAGCAAAATTATGGAGCTGGAGCATGGCCTGATTTTCGCTGCAAATTTCTGGTGTGGTGAATGTTGTTGCGGAGCAAGGGAGGAGTGCAAGTGTGTTCAACTCCTGTCTGTCTGCAATTGTGTGTGCCAGCTACAAGTGTTTTCATGTTTAATCACTCCCCAAATGATCAGTCTTCTTTGCAAATTAAGCAGAGAATGCAATTTGCCGTGGAAAATTTGACATTCATGATTTCTGAAAGTGATATATCTGCGATAAAATGTGGGTAGAAATTAGATTAGAAGAAAATTATTTACCCATTTATGCGGAGAGGCAACCTGATTATAAGGTACTTATAATGTGCATTGGAAGTGATATGGACATTACTACCCAATTAAACGGAGTACCCGTTTAAGCGATACCGAATTACGCAGAGAGTACTGTACTGGTAAAAAGTGACATCCTGCTCTCAACCAATGAGATAGCAGAATATTCTCAACTGTTCTGTAAAATGTAATTAAGTAATACACTGACTGATTTCTGTGCTGTAATTAGAAGAAGAGAACAAGTGATTCAAGACTGTGACATACAGCACTTTGGCTGTCATTAAATTGAATTATGAATACAAACAGCTCAAATCCAAAGTTGGATGGGTAAAAACTTGAACTCAATTTCACAACTCTGCAACTGATGCACTGTTTGGATCGTTTAACTAAAATGTGTCATGATGATGAAAAGACTTGAGGTCATTTTGTGCCAAATAAGTGTAGAGCATAGAGTCACTATACAACTGAATAATTGCCTGTTGTGCTGTACTGTATCACATTTGATTCACAAATTGGCACTCCATGTACTACATTACATACATTAAAAAGTATAGACAGGCAAGACCCTGGAATAGCAATCCTGCTGTTGATTACACAGTCATGCACATATTTCTTCCTTTTTTCTTTTTCTTTTTTCAAAATAGAGATATGTCACTAATGAATTGTCACCTTTGCACTCATTGTACAACTCTCTGAACACTCTCAAGGACTGAACAAGTTTTGAATTCCTGCAGATATTGCAGATGGTCATCAAGCTTTCAAGCTTTTCTCCTATGTTCTATGCTGAAATGCTGAAATATGATAAGAGAGACAACCATTCATCCTGTAAGCCCGTTGTGTCGTTATAACAGTCAAAGCTTCTCTCCCAGTATGAGGAGGATGGGATTAAGAGGGGGGGGGGGGGAGGGCTTCAGACTACCCTTTCATGAAATTTGGTCTAAAGATAAGTGTCTCTTTTTCTTTTCTTTTTTTGCAAGGTGTCCCATTAAGGTTTAGGAAAGAAATAGTTTTAGCTATAATCAAACAAAAAGCAGGGTTCAACAAGTTTTCTGTGACCAAGCTCTTGGCTGTGCTATAAGAAATTGTTTTCTTGTGTGTGTATGTTTTGTTTTTTGTTTTTTTTATCAATGTTGTATGGTGCTATGTGATAGCAAAGGTATTCCTACAGTCATAACATACATGTACTAAAAAAATGTCATGAATGTGTTTGTGATTAGGACTGAAATACCAGGATATACTGAGGTACTGTCCAACCTCCATTTGAAGACATACATCATAATATTGGTAGAGCTGAATATTTTTCAGTGTAATCAAACCTAGGTCAGCTTATCACACCATGGTCTCAGTTTGCAGTGTTCAGCTCCAAGCAGTCTTTGAGATTTGAGGCTACCATAGTCAGTTGCATTGAAGGGATCATACAGTTTTGGTTGAGACCTAATTTCAGGTTTCTAACATTTTTTGGTGAAATATTGAGAAACCTTTTATGAAATATGAAAGAGCATGTAATTCTATGAGGAATTTAACGTTTATTTGATGAAAATTGGTTTTGAAATGGCCGAGATATCCAAAAAAGATGATTCTAATAAAGTGTGGGACCCACACTTTATTACGATCACTTTGTTTTACTTTGTTTTTGGATGTTTCAGTCATTCCAAACCTGATTTTCATCAAATAAACTTTGAATTCCTCTTAAAATGGTATACTCTGTACTGTGTCATAAGTGTTTTCTTGGTATCTCGCAAAAAGTTAAAAGCCCAATTCTCATCTCAACCAATACTGTACCATCCCTTTAAGCTGCTGCTACCTTCATTCCAGCACTGTCTTCAGGAGACACCATACAAAAATTACTACAAGAACACCTACCTTCCCCTGCCTATTTACTTCCAATGAAAAGAAAAGCATTTGTAAATTTGATTTGATTGTTAGAATCTGAAAATTGGCATGAACATATTTTTGAAACCATCACTTTTACGCCAACAAGGAATCATAGAAGAATACATTTATGAAGTTTCACTATGGGTCTGACTGTCTCTATATTGATGTCAATGTACACATACGTGCTTACAAAAGAATTGCAATGATTTCAGTCATAGCACATTGCCCCATGTACTTCATTCTGTGTTACCAGCTTTTGCAGCTCATGACCTTTTGCAAGTGTGATTTTACTTTCTAAGAGGAAGACAAGATCAAAGACAGTTTGTTGTTCAGTTTGTCTCTGTTATCAAATCTGTGCTTGGACTACATGTACATGTATATGTGACCCGCCACAATAAAAGGATCCTAAAGTCGCTGACGGGTGAGCTGAGAAAATCAAGTTAGAAGTCAGATCCTCAAAATCGGTCAAAACTGTCAAATTTCTTTTTTTTTTACATAATGTTGTAGTCCAATGTTTTGTCTTATCATCTGACAAAATTTCAAACTAAAGGATCGAAGGAAATTCAAGAAAGTAGCATTTTTCTGGGCCATGATTTTCCGACTCTCAACATGTCTGAACGTGTCTTAAGATTTGGATTAAGCGCCGCAGATAGACTCAGCCCCTAGCAACGAGGGGGTGATCTTATTGGTCAGTGCGTGGCATCCTTTTTACTGATTGGTTATGTGGAGATCGCTGGTGCTAAGCTTGAATGAATATCACAGAGTTTGCTATGAGCGGACCTTCAGTTCTATTGTCAAGATGTCAAAGCTGTCTTACCTCCCTTTAATCACGATTGCGTCAGAAAGAAAACTTCGAAGGCAGTTTTCTCAAAATGCTGATTTCATAGACCACTAGACATGGTCTTAAATATCATCAATATCTCAGCAACCCAGTACTTCTATGAGTCATGTCATATATGAAATTAAAGTGGAAGATTAAGGGAATAATGTCATGTCATTTTGAGAAAATTGACTTCCCTCACCTTTCTGATCTGTTTGTTGTAGGCGGTCACATACATGTATGCTGATCAAGAGTGTAATTTTGTATTCCAGGGTCACCACACTTAATCATTTACATAGATGCATATGGTGATAAAAAGCCTAGATTGTTTTATCATAGCTGTAATCCATAAGGTGCTGTAATGCTGTTTAGTATCATTTCTCATGCAAACACTCGATGGTTTTGATTAATGCAGATATTTTCATACATGTTTTCCGTGTACTATTTTTTTTTCTTCGCGTGTACACTAGTCCAGGGTCATGAATACTGTTCTAATGTCATCAGATGTAAAAAGTGATATCTATGAGTGCAATGTTTATGTCAAAAATTTTAATTTATATCACATTTTGGGACTGCTGAGAAAAATAAGTACAGTAAATCCATAAAACATGTTGAAAATTCCTCCAACTGGGTTTTGTTTTCTGATTGTGAACGTTGAGTTTTGAAAGTGGAATTGTATGTGCTCGTTTGTATGATATTCTCACCTCACCTGTACTTTGAGAGAATGATTCATTTTTTTCAGCATTCTGCAATAATTACTGCCTGGTTCTGATATCAAGTCAGATCAGTAATAAAGATGTGGGGCGTGTGACTAGGTGTAAATGGGTTAGTGGATGGGGAGGGGAGGGGACGAAAAGGGGGAAGGGAGGGAATGGGAGGGGCATAGGGGTGGCCAGGGGAGATGGGAGAAGAGGAGGAGGAAAAAGATAAAGGGTGGGGAGAGCTAAGGGAACGGAAGGGGGGGGGGGGGAGAGAATGTGAATGGGGAGGAATGAGGGTTGATGGTAATGATGGGGAAGCAAAGTACATTGTATTTGGAAGGGGAGGGGAAGGGAGAAGGCGAATTAGGGTGAATGGGGATTGGAAGGGGGTGGAGAGAGGATAAGTGGCTTTGGTAATAGGATAAAGAGAAGTTTCTTTGTCAAGAGATTCCATTGTCATGAGAAAAGAAATGGATGAACAGAATATAACAGTGTCAAAAAAGCATAGGTATGTTCATTCCTATACCTGAACTTCTCCAAATGTAGCATAAAAATAACTCATAATCTCATGTGTGAAAGATACACTGTACACACTAAATTTTAAAAAAAGAATGTTTATTTATTACTCATTACACCACTCTTTGAAGTAAAATTCTTCATGATCATTTGCAATGATTTTTGAAAAAAAGAAAAAGAAAAAAGAAAATACGTGGTCAAATGAATTGCCAGGGGGATTTGAATGATGTGAACACTATTATGGGGTTTATGTTCATTAGTGTGGGATTAATTCAACCACAACAAACCTTCAGCACTGTATTACAGTACACTAGTCCAAAACCAAAGGAAGTACGATATGCTGTGCCTATACAGCATCAGATTGTCAGAATCAAAGTGAAAGGCTCTGGTCAGAATTTGTGAATAGCGCCCTCTCTCTATAGATGGTACAACTTGAAACCAAACCTCGTCACCACTTTACAAGAAAACGGCAAAACGCATCGGGGTTGTCATGAAGTCGTTAATCTGAACTCTATTTTATGTTCGAAAACCTTCTTGAAGGCTGCGCGAATGCGGGATTCCGCCCTCAGTCGGTGAAGCCGTATCTTGTATATGTAAGGATAATGACTCGCGAACTCTATAGGGCACCGGATGAAAACACGTCAACAAAGATACTTTCTTCCCGCATTCGCTACGGAACGTGTCCACACAGAATGGCTTCCTAGCAACAAGGCAATGACCATGACCGACAGAACAGAATGTCAACCTAACAATTAATGGCAACGCTCTTTCAACCGTTTACGCCATTCACCCTAAGCTTCGCAACGTCACATTAACCATAGATTACACTCGTAGATATGTGAAAAGATGCTCAACATCTCTCGTCGTTATAATCAATCCGGAAATGTGTAGGTTGATTCTCAATAAACATAAACATAAACATAATATATTGTGACGGAGGACAATATGGGATCATTTTCAGTGATTACACGGAGGTGCGACATTAGTAGAACAATTGTTGACTCACTCGTACACACCGCTTTGTGTTACTTGCTAACGAAGCAACTATAAGCGCATCCCGTCCTCGTGTCATTACTGCTAATTTTGTAATCAACACAACGATGGTTTGATGCAAAATTTGTCTATGAAATATCGTTTTTATGAAGGAAAACCTAGTAAAGATGTAAGTGCAGGTTGATGGGAGACTTGAGAGGTCCTGACGTCACAACCTGGTCCTTATTTGATTTGCATAACTGATTGTGACTGCTTCCGGGAAAAATGTTACGTTGTCTGAATTTGCTTGAAAATCGCGTCATTCTGTTTTATGGTTTGATCTCAGCTCTGCAGACTAGTCCTATCTATAGAATACACTCTTAGAAAAATAGGTTCAACTTTGCACCATTACCAGTGTCACACCGGGAGCACCTTTACGAGTGCAACTTTGCACCTTTCAGACCAGTGAGTACCTTTGGAGGTGCAACTTCACACCTTTCTGGTCATTACACGGTGGTTGTTAGGAATCCGTGATAGAAAGTGTCTTTACTATCAAAGGAGACCTCTGAATCTCGATAAATTTGTTATGTTGGGCACAGAGTTTCAGAATCTTTAGCAATTGGGATGAGGGATAATAATGTTTTCAAAATTCCTAACAAATCACGAAGAACAATTACGATGAAGACATAGCAGCTTCATATGCATGATTGTGTGTTCAATGAAGCAGAACAAAAGAAGAAAGCATTCATAAAGTCTAGATGAGCTTGTTGAAGCAATCGGTATTGTAATTAATTACACTGCAACATCACTGGAATATGTTAGCCTCTTATGACATCATCTTTGTTCAATGTACGTACTATATGTTTAAGGGCTTTCAGAGGGTTGGTTTAAATTTTCTGCTCAAGGACCAAGATAGATTCCACAAATCTGTACATGGCTAAATCGATTTATGTACTAGTGATGTGAAATCATGAATTGTCTGGAATATACCCCTTTAAACTTGTTACAAGGAGAGTGCTCATTTGTTAATTGTGCGGTCAACATTTTCAGCGACATAAATCACTGCGTAGGTCGGACGTCCCTGACAATGAGTAATACTTGGTGAATGTTTGTCAAAATCATGGGTCCTCGCCCATCCTTCATCCCCATTAGTCATAAAATCAGTGAAAATAACGAATTCATTGCCAAGGACACACCATCTGTCTAGAAATCCATCCTCAGCTATTGACACTGTCTCCTAATAATATTGCAAATACATTCTCAACCCTACACTGGACAAAAAACAGGGAAAACTAAATAAAACATAAACTCCCCAAAATGCACATCTTGATTTTATGTCCCAACAGACGGGCTGCCGTTTCAAAACAATTCATTTATCTTTGTCACGGAACCTTCAACAAGCTGTGAAGTTGTTCTCGTAATCGTGCATGAAACCGCAAACAGGCGGGTTTCCGGCAAAATCCACGTTTTTTGTCACTATGGTCATTCATGTCGTTGGTCTTGCAGCCCGCAGCTCAATTCTTGAGGCCGATCGGTGGTGAGAAGGGGGCGGCTCTGGCCCGATACACTCCATTTACGCACACCGCGCCACGTACGTCCCCATCCAACCTGGCATCTCCCCCTCTTTCCCTCAACACTATCTATCTCTCTCTCTCTCTCTCTCTCCCTTCTTTCCATCTCTCTCTTTCTGCTCCATCCCTTTTCATCTTTTTGGGATTCGCTTCATTTGCGCAGATTTAACAGGTTGTCATCAAATATCGGGAGAAAAAAAGATCATTCCACATCTCAAATTTTGAGGACCTATCATGTAGAAGAAAGCAAGGTTCCGCATATAATGAGATCCGTTATTTCCCTAAAATATGGTTCAATTTAAAATCCCATCTACATTATGTGTACTATTTTATAAAACTCTTCCTCCATCTCTCCCTCTCCCTCTTTCTCTTCTGTTCCTTCTATCAATCAATCATTCAACACGTCTATCTATTTGTTTGTTTGTCTGTCTATCTATCTACAAACACACACCTGCACATAATATAAAATATACATATAATACTCATACATAGTATATAACAGACATATGTATCATTATGTGTGTGTGTGTGTGTGTGTGTGTGTGTGTGTGTGTGTGTGTGTGACAACCAACAACAAAATTAAAGGAGAAATATCTCCGTACCAATAGTGCGACGGTATACTTTTTGCTCGAGTTTCCACGAGCGCGTACGCACACGCACCACCAGCCTTGCGAGAGAGACAGTGACATATGCCGCTTTGTCAGAATCTACAGATCTTTCCAGCAAAGTCTCGTCAAGGGAAAATGCTGCCAAAAAATATAGAATTTAAAAAAATGTTACGTCTGATTGAACGTGCATGATGTTGTGCTTTGTAAGCTAGCTGTATTTAAAAACAATTTCACAATGGTTGAACAGGTAGCCATTAAGCGCCCACGGCATTGGTCTTAGGGTGCAAGCGCCACCACCGAATTTTGCGCTTAGTACCGTCTGATACCGTATGCCCGCCCCCCTCCCCTCAAAAAAAAAAAAGAAAGTAAAAACCCAGCGGGACTCTCTTCAACGATATCTTTAAAAAATGGTGAATCAATCCAAATACAATTTCTGGAGATGAAACTATAACTTATTACCCACATCTTACAGAAACCCCATCCGATTTGCTTTAGTGGTCAAAGAGAAATGAGGATCTTTGTAGACCATGTCAGGAATCCCTTCCCTCCAAGTTCTGTCCATTGTGTCCAAGAGCATCTAAGTGCTAAATTTAGAAGAAATAACCCTATAACATGTTTTACAACGATCCACATTTCTCTGTGACCACCCAACCAAATTGAATGGGGTTTTCTGTATAATATAGGTAAGATGTTATATTTTCAGACCTTGAAATAACATTCAGACAATTAAATCATATTGAAAGTTATCAACGCGGAAATCCAATTGCATTTTTTTTAGACATACTGAATAGTGTCAATCGGACCCCCTTGAGATACGAGCGTACAATGCAGAAAGGGACCCGTCCAGGGCAGGAGGGGTATATAGGTGTAAGACTTTATTATGTCGTTATCTCATCATCAACTACGGGAGATTCTACTTCCTCTCCTAACACTGATCTCAACTCTTCTTCCTTCTCTCTCTCTCTCTCTCTCTCTCTCTCTCTCTCTGTCTTCTGTTCCTGTCTTTCCCCCTCCCTTCACATCAAGAAAAGACCTTCTGTCGGGTTAACGAAACTTATTTCCCTCGAAGGTTTACATGTTGCCATTGTCATGCAGTGGATATTGTTGCAAAATCATGCCGTGGATGATCACATGAGCAAGTGTTGGAGCGCCGTTCATGTTCCGTGTTAAACGATGTTAAACTCTCGCTGATGATCTTGAACTCCTCCCTCACCGCAACTGGCCCGCGTGATTGATCGGCGTACCGCTGAGACACGACAGTCAGTTGCCCGGCGCGGTATTCATGCACACCCCATGATGATGCTTCGATTGCTTGTCCCGTACTCATACAGCGTCTGTCCGCTCCCTGGAAAATAAAATTTAAAACATACTTTGCAAAGTTATACGGCTCTGTCACATCTATTTACAATTGTAATCTTAATTCATAACAATATATACAAAAACGCGATTCATGATATGTGTGCTCTGCGCCATAATTATATAGTTTATACAAAAAGAAGTAAAAAACACCAGTTTCTCCTTTTTAATGTTGTTAGATTCCAAGACTGGGCTGTTGGAGGAAATTAAGTCAGCGTCCACTGTGTGTCCATGTCAGTTCTTTTCTTGTGATTGTTTTTGAAGACCGTTATATCATCCGATCATTGTTCCCATCTCCATTGCTAATACTACATCAGTGATACCGCCGTCACTTGACACTGATCGCCAACATATCATCACTGCCACCAATATCATTATCTTCACTCTGTCACTACCAGTTTATCTACCAAAGATCCGTACAGTGGTGCTGTCATTATACCATGCCTTCTTTACACCTATTATAGTTCATCCGATTCTACCCCTAGTCACAGCCACCATGAGCATCCCTGCCCCCTCTCCCCACCAGTCATTGTAATACCAACCTATGACCAGCAATATCATACCTCAACCACCATCACTACCACCATCACAACCATCAGCATCACAATCATCACCATCATCATCACCATCACCATCACCATCACCATCACCATCACCATCATCACCATTGCCATCATCATCACCATCACCATCACCATCACCATCACCATCACCATCACCATCACCATCACCATCACCATCACCATCACCATCATCACCATCACCATTGCCATCATCATCACCGTCACCATCACCAACACCAACACCATCACCATCACCATCACCATCACCACCGCCATCGCCAACACCATCACCATCACCATCACCATCACCATCACCATCACCATCACCGTCACCGTCACCGTCACCGTCACCGTCACCGTCACCGTCACCGTCACCATCACCATCACCATCACCATCACCATCACCATCACCACCGCCATCGCCAACACCATCACCATCACCATCACCATCACCATCACCATCACCATCACCATCACCATCACCATCACCGTCACTGTCACCGCCGCCGTCACCATCACCATCACCATCACCATCACCATCACCATCACCATCACCATCACCATCACCATCACCATCACCATCACCATCATCACCACCATCTCCATCACCGTCACCATCACCATCACTATCACCATCATCATCACCATCACTATCACCATCATCATCACCATCACCATCACCATCACCATCACCATCACCATCACCATTACCATCACCATCACCAACACCAACACCAACACCAACACCATCACCAACACCATTACCATCACCAACACCATCACCATCACCATAATCATCCTCATTATCACCATTATCATCGTCACCATCACCATCACCATCACCATCACCAACATCATCACCATCATCTTCATCACCAACATCATCACCATCATCATCACCATCACCATCACCATCACCAACATCATCACCATCATCTTCATCACCAACATCATCACCATCATCATCACCAACACCATCGCCATCACCATCACCATCACCATCACCATCACCATCGCCATCACCATCACTATTCTTACCGTCATCATCATTATCACCACCACCACCACTATACTCAACCATAATGATTATCCCATCAAAGCGAACCTTCCTCCCGTCATATTTGTCATCATTTAATTTGTACCTGTTATTCGCTTGCTTGTATATTCCGAGATCATCGAATGAACAGAGTAGATTTTGCATATTTTGCATCCTTCCTTGTCTGCCACATTAAGAAGTTTTCATTCTCTTCGAAAATCATGTATCTTGGTACATTGTTTGCTGTCTTCATGAGCTATCAACAAGGATTTGAAAAACCTGCAAAAGTTGAACCATATGAGCTCTCAACTGACGACGAACACTATCCCTGCTTGATGGTCACACACATGGGATAGTTCATATCTAAAAAGAAGAAGCAACACGACGGTGTCATTGAGAGATTTCAAAAGCAGTGAGACGGACATCAACAAAATTTCAATGAAATTGAAAAAGGATTGAAATAGTTTGAACAATTTATCGCCTCCGTAAATAAATAAAGACAAACTGACAAACAAACATACAGTATTTGTCTGACGAATATGAGGTTGTTTAAAAAAAAAAGAAGGTATGTTTTGTATGCACAAAAAGAAAAGAAAAAAAAACACCCCTTATAAAGAGAACTTGATTCTTATTCGTCCCTCTGCGACAACAAAAATAAAATGAGGACTTCTGAACACATGACGTCACTCTCGCGTGACTGATACCGATGTGTCCAATTCATAAAAGGACCTTGTAATGAAGAGAGTAAATTCAGGCTAACAAGGAAATTTGCTTCATCAAAATATGAGACAAAACGGTTGTTAGACTTTAAAGTTTCACGCGCTTCCTTACAAGTTATGTCATGACGTCATAAGTCTCCCTCCTTAGTACAAATCTCACCATATAAAATACTAAAATCCTTTATCGCTCAACCTGTGCAAAAGTTCAGTGCTGCTGGTTTCTTTCGAAAAGATGCGACACACCGGACCTTTCATATACACGATAAACATATGTTTTACAATGTCATTTTTTTTCCAGTTCAATTCAGTTTATTTCAATCAAAAAAAATAGATAATGCAAATATGCATGTCACAAATTATGGTTTTGATCAATAAAAAAAAGAAATATATAATAGCCTACGAAATATATACACGGATAATTATAATATGGGAAAAATGCACACTTGGCAAAAAAAAAAACAAGAATGAATAAAGCGATGAAAGATATTTATCAACTATTAAAGAAGCAAAGATTGTTAAATGTAGATCACTCAACCCCCAACAATATACAAATAACATAATATATCCCAAATTAATCTAAATATGTTCCGTTATTTCATCTTTATTTCATTTCTTTTTAATCCTATGTCTTTTAATTCATGTCAAATATTTTCGTGGAATTTCTACAATTCTGTTTGTATTATTTCATTCTATCTATCAAAATCAACATCTGCTGTATTTTAAACTGTCGTAACTTTCTTCATGCTCGATGAACCAACTTCGGAGAAACTATCGCCGATCTATTGCTTTAATTTCTTCAATGTCACCTTCAACAAATCTCTCCATTGACTTTTTATTGAATTTGACTTCAGATTCCAAATGGTTTTTGCGACAATCATAGAGGGAAATGACTGATCATACTGCAAGGACAGTATCGCATGTATTGCTTGTTTTAGTAGCATGACAAGGACCCAATAAACAATGTAGAGGTGTATGCATGCGCCCTCCAAAAAGCAACATTTGGTAAGAGATGTGTGGAGTGAGGACATAATGGCCAGCAGGTTGCCATGGTTTCGGTCCGGTGGATGTTCCGTAGGTGGTAGGCGTCGAGTGTGCCGCACACGTCAGCACACGGTGCGTCCAATACACGCACGTGTAGCTCTGAACAGCGAGCCGGAGATACAAGTTTGGTCAAGGCGTGGCCAGGCAATGTAACAGACGTCTTTGTGTACTAATAGAATTTCACATTTCATGATCTGATAACGTTTGCCTGTACGTCTCTTCCACTACCTCTTATAAGCAACCCCACCCCCTCCCCCTCAAAAAAAAAAATAATAATAATGAATGAGGAAAATATTTGCCACTTCAAAATGTATTCCTCTCACCTTTTTGTTGAAAAGAGTAAAGAAGACACACATACACACACACACACACACACACACACACACACACACATACACACAAACACACACTTTTTTCAATGGTCTTTATTCATTATCATTCATATTATACAAGTGCAATATCATAAGCGGGTACCGCTGTCACAGTAACAAAATAATCACACGCACTCCACATCAGCAAGAAATAGTAATACAATACCATGACTGTTACACCATCACCAAAGATGATTACATATCTAAAGGAAAATAATGTAAGGCTTCCTTCAATGGCTGTAGAATACAAAATGAACGCATATGAACAACCCAAGAGATTTGCTCAGTGATGCTGGAGAAATAATAGGCTAATTGTCTATGTTGGAATAAAAGCACGTCACGAGTCCGACACCCACAAGTCATATACAGCTCACCAGTCATGCAGCCCCCGATCTCGACACTAGGCAAATAAGGCCCAGGAGTCCGACACTACGGGAAATTGGACGTCATTTGACGCGCAGTTTTGATAACGAACAAGAAAATATAATTCTTATTAATTGATTTCGTAGCATGTTTGAATCGTTTGTCATGAATGCAGTCATTATTTCAATTATTCATTTTTACAAGTACTCACGTGTCATCGCCAATGGAGCTTAACTGAAATCATATGTGATTGAAATGGTTTGAAATGAATAGAATCGAATTGAATTGAACTGAATTGCTGAAGCATAATTTTAGAGACCAGCAAATATTGACAAAACTAGAACATCCAAACTCTGTTCAGTTCAATGGCATTGAATGCTAGTACTTATATTTGTCAGTAAAGCAACGCAATGCATAAAAATAAGTAAGTCATCGAGTCATATCTCATGTGCAGCTAGTCTGCCCATTCAATGATTTAAACCATTAAGAAATACATACGTAACAGTGATACAATACAATACAATGTGAACAGTATGGTGTTGTAACTCGTGATTGTTGTGCACAATGCGACTATTTTCTACAGTCGGCGTGAATTGAATAAAAGAAAAAAAAGTGCTTCCGTTCTAAATAAAGAGAGATCTGCAAAGATTTCATTTACACTTCATCTACATTAAAGTGTATTTCATTTGTCATTACGGACTATTCAGTCTCCGGGCTAGCCGGTAACATATGTGATATTGGATTGCTTTAATTGTCCGTGCATGGGACCCTTAGTTTACAGTCTTCAACTTCATATCAATATTCTATCAGCGCGGGAGCGGTCAAGCCGTCAAACCCGCTGAAGCACGGGTGGGTTTCAATTATCCAGCTATTCCGTCGAAAGGACATATAAGAGTTGGATATTTCTTGAGCAAATACAGGAAGCCAAGCATGTGAACAGGGGAAGAAATGTGACATGTGGTACGTTCGAATAGTGACGCTGTATAAAAGAATGCTATACGGCGTCGCATCAAGTAATGGTCGCGGGAGTGGTACGCTGTAGATCTACCAGCCGAGGTACTAGCAGCGAGCACGCGAGTGGGCCCGTCTCAGCAACGCCCCGCTGTTGGGGGTCCCGCGCGCTATCAACACTCCCAATTCTATAGGGGAAATGGCGGAATCGCTACCTCTTTATTTACTCGTTTGTGAATTGACTTGGTAAATGTAGGTGTACCTTCCACCCTCCCCTCCACTTTTCGAGGCGCTTTTAACGTCGGAAGTGTACCGCAAATAAGCGAGCGATGGATTGGACAATGCCTGGTTGGTTTCCGCCATTCTTTAATACCAGATCTCACGCAGAGCGAACGTCGGTCAGGTTTTCAGCGAGTCGCCATCACCCTTCTGCCTGTTTTATCAATTCCTTTCAGACTGGTTCTCTTTTACTGCTCAAATATGCTCTAAAACACGAGGAAAACGTTTTGCTTGTCTTTAAGTATATGGAAAAAGAAACCCATGATTTGTGCTATTTCTCGTTGCCGTTGACCGTAACGTCTGCTTTTGGTTGTTTTTTTTCCCTCGATCACAAACCTCTGTATCATTCAGACGAAGTGACGTTTTCTTGTCAAAGTTGAGGAACACTTTAGAATGCATACTTTATGAAATTATGGAAAATGTAAATATTAAGGTTTTGAAATTCTTCAGAAAGGAAACTTTCATTTTTTCATAAATGCTGCTTTATGGCACACTTTATTTTTTGTGTCCCTCCTATACTGTTGATGTTCAAATGTTTTGAAGAGCAAGGAGTCTGTCTTATTCTTTCTTATTTTGGGTACAGTTTACAGTTTCTCTCAGTTTATCAAAGTTTGTCTTTTTTGAAAAAAAAAATCTAACACATAGGAAGTGGAGACAGGGAGCTAAGGACTTTACACACACGCGCACACACACACACACACACACATACACACACGCACACACACACACACACACACACAAAGACCCCCCATACACACACATAATTGTACTCGTGGCTAATTAAAAACAACGGAAACCCCCATTTTGCCCTATAACGATTAAAATAAAAGTCAGGAGGCAATCTTACGATTCCATTAAAAAATCAGGATTTGCGACGGTTTTGCCCAACATTCCTCTCCAGAGGGCGGGGGGGGGGGGGGTGTCCCTGGTCCTTTCTCTCAATTGGAGTAGAAAGACGGGCCCCTGGACCACCTCTTTTTATTTTATTTTCATCAGCCTCAATTTTACCCAGATGAGTACCTATATACCTTCTATACGTCTCCTTCACTTCATATAACATGTATGACCATGTAATAGGTTTCTTTCGAGGCAGTAACGAACTGCAGGAATTTCAAGACCTAGCAGCCTAGTGTCTTCTTTGAAGCCATAAGACGAAATTACCATAAAATGGAGTATCTGACGTCATTGATCGACCAACTATCATCATCTTCAGATAGCTGTGGAGGAGTTTTTGGAGGATCGCAAAACAGAGCTTCTACCTTGGCGCCACGCTCTTCCTATTACATCTCTCAGACGATCTGCATTATAATGGTTTGAATGTGAATCGCTACTTATATCAAGAGATAATAACTCATCATTTTAAATGCATATTCACACGAAGAATTCCTCATTCATTACAGATGGGAAATTACCGCAAGCTACATTATGAAACTATGTACATCTGGGGGCCCAATCCAGCGGTTTCGTGCAATATTGGTAGTCATGTGCGTATGTAAAGAGACGCATTATTAGTTCAAGCATGAGGCGGAGATGGAGGGAGATACATATTTCAGTTAATGTGGTAACGCCTGGTGTACAGGCGCACCCATCAATCTTGAGCCGAAGCTGTTAGGGTTTAAACCTCGCGGTAATTGGACGCAATCGCACATTCAGGGTTCGCCTCGCGGACGCGTCGGCGTCTATAATGGAGCAACCTGTTAAGAAGAAAGCAAGCCTATCAATGGCCTCTCGTGTTGACACTTATTGCATCAATGAGGTACTCCACGACAATTTAACCTTCAGTGTTATCGTTGAGTTTTCCCTCTCTTTCCTTCCACAGATGAAATTGAAGAATGTTGATGGGGATATCTTTAGTCATTCATTGTGGGTTTTTTTTCCAGCGAAATGAAATACAAAGTGAATAAATGTACTTGTTCGTTTGAGACGCAATTCTTTTACTGAGATATTCGTAGACGGAACAATCGGACGATCACTGCCTTCTATAAAGAGTGTAAAGACGTTTCCTTTAAACAATATGCTGTCTATGAATTAATAAATTTGTACTGGTTTATCTGTTTTCAGGGCAGGGCTTCGTTGGACCAGAATCTTTCTATCCTATTATAGCATAGTCACAATTAGCCATGAACATAAGTCTTGTAGAGGCGCTCAGTGGACGTTACAGAAAGAAAAATAATGAAGTTGTGAATAGGCACAAAGATAAACGAAATATTGGTTGCTTGATATTGATTTTATACGGGAGACTGATTTACCCTTTTCTATTGTTTCGGGTTTTGCACAAAATGTACACTGCAAAAAGTCCGGTGTTAAAGGGTGTGTACAGTTCTGGTCGAGGTGAAAATTTAGCCTTCAACATTTTGCAAGATATTCAAAAATCTCTCTATTAGATGTCAAAGAGCATGCAATTCTAAGGGGTATCAAAAGTTTATTTGATGAAAATCGGTTTTGAAATGGCTGAGATATCCAAAAACAAGGTGAAACAAAGAGATCCTAATAAATGTGTGGCATGTCGCCTTTTATTATTATCACTTTTTTGGATATCTTGGCCATTTGAAAACCAATTTTCATCAAATAAGCGTTGAATCCTTCTTAAAATTACATGCTTTTTCATATTTCATATGAGATTTCTCATCATCTCACTTAGGAATGTTCAAAACATGAATCCCCACCTCAACCAGTACTGTACAGTCCCTTTAAATATGAAACACTGAGCTGGTGTTAAATTTCCGGTGCTCATTTGTGGTGTTAGATTAACACCTCTGAGTGTCATTTCAAAATATACAATTGATTTTTGAATAGTTTCTTAGTTACTGTTCTTCATGTTGATTTAGAACTTCAACAAGACGACCAAGAATTTTTCGAAACAGTACTTGATTTTTGAAAAAAAAAAAGGTGTGAACACATTTACACCACAGTGACACCAGTTGGTGTGGTCTCCTATTGAAGCTGGATGGGTGTAATATAAATACCATTGACATTAACACCAGCAATATAAAATCAACACCATTCGGTGTAATTCTTGAATTAAGTGTGGTCCTCTACCGGAATCACATATTATATTAAGCGACCTTCTCATGCTGAGCTCAATATTACAGAAGAGAATCGTACAATCACGTGATGTATCGTAGCTATTGTTTGATCATCAGACACGCGCGCCCTATTTTCAAAAGGGATGATGAACTATTGATTGGAGTTTAGTTGTATTTTACTTTGATGTGTGAACGTGCGTTGCCACTCATTTTCTCTTTTTTTTTTCGTTTGTGTATTATCACACCATAATTATATAACCATACCATGTATACTAAAGTGATCTTATTGCCAAAACGTTTTCCTTTTTTCTTTTTAACATGCACGGCGAAAGGTTTAGAATGCACTAGGGTGCAAGTGGCGATCCTTGTAATATGTATTACGTGGATGAATAGTGTATAAATACAAATGCAACCACCATACTCCCTACGACTTTTCCTATTACTGAAAAAAAGTTGTATATATTTTCTTCACCAATCATCTCCAACATGATTATTATCAACACCATCATCTTTCAACATCGCCATCAGCTCCACCATCATCAACACCATCAATATCAACACCGTCATGATCATCAATACATTTATTGTCTTCATTACCATCACCACCATCATCATCATCATCCCCACAATCATTCATCAATACTATCATTGCCACCAACATGATCGTCATCACCATCGCAATCGTCAACGCATCATCGTGAACAGCATCATCACCACCAAAGTTATAACCACAAGCACCGCCATCCACAACATCATCATCACAAACACCATTATCACCATCATCATAATCACCATCACCATCATCATCACCATCACCATCACCATCACCACCACCATCACCATCACCATCACCATCACCATCACCATCATCGTCACCATCACCATAACCACCACCATCACCATCACCATCATCTTCACCATCACCACCATCATCAGCATCACTACCACCATCACCATCACCACCACCATTACCATCACCATCACCATAACAACCACCATCACCATTACCATCATCTTCACCATCACCATTCATCATCACCATCACCACCATCATCACCATCACTATCACCATCATCATCACCATCACCGTCACTACCACCATCACCATCACCATCACCATCACCATCATCACCATAACCATCATCACCATCACCATCATCACCATCACCACCACCACAACCACCATTACCATCACCATCACAATCACCATCACTACCACCATCACCATCACCATCATCATCACCGTCACCGTCACCATCACCATCACCATCACCACCACCATCACCATCACCATCATCATCACCGTCACCGTCACCATCACCATCACCATCACCATCACCACCACCATCACCACCACCATCACCATCACAATCACCATCACCATCATCGTCACCATCACCATCACCATCACCATCACCATCACCATCACCATCACCATCACCATCACTATCACCATCACCACCATCATCACCATCACCACCATCATCACCATCACCATCACCATCACCATCACCATCACCATCACCATCACCATCACTAACAACATCACCATCACCATTGCCATCACCATCATCATCACATTCATTGTCACCACCATAATTATCGTAGCCGTCATCACTTCACCACAAAAAGACAATAACCACCAGCAACATCACTACACCGCCAAGTCTAACACTATTATACCTCTTACCCAGCTAGTATCACAATACCAACACGCATCATTAGGCCTACATTTGATTGAACCACCACCATTGCCATCGCAACCACCGATTACAACACTTACGCCTCATACATCGGGACAGTCACTTCACATTTCCCTACTACTATGTCTAATCCTCTCCCTACACAGAAGGCTATAGATTGCTGACACTAAAATTACCGCCATCTCCTTGAATATGACCAAAATCTAACCACCATTAAGAGCAGAAACAGTTAACGTTAACCCTATCCGTGTCCGGGTGTCTAATTTTCTTCCTCTCGCCCCTCTCTCCCCGCACCCCCCCCCCCCTCCATTCCCCATGTTACTCTCTGTTTCATACGACAATCAATGATTTTATTGGTTTAATCCATTAGTATAATAAAAGTCATTCGGGATCCACAGGTTGTGTGAGCAGACTGTCATTTTTTTCTTCTTTGAGGGGATGGATAAGGTCTGATGACAATGATTTATTCATTATTGACGTAGAAGGGCTTGGGCGTAAGGAAGCGAGACGGGCCAAATCGGAACAAATACACCCCATCTGCTCTGACTGTCCACCGCCCCCCTATATGAACAAAATCTAATATTAATTATTCATTGGCACTTGTTCTAGCTTGCGAACCGTACATTTGTTACTTTTCAAGTAAGGGAGGAAAAAGGGGGATAGTGGTTTTTGCTTCTGTTATTTCGTGACGGTTTATTTCATTGTTTCTTTGTTTTTAAGGGCTCCAGGGAATGCTGGACAAACTATATTCACCGGCCAAGTTGTCACTTCACGTCTGTTACTCTAACAACAATTATAATTGCGCTACGGGGGTATAGGATCTTAATGTATCCTTGTTTACACTCGCATTATGAGTGTGTTTGGCAGAGCCCAAGTTTGGCATGAAAAAGCGGAAAAGCCTAGAGCTAAGAGTTGAGTTTACAGCTATTTCTGACCACCCGTGCCCTGCTCATACCCTTCCGTCAGCAACTTCAGCGATTTCACGCCGCATCCCCCCGCCTGACTTGAGCCTCCGCACCCTCCTCGGCCCATCGAATACCAATTTAGCGCTAATAGAGGGATTTGCAGCGACTTTGGCTTTTGTTGGAGGGGAGGAACCGAGACTCAAGTGGCCCAGCTAAAAGCACCCTAGAGGACAGCTTCGTCAATATTGCGTCAGCGGCTTGATGTAGGAAGCGTGCGGAGCGTGTGGTAGGATGAGACACAGCAAGGACATATGTCATCGCTCCGCCGTTTAACCGTTACCGAACGGTTCGATCGATGCCATGGGCTCGTCCTCTGAGTGGCGGGCATCACCTAGCGACCACCACCACAACCACCACCATCGCCGGAAAAAAGAGGCACCTCTTCTCATCATTAATCTCATCTTCAAAGAGCAAAATATTTTGAAAACTTTTTCCTCCACGATTTCTAGTCTCTGACCAATCGTCTAAAGCCGGAGCTGTAGCCGCAGGGTGGGCCGGGACCAGCGGAGCACTGGGTTTAATTCGCCTTCGACTCTCCATCTCGCTTAATAGATTAGATTGCGGCGGCGGATAACTTGTCATACCAAAACAATATAGCGCGTGTGTCTTGTTCATCAACGGTGTTAAAACTCAGCTCATCGACCAGAAAGTAGCGACGCTCAAAAAGCTGTCAGTCTACTCAAAAGCAGAGCGGTGAAGCGCCATTTTTTATTATCATTATCATTAATTCAAACTGAGTTGCTCTTAAAGCGAGTGAAGGAAATGAAGAAGAAAAAAAAAAGGAAAAGAAAAAAAGAGGGGCGAAAACAATCCCCCAAAGGCGAGCTGGCCTTAAAACCCACAAACTTCTGTTCGCATCGACAGCGCAATCTGTTACGCGCTCTGCTCGCCCACTCTCTCTCCCCTTGCTGTGCGTGTTTTAAGTCAGCGCCGTGCTGGTAGCGGGCTTTGGGCGTGCTTCTTTCCCCGGCTCCGTTTAACCCATCGACATGTTGTAGGCGCGCGAGGTTGGCGTGCGCACCACTGGTACTTGTGTGTAAAGGTCATTCATTTTGAATACAGCGGAGGTGCGCTGCGAAACAGGGTTATGAATACTAAATAAACATGAGACGTGAACCGCCGAAAGAGCTTGTTAAAGAAGAAGAAAAAAATAGACAGAGGGGGAAAAAAGAGAGGCACGTGGTTTAACTCATCCGTTCTCGCTCCATATTGCGATTCACCAGCGAACTACATAATACGCATAATCATTTTATTCTTCGACATTTCTCCATCTCCCTTCGCGATTGGAAAAAAAAAGAGGAGAGGAAAAAAGAAATGGAGTCCAATCGACGGCTGAGCTTGAATTAATCAGAAGTAAATTGGTCGTCAGTCTTGGCCGTCGGTCGGACGTGCGCGCCAAATGGTGTGCGCGTTCGGTGTCTCGTATTTCAACGTCAACGCAGCTCCTTGTATCTCGATTGTTTCAGGCACACGCAGGGCAGGGCGCAGAGAACTTGTGGCGCGGGAGGAGCGCGCTGATCGGAGAGAGAGGGAGAGAGAGGGTATGATGACGGTAAGGGAGAAATAATGGCAACCAATGTCTCATCATTCTGCGATATATCTCGAGTCTGCATATCTGAACTTTATGTAAAATCCATTTAGAATTCACAATCGCAGGCTACTCATAATAAATCTGAGAGAAAATAAGGAGGGGGTAGATTAAGTGCGGAAAACATAGGGAATCGTTCCATGGTGTTTATGCAGTAGATTGCACAGTCAAAATTGAAAAATGTATACGTAAAAAAGGTACATGCTATCAACAGAAAGACTATCACCATAGAGAAAACAAGAATCATTCCGGAAATGTCGTCTTCCAATTAAAAAGTTCGTCTGTCATTAGTTCTCACTTTATAAATATGTAAGTAGTTAAGTCACATTAAAGGGGATGCCCCGTCACTGTACAGGCATGCTAGCCTGGAACCATAAAACTGCACATTACTTGAATATGAGACCGTTCTGAAGCAAATAATTTTCACACAACAATATATATAATGTACTCTTAAATGAATCCCACAAGGATTGGAACAATCATCCCCCAGTATTCCCACTGATTCCCACTGATCAGTTACTAGCCATCCCCTTTAAGGAGGAGATGGGAAATGTTGTACCTTCTATTCCTCAGATGGACATATGGGAGGAGAAAACGATAACACTTCTTGCGCTGCGCTTCTCTCCCCTTTTCACTCCATTTTCACTCTCCTCCTCCCCCCCCCCCTTCCAACAGAGTGGAGCTTGTTAAATTCCTCTCAGCACTTAGCAGCGAGGGGTGGCGCGCGACGGTGTTTTCCTTGTTACCAATACTCCCAAGCAGGTCGCTTAATTCGGCGTTAATCAAGGCGAAATTGGCGGGGAATGAGCCTTTATTGGGCGAGATGGTGAGCTCTCGAGATTTAGGGTTTTCACAAGCCGATGTTTGGGTCCATAATGTGATGCCTGATTTCAAAGTAAGCCCATATCCCTGGGCATCTCCGACAAGAACATGAAATGCTTTGGTCGTCTTTGGGCGGGAAGAAAAATATGCCCATTGTGTTTAGTCTCTCTTTGTGTTGCTAGATTATATTTCTCTTCGATATTTAGATTGAAATGTGCATATTGTGTTTACTGTCTCTTTGTATTGCTAGATTATATTTCTCATCGAGATTTAAATATTAATTGTCTTTTCTCATTCAGCACCTTTTCACTTCGATGTTCGAATCGCTTTAAAGCACAAGGACATGCGATGTATTTCTCACTGACCCATCACACGCCCATTCAGTGGCATTTCTCGGCACACTTCAAGAGATACCATGCTTCAGAATTACACACAATTTGTACTGCGTGGTGCCTGCGCAATTATCTTGCAAAATGTTTACCTCTTGAGTCAGAAAAAAAGGTGCTTGACCCTTAATCGCCAACTGGTCCTCTTTACAGCCTTATGTTTCAAACTTGTGCACTCACTCTTTAATCGCTTCGAACTTTTGAAAATCCTCCAGATTGCGCTCGCCATAGATTCGAAGACTTAGCATCCCAAAATTGGATGTTATCAGAATCCCGATCTGGTGAGGCATCACACTCAATGCAGACGACGCATTGGCGGGAAAATCGTCAAAGAAGAGAGACATATTGACAGATTTGTTCCCACTCATTATTATCCTATTTTTTATACCGAGTGAGTTGAAAGCGATAGAATCTGGATACCATACAAAGGGCGGTACCCTGGGCTATGATACGCCGTCCACTCTCGGGGTGAGGCCCCGGGGGCGACATGGTCGTAGCACCCTCTAACCTCAGTCGGTCTTTCAGAATTCTTTCTCCATTGAGCTCCTCCAGGATACTGGTACGGGAACGTGCCACCAGTCAAGCCGTGCATCCAGGCGTAACATCAGACCAGTGACGGAGTAACTTTTTGGCTCTAAACCTCTCGCGCCACCATGAGACAAAAAACAACAACAAAGGAAGCCTCCACCCCTACAAAAAAAGACGAGTGGGCAAGTGGGCAACGAGACCTTTTCGTGCATTAGTTCGAGTTGCGCGGATTAGTAAGAGCACGAGAACAGTGCCAAATTAGAGTGAAATGGGAGAGTCCGTAGGTCAGAAAAGGAGAAAGAAAAAGCGAGGGATTAGCAATCAATTCGTTGAATGTTTCTTATGTCTAATGGCTGTGGTTCTTTTGAAGAAAGGAATGTGACTTCTGTCGTTCTCCTTCCCGCCACGCGCTCCCTCTTTATGTTTTCTACCTAAGCTTGGGCATCTGTGGTACACCAGGGACTGTCCACCGAAAAATCTCCTCGACTCGTCACCAAGCATTCTGTCTCCTGCATCAAATGCATCCTCACTTTTGCTAACCCCAAGTGACCTCAGGCACCCTTCCCCAAGACACTCCCTTAAATGGCCATCGGGAAAATACTGTGAGTAGTATAATAGGGAGATATGATCTCAATCTTTACTCATGCGTTTTCTCGTTGAGGGCGATACTTTGGAAGCTGTGCGATTGAGCAGGTTGGGAACTTCAATCGAATGTTCACTCTTTGAAAACGCTCAATCACGAAAGAACAATTTGTGAGTACATTTTGCAATAGATGCGTAAGAGGATGATTATTACTTTCCAAGATGAAAATGGAAGTATGTGACTTCGTGGAATAGAAACTCTTCTCAGATCAATGTCTTATTAGACTAAGGACGGATGGATTTTGAGGGTTAGATCAAATTATTTTCCTTTACAACGAACTCTTGATCAAATGGAAAATGTTTTCTCCATATGAGTCAAGTCAAGAGAAGCCAAGAAGGAAAAATCAGTACAATCTTTATCTTTACACGAGGATATAGAACTGACTAAGACTGTGTAGAGAATGATGGCTCCTTGTATGAAGATGGTAGTACACTGTAATAACATCGGTGTTAGATCTAACACCATGGGTGTTAAATCTAACACCGATCAAACTTCAATAAAGGACTGCACCCACAGGTGTTGAAAATGTATTTTGACGGTGGTAAAAAGTGTTCGCCTGGCACTTCGTGGTGTTAATTTGACACTGTGGCTGGTGATATTTTTGACACTGCGCTAGAGTTAATTCAATAATGACACCGCATGGAGTTGATTCGATATTGATGGTGTTAATTTCAATGGTATAACACCCGTCCAGCTTCCATAGGGGACCACACCAACTGGTGTTACTGTGGTGTAAATGTGTTTACACATTTTCTCAAAAATCAAGTACTTTATCGGAAAATTCTTTATCGTCTTGTTGAAGTTCAAGATTAACAAGAAGTGCAGTAACTAAGAAACTATTCAAAAAACAATTTTAAATTTTGAAATGACACCCGGAGGTGTTAATCTAACACGATGAATGAGCATCGGAAATTTAACACCAGCTCGGTATTTCATATTTAACACCGGACTTTTTGCAGTGTATAGTTTGGGGTTTATACACAGATAGGTTTGACAGATTTTCTGTTTGTCTTTCGGTTCGTTCATGCATGTAAAATACTCATATATTCATTCTATTAAAAAAATGAATAAGCAATCACTCGTTTGGATGTATAAGTAAAAGCGAGTAAATTTTGAATGGCAGTTTTCAGGTAACTCTTATGATGAGAGTTTCTAAAAGATTTCATCTGTTTTTACAGGAAATAAAACAGAAAATCCAGGAATGACTTTAATTTTTAGGATTCACTTCTGCACCGGATCGCACTATTCTGATATGTCTGAGGCAAGGTATGGTCTTCACAGGACAAATTCTCATTATATTTTGGAAGACGTTTAAAACATGCAGTGATGCTATGTAATATCATTATCATTTAATTATGGTTTTGACAAACACTTGGTCATTATTCATATCAGAATATAGATTAATCTAATGTTTCTCTGTCTGTCTCTTTCTATTTCTCGCTTTATTTCTCCCTTCGATACTTTATACAAAGGTATTACTTGTACGTGTGTGTGTGTGTGTGTGTGTGTGTGTGTGTGTGTGTGTGTGTGTATGTGTGTGTTCCATTATGGCCAGTGTGTACGCAGTATATGGTCATGCTGGTTATTTTTCCTGGGCTCAAATAATAAGTTAGATAAGTTCAACTTTATTTCCATTTCCATTGAATAAACAAAGAAAAATAATATACAATACATTAACAGAACATATTTGTGACAATTTCAAAGAAAACGTACATGTGATCACGAGTAACAACAGGAATTCCTTTTCTATACAAATACATAATACAAAGACTAGAATGGAAATGGAGGGTCCTACTGAAAAGCAAAGCTTGTAGGGTATGGGACCCTCGGAAAATACATACACAAAATCAAAGAAACCAATGTCAACTGACATTTAATTAACTTAGAAAGGGAAAAAGGAAAAAAAAGGTAAAAAGAAAAAAGGGGAGGGGAATGAGACTATGGTACAACACGCGCCATCGTGGACACAAGCACACTGGTCATGATGATGTAAGTGCAATGATAAAACGCTCCCTGGATTGATATTGCGAAGGATTGGGTGTATATACCAGTATGAATGCAGAAGAACGGCAGAAGAACTACTATAAAAAAGATGACATGATTGAGACAATAAAACCGAACCTAATTCGGTTGAATATCATAAAATTTCAATAGAAATAATTCTAAATTGTTCTTTAAAAAATTCAAAGCTTGTGCAGATAATATGTTGTTGGGAAGTGAGTTCCAATACTTTGGCCCGTCGTAGATGAAGGTGTGCTGAGCCAGCAAAGTCGTAAAAAATGGCAAATGGAATTCATTGGATCGTCTTGTTGGATAATTGTGAACGGATCGATTTTTGGAAAACATTGTTTCAAATATATCTGGAAGATGATTTTTATTATAGTTATACATAAATTGTCCTTAATTAAACAAATACAAAACTTTAATTTTGAATATTTTATTTGCAAAAAAATAACGGATCAGTATGAGACAAAAATGCAGTGTGACATAAAATACGCAGTGACTTCTTTTGTAGCAGAAGTATTTTATCCAAGAGTGTTTGATATGTATTACCCCATACAAGAATACCGTAATTCAAATAAGGCAAGTGTATGAGGGATGAATATAATGTAAGCAGGGACAACAAAGGAAGACAAAATTTAATCTTGTTAATTATACCAATGACATTGTAAGCTCTTACAAATCACTAGAAATGATGATAAAAATCTGAAATTCATGACAAAACGCAAAACAAAACAAAATGAAGAAATATTTTGATGGAAACACTACACCAATTAATGAAATAAAAATCGTATCGGAAAATATAAACGAGTCTGCCGCGTAAGTATACAGATGATTAACAATTTTGTTCGGGTATATCATTCTGTTTCTATTTCTCGTGATTTTCGTCTTCTTCCTCTCTTTCTTATTCTTTTACTCCTTCTTCTTTTTCTACCACTAAATTCTTCTCTCCTTTTTTTACTTCTTCTCTTTCTTCCTCCTCGTCTTTGCATTCATTTTCCCTCATTTTCTCTACCTTCCTTCTATTTCTATCCATCCTTCTCCACCTCTCCCTTTGTTTTTGTCTGTTCTTTCTCTTCTTCATCCCTTTTTCCTCTCCCCCTCTCTCTCATCTGCTCTTCTTTTGCTCCATCATCATTATCTTGTTTCCTTTCCTACTTCTCCACCTCTTCAACCGCCCATTCCGCATCCTTTGCCCAAAGATGGTTAACCAATCGATATTTGATAGAGCTCAAGTGGTACTCACGTCAGTTCAGACTTTGATAGTCTTAAATCATGGCAATCCACTTGATGTATAACGAAGAGTTTAAACTTAATTTGGGCCGCTTCGGCAGAGGCTGGTTTAGTCTGCAAACAAAGACCTTATTGTCATACCAGCTGTCATTCACAGTTACAATTTAGACATTATTTATCAAAAATCGTCCAAGAGTTTTACAAATATGATTCCGTCAAAATACTGCTAGATATGTTTCAAGTTAGATGAGGTTCGAGGAATCGTGAATATATCTTTGAAAAATTTAGAATGACGCAGACTTTAAGCAAAGGTTTACTTTCTGAGACTATGATAGTCGCACTTGACTCGCGTGCGCGCGTGTGCCGCTGTGATTACGCGCAGGGAGACTTCAATTATCTGGCAATGAATCACGAAAAGGCCGCGCACGAGCCTCGGTAATTGGAATAGACAGGTTGCCAATAAGAACTTACAATGACAAGTCGGGGCATGGGGCGAGGTGAAACCTTGTGGAAGTCTTTGATGGGATCTCATTTTCATGGTATCTTCTTTGGGGAAAAAGACATGAGCATAATTATTATCGAAGAAGAAATTCATCTATAAACAGCAAGAAATAATGATAATACAGATGATGAAAAAAGTATAAATAATAGCAACAATACTAGTGATGATAATTATAACAATATTACGATAATAGCATGTTGAGACAAGTGAGCTTGTGTTGTAAACACTGTTTATGTGTTTTAAAACTATTTATTTACAGTATAGTTTCCTTTTCGCCGTGCCTGCTAGATCCGAAAAAAAGAGATAAAAAACAAGGAGCAATTTCTTTTAAATCATAGTATTAGGCCTACATATGAATACAAAAATAAAAAAGAATAGAATTTCGGCAATTAGCTAAAAAAAAATTGGGATAATCTAGGAATATTTAGATAGGGGATAGAGAAAAGGATAATGACAATTTAATTTCATATAAAGATTTATAGTCAGACAGATCATAGAAAGATACATAGATAGACAGATGGACGGATGGATGGATGGATAAGCATATAGATACACAAGTATAGATGGGTAGATACATAGATTAATAGACAAATAGATAGGTAGGTAGTCATACAGATAGTTTGATTGATAGATATAGAAATTGAATTCAATTCACATCTATTTCATTTTCACCACGAACGTATACATTTTACTTTCTTCGGTAACAGAAAATAAGGTCCATAGATAGATAAGAAATATAGAGAGATAGAAAAGTTAGATAGAAAGATACATAGGTTGGTAGGTAGGTACATAGATAGATGGGTGGATAGGTAAAAGATATGGAATACTGGTTAGAAAGCTTAATGAATATTTATTGCAATACTGCTATTGGTCACCAAAACTTTCTTATTAGACTGCCGAACGATAAACGCTACCGGCAACTGTCGACATTCATATATCACTCCGATACAGATTACCTCCAGCTTCGGTCAAACGCTCCATGACAATAGCACACACCAAAATGATTAGGTCGAAATTAGAATCCATCTTTATTTATTGACGCACCAAAAGAAAAGGCGTGGATTAGATTTATGGTTGTTTCCTCTGACCGTCTGGCGAACGCGTCATAAAAGACATATGCGGAAAAATTATCCCTTCGTGGACTGGATGTGGTTGGGCATAATTATAGATTTGAATTGTACGAAGCCGCTTGAGTACAAAAGACCAGAATGAACCGAATAGAATAAACTCCGTATACCGATTTTGAAAACGGACAGATGACGCAGCACAAGGTCGCAACTTTGATATCGTGTGATTGCTGATAAATTTGAGATGTCAAGTATAAGCACAAATCAGTAACGAGACTGGTGCAGAAGACTAAAGCTCAAGAAAATAAGGGGTTGAAAACCTCAGCTATGAAAAGATGCACGCAACAAAAATGAAAGCGCCTGTTTTATGATGGGTTTGTTGTTGTCAAATCTTGTCTCTGGTATAATCTGTTTTGTTTCTTTTAATGAGAATAATCAAATAATGATATATGTTTATATCATTATAGGCCTACATCATCAAATGTAGGCCTACAGTATTTGATCTCACACCTATTCCATACTTCCGGTTAATGACTGTTCACATTTAGATTTTAAAATCACTGCATTTCCTCTATTTGCATCCAAAAACAAACAACAAACAAACAAACAAACAAACAAACAAACGAACGAGCGAACAAAAATACGGTGTTGTATAATTGGAAAGAACTTCAGTGAAGAGATGAATGGCATAGAGTGAAGGTGGTTTTTGATGCTGACTATGATTGCATTTCAGGAACAACTGTTTCAGGCCTTCTTGACGATGCAATGTTCGTCCTGTAATATCATGCCGCACTGTTGTTACGACATGATGACAACCGGGTTTCAGTCAGTGAGTTCGACACTTCTACCCGATAACTTTATCTTACTGTGGTGTTGTTTATAAAGATACAGACAAATGGAAGAAATAACAAGAACCGAAACCAAATGTCCCTCTTTCTTTCATTCAACCTGTCGAACAAAGGTCGTCTAAAATTGTAAACGCATTGGCTAGGGGAGAGCTATAGGATCAGAATCTTCAATTTTGGCCTGACGGAGACTAACAGAAAAAGATGAAAGTGGCTGAGCAATTACCAGATCTATAAAACTTTAAATTTGCTTGTCCCTGTTAGCGGCCATTGCACCAATAAAGTCAACTTCCACTAGGTTTGATGTGTTTATTGACACGATCGAGGGAGGGCAGTGTTGCAGGACATTGCAAGACTCGGGAGAAAGGGAGAAAAAGGAGGCTCAACCGATGGCGGGGGTAGCCAAGAATTGCTATGAGCCCCAGCGGGGTGATTACGGCGGCCAGTTATAGTAATTCGTACGGCGCTTTCGTCCGCCAGCTCTACCGCCAGGACGTGACTATTACAAGCTATTGGGAGGTTGATGGTGGTTCGGACGGCGCCGCGCGCGTTGCGTGTCGTCGATGCCGTGATTACGAGCGTCCGTTGTCTGGTTTCGGACGTAGCGCAGAGCGGTGAGATGTAACACAAATGAGTAGGAGGCTCGATTAACATTATCCATAAAGTCTTAACACCTTCAGCAAGAAAGGCGATAGCTCATTGGAATGAGAGTGTCGCTTTTATGATGTCAGTGAACTTTTTTCTGAGATCTGCTCAACATCCTTCTTTGCCTTACGACCAAAATGCTCGAGAGCCAGGCGTCTTGAAAAAAAGAAAAGAGAAAATGAATGTTTCATCGTTTGTCAGAAAAGACGATTTGCTGTCTGAAATCGGAAGGGATGGGGGTGACTAAGGAAGAACAGTTGTTTCGGGTGATTTATCCATATTTTCCCGTAGGCTCACAAAGACATTTTGTAAATCCGTTTCCATCCAGTTTTAAAAAAAAAAGAGAAAACCAGACAAACGTGACTTCTATGGTCGTTGGCCGGCATACATGCTTCAGGTAAATTCGATACTGTGAGATAATGAGGCCATGAAAATTTGCGGTAGAAAATGATCGCTAAATGCTCCGAAAAAGTTCAAAATTTGTGTGTGACCGGAGTTATCAAACACCCCCCCCCACCCGCAATATTGTTAGAATAAAAGTTTAAAATACTTTGATAACGACTGTAGTAGTGTTAACAAATTTATGCTCTTTGAAACGCATAATATTGTGTATATACTTGTGTGTGCATGTGTGTGTATGTGTGTGTTGAGCGTTTCTTCACATTTCTCTTTTTGCAAAGTTTAAAAAGTTTTAGAATTTGTTAAAGTCAACTCATAGAAAGTATTTTCACGCACTGAATACTATTTTTTTTTCCTGATGACAAGCCGTTGCAGGTTTCTTGGTTATTGTGTCTTGCGCATACTGTAAAACATGATATATTCGCGGCATGAATTTTTCGCGAATTGGAGCCGACGGCCTTTTTTTGCGGCATGAAATTTTCGCGAACTGCCACTGGCATTCAGTGCATATAGTGTACAAAAGAACTTTCGCGTGCATTTTAATTTCGCGAATCTTCACGCTCGCGAAATTCGCGAAATTAAAATGCACGCGAACATTTCTCGTTTTACAGTATCTTGGAGAATAATCATCTTGTGCTAGTTTGCCACAGCGCCATCACTTGGCCGAAGCTTGCCAAAACAACAATGCTGCCTGAAAATAGAAATAGGAAGTGATCAAGGATCATTCCCTTTATACCTTGCCAAGAGGGCACTCGATGAAATTCTTATTCTCGCGTGGTATAGACGGGCTCGAATGCAGCACGCACGTGAGTTTGACATTTAAACAAGTGTGATAACACAAGTGCAGAGTGATTGAGACATAAGTCCACGGTGTCAACACATTCTCATCCGGGGATTTAGCGTGCGGGTGGCACAACGACAGATCTCGTAAGGCCAGGACGATAGCGCAAGTTAGCGAGCTCCTCAACGTGTCGCTCCCCCTACGCTCCCGCCTCTTTCAACACCCGATTCCGGCTCGCCCAACGAACTTTGCCCATCCGCCGCCTAGTGCACGCGGCGAGAGAGGCTCCACAGCGTTAGACAGCGGGAAAAGCTCTGCGCGCGGGCGATTGATAAACGACGCGCTGTGAGGAATTGAGGTGCACGTGTGTGAGACAATATTTCCGAATGTGCTTCATTGATGGTGTGAGGAAAGAAAGACGAGAAAATAGAGAGAGGAGAGAGAAAGAAAGAAAGAGAGAGAAACCCCGAGAAGACTAAATGACCTTGAAATGAGGAGAAAATCGAGGACGGTTCATTTTTATTGAGTGGAACAGAATGTGGGGTGATGCGTAACCCTAGATTTATACGCCGCGCACAATAAAAGCCAGTAACCCAGCTCCGGGAACGCTTTAACCAGTGTTACACTCGAAATATTCGAGATCTTTCCACCTCGCCTCTATTCATGAAATGCATCCAACGGTTTCCGTTTCATCGATTCATCGCCTCCCCTCTCGGAAGTTTTAATTCACTTCAGGCAACCAACAAAACATACGCCCATCTGCTCCTTATGTTATCAAACTCTTGAAAATATATTATAAGCTACGGTGTTAAAGTCAAGAATTGAACTGATTGTATGATTGCATGACGATTAAAAACAAAAATATAATAAGCTGAACTTTTTTTCAGACAACTATTTACCGAAATGAATTCAGTGGTATTGTATTCTCTTCTTGCATGAGAAAACATTACTGATAAAACTCTTCGAACTCTTCTGTATCTAGCCACGAAGATAACCACATTGCGCCAGCTGTAACCTACTGTGTGAGTAGGTCCTCGCATAGGCACAAAGTCATCCTGGTAAACACATCTCTTTGTATACTCCTTTCTCTCTTCTCATCTTTGTTATGTGTTGGTGTGTGCATACAACAATTCACGTGCAGATGTAAATAAATATATGAAATACTTTGTACTCAGGCAATTATGTTGTGTATAGTTTTTGTTGGAAATGGAAAAAGAAAAGAAATGGAATGGAATAAAATTGAATGGAATGAAATGAAATGAAGTGAAGTGAAATAAATGATATGATATACTTTGCATTCAGACAATCATGCTGTGTTTATTTTTTGTTGGAAATGGAAAAAGAAATGAAAATTGAATAGAATGAAATGGAATGGAATGGAATGAAATGGAAAGGAATCACTTCACAAGCCTCCCATTTGTACACATATCTTCACTCAAGTTCCTTTCCAGACATGAAATCAATAGGAATATAAAGAGAACCCTTTACAATAAATCATTGTGGTCTGTTATTTCTATTTATTCAAAAAGGTTAAATCACCTGAATCATTTATCAAACAAGATTTCAATAGTGTTTAAATACTGACATCTTCCTCTCCTAGTGAACAATATTATTGTATTTGGTAAAACAATATGCATATTCAAGATTAAACATTATTTCATATCTGATTTTGATAAAGATGCTAACATTCTGTAAGTCTTGATTTACTCTATTTAGTAACCTGCTCTTAAAGACACCTTATTTCCACTAAATTCACTACCACTATTACGACAACAGCAATGAAAGCACGTTTTTAAACAACCCCTCCTTTTGTGAGTGGAAGAGTCGCGATTGACTACATTCATTATGAATCTGCGTTGTCCATTCGAATTCTATTACCTCTTTAGGTTCAATCCAGTGACATTCGTAGTCAGGGGACGGTAACTATGGCGACAGATGAGATTATAACTCTGAAGGCTAGTGGTGAATACTTTGACCAGTAGTTTCTTGTATGGTACCTTACCCTTGTATTAATAGTGAGCAAAGATTCAATCGCGGCAGTGGAAAGTAATACTGAATTGTATAGACTGGCAGTTTTAACATACCCCCTCTCCCCTCTCGCTCTTTCTTAATATTTACAGGAAACATATAACTTTTCCTCTCTCTCTCTCTTTTTTCCCCTCTCGCTCTTTCTTAATATTTACAGGAAACATATAACTTTTCCTCTCTCTTTTTTTTAAAGAAAGTGCAAGTAATTGAAACGGAGCTATAATTTCCGTGCGTGCAGTCTGGACATACTTTTTACTGTGGAGCTTATCTGTTCAAATTTACCCAAATATATATTAGTACTTTTTTTTTTCAAGTGTAGCAACAATATGGCATATCAGCAGAGGACAGGCGTTATATTTACAGTGGTAAGGTATACAATGCTCTATAGATTGTTCATAATGCATATATAAGCAAAGTTCCAGTTTCTACATCAGGTATAGAAATTTTCGTGTATCTCGCCCCGTATCTAGTGCCTTTAAGAGGCCGGCCTCCTTGCGTTTCCATAGCAACATCATCCGGGCACTGTCATCCAGAGAGGGGCTGTGCTCCCGTTTTTCGCCCTGTCTACCTCTCGCCTGGTATGACTGGGGGGCGAAAGCCAACATAAACCATCGCAGAACTAATGTTGATGTTTATTCAGTCGATCTCACCGAGTTCCTTTGCTGAAAAGTTCGTCCTTTTGTTTTCTTGTCCCACGGAGTGCGTGTGGGGGAACCAGCAGCCCCCTTCTCCATAAGATCAGCACTCCTGTGTCCCCCTTTTTTCTTAAATCGCATGCAATCTACACCGTTCAAGTGGTCACGTCCAGAAGTATTCACGGATTTATCAACGCCAACACTTAGGGATGGTCAGAAGAACAAATCCCCACGTGCTGGTTCTTTGTGGGCATTTTGAATACTGACGTTGAGTGTATTGTGCATTGTGACGTGACTATACGTGCTGTCGTCTGCTTTCATTCAGGGAAACAGTTCATAATTCGTAATGCTACCACCAGTTTTTCTTAATACAAATGTCTATAGGAATCTTCGAGCGAACATGAATCTCCTTGGCGAACCCGCCCTGTCCAACTGTGAAATACAGTCACAATATTGTAGTGATACCGTTAGGATAGCTCGAGAAAACAGATTATAGCGCCCCCAATCAGGCTCATTACAACTCGTATCGGCGAAGGTCAATCCATTCTTCATGATTCATAAGACGTCTACACATATAATTATTTGCAATTGTTTGTCACTCACGCGGCCACTGGTCCTTCAGTAAAACTCTTTTTTTTTCTGTTTAAAATTTTGTTGAACATTTTTTTTTGGGGGGGGGGTGGGGGAATGCGCTAAGCTCTTCAGTCATTTCGTAAATCATTAATAGCAATTTATTAATTCATATCTGTTCAGAGGAATTCTGCATTTTCTACGCAATTTAAGCAAATATAGGATACGATCTTCTTTTTTTTAGACAGGTGGCAACCTTCCAGCAAATGAAGACTTTCGACGGGAACTTATATCATTACTTAAAGCATTCTTAGTGGGGAAATTCATTTGTATGAAAACTAATCAGCCGAACTCTTCGTGTTCGAGAAACATTCATAAAAGTGATTAAGACGAACAAACTTTGTGTCTCGAAAAAAAAAAAACATTAAAAGAAAAGCATCGAAACAGTAAAAGAGATTTGAGAAAATAAGCTAAAAGCTACAAGAAATGTAACAAAAGGAAGACGAGGAACATGGCTTTATGGTCTTCACATTCATCTGATGAAAAAAAAAATAGTGGTCTTCGTCGTGAATGTTGTTAGAGTCTTAATATCTAATTATTTCTTCGAAAAAGTGTAGAATGACGATTCGATTTAGTTAGCATTTATTGCCATTGTCGGTATGCATATTGCACTGTTTCACTGTCAATATCATTTTCAATATCATTGTTGATCCGGTTCGTGATCTAGAACCAGGATTTTTAAAGGATACTGGCACAGCTCCCCGAGTGCTTCTTGTAATCTTTGTGTTTGTTGGTGTTTTTATTGCTATCAATGTTGCTGATGTCTTGTGCGAGACAAATATTAGAGGTATATACATAGCGAATCAACCGATGACCAGATTGTTTGCTCTTGACAGGTTTTGAGCAGGTCAACTTCCTTTCCTCTGTCGTTTTTTCTCGATTAGTGTTTGTTTCTCATCTACGATGTCTCATAAAAGTAAAATAAATAATCGCCTGCAAAAGTATAAGACGGCGATTATTATATACGAATTATACATGTACATGAATACATTAAGTCGTAGTGCAGCTATCAGCAGCAACTGCTAGCCACTGACTGCCGATTATGTTTTCTCAAGCTTCCTTGCGCTGCTCGTCATAACACCATCACCTCTTTCTTATCATGGTCTGCCACTAATTCCAGCACTTTTGTAACGTTCTAACAATATTGCAGACGTACTATCCCAGGTGGGATGTGAAATGTTGCATGCTTTCGTCTATCTGGCCCTCAATGTTATGATTTAAAGAAAAGTCAAGGGATCGTATAAACCTAAAAAGTTTTTTTTAATCCCCCCATAAAGACTTAATCGGTATGGCAGTTAAGCTGAAGATGGTTTCTTGTGTGAGCTTTGAAGATATTATCGAATTTTTATAGCAAAACCTTAATCAAAGTATAAATACTTCTTCGATCACCAAAGAATACATGATATTAATAGTGGATGTGGCATGATGGTCGTCTTTCAGCCAGACTTCCCGTTAGCCATCTTCGAATCAAAACCATAAGATGTCATTGACATCGTGTGTAAACTGGTAGCTCATGTTAAATATAGAGTTAAGGCCTAATAATGTAGTTCCGTCAAGTGATTGCTGATGCCTTTAAGTCTGGTGAAATGTTCAATAACACAAATCACCTGCGTGTCCGAGTTTCCCATGCACGCAGCCGACTCTCCTGCCTTGATTCTTCGAGCGCCAAAATACCTGAAGCAGAGAATAGTTTAGGTCAAGTGGAAGAGACGGAGGTCAGAGCGAGATGGAGTCTGGGAGGGATTACAGAACAGAGAAGGAGAGAGTGATAGATAGAAAAGAAAGAAGAAAAAGAGGAAAGGAGAGAGCGAAAGACTCATCAAGAAGAGAGCCAGATGAAGACAGAGAAGAAAGAAGGAGTAAAAAGACGAGGAAGCCAAAAACGGGGAGATTTATGCAGGCGCAGAAACTGGTTCATCCCAAATTGAATTAAATGGTAACGAAAGATCCGAAATGTAGCGCTGCTGTGGAGCTGAAAGGATTTGGGCTGGGAAACAAAGGTCTCGGCATGATTGTCTTCGCCCGAATCGCAATCGGAGTAGAATTCGGAGCAAGACACGCCGGTGAGTACAAATCAGCCTCATAAAGTCCATTGCAAATTCAGCCTCAGAGTCGCGGGTTGTTTATTGCGTGGAGTGTTAAACGTTCGACCGATATGACTACATCTACGTGCGAGTGATGGTGTGTGCAAATTTATCGTCAGTTTGTTGGCTGATTGTCCGAGGAATGTTCCCATGGTAACGAGCATAGAGTGGATGATGGCAACATTCTCTATCAATTTTCAACCTGTGAAGCAAAATTTGTCTGTCACACTATCTTATCTGTCTGCATTTCATTTTCACGCTCATTCCTCTTATATGATTGACTGACACATTTCATGTATGCATTCACTCACTCAATCATTCATCCATCCATTCATTCATTTATTCTGTCTGCCTTTCTTTCTTTATAGATTTAACCAGTCACGCATCCTCTCTTTCTTTTTCGTTTATGACTTTTTTGACTTTCTAGCTCTGTATTCCTTTTGTTACTGTTTTCGGATATCGATCCATTTCTAACTTTTTTTTTTTAAATTCTAGAGTCTTAATTTCCATCATTCTTTCTATCGATCTACTATTCTTTCGTTCATTCGATTCCGTCTTTAACAAGCATCTCTGATTTGTTTGTCTTGCAGACTCTCTGTTGTTGTTGTTTTTTGAGTAATGACTGACGTATTAATGTTGGAATATCTGTTGCACTTTTACCAAAAGTTTGAGCGCAACTATACATATGTAGTTTGTGTAAGAAAGGAGTACCCATCACCTATCGTTCACGATGTGCTAGAGATAAAATCAAAACTCATTTAATGATGATTGTCTTCCAAATATTCTCACTGTAATCATCTGTTGTAAATTTCATGCTGTCTGTGTGATGATTGGTGACAGCACGCTTAGCTTCGATGAAGTTAGTGCACTCTGCAGGTGTTCTGTCTGAAGATATTGTAGTGAGCCCTCTACGGTAGTGTAGAAAAATTGAGTACACGCTACTGTCTTTCAAGAATCTGCACTTTGGAATTTGGGAATAAATTATACAAAATATAGGCATACTTGGATCTGCGTAGTGGTCATGTAGATTTCAGCATAACTTCCATACATTGCTCTGGACTTTTTATCGAATGATATTTCCAATGGATATCAATTCATGAATAATTTTAGTCGATTAGTTCACTCATATTTTTTTCTCTCCGTTCAGAAGACCCAGTAAGGGCCTGTGTCTCGTCCTATATTGAGAACGTTTTTCAGTGTTGAAGCCAGTTCGCATTCGCCATGTATTTACAACTCGGGCATACCATGGGCAAACTGTCACGTTGTCAGAAACAACACTTAAATCTAAAGCATTCAATAAATAATAATGTTGATAACCTGGTAGAATCACATTCCTTGCGTCGACGGATGACTAACTTCAGACATGCACGTTTAGTTGAGTTGGAGACGTTGCAGCACTCAACTGCATACTCTACAAACATGTTGACAAATGGGTGCACTTTCCCCTTATTTTCTCAAGGTGTTGGGTCGGAAATGAGAACAAAATAGCTGACAATGTTGGTTCTGACAAAGCGCAAAACATTTCAGCGGGCAGTCTTAACATGATATTGAATTCTGTAAGGCATATACGGCGTCTTTGTAAATCAACAAGATGTTTGACTAAAATGTTGACAGTAGAAACTTTAGTTAACGCATTAAAACTAATGCTTCTTCGCTTCTGATTGCTCCTTTAAAGCTGGACGCGCGTGTTATCTTATTCTGTCTAACAGATGCGAGGTCGAGTATTGGTCCCATTCCAAATAAATAAACTTCAACTTGGCCAAGAACCTGCGCCAAGCCTGATCCGCCTCGATGTTTTTCCTCCCCCGTCCAAGTCGGGACCAATTAGCGGTATGAGTGGGACCTAGGGATTGTGAGTGTTGAGAAGTTTGATCGTTTGGTGTCTCGTAAGGGGCAAGCCTCATTAAACCTATCCATAATGCTCGCAAAAACACCAGAGCCGTGGCTTTGGCTTAACGCACACGACTGTAGACCCTGCCGGCCCTTGCCTGCCTGCTCGCTGTAATTTCCCGCCTAAAACGAGCCGAAAATTCTCTCTCGCCGATTTTGGGAGCGCTTTACTCTAAGCTGATCCATTCTCAGTCATCAAAGATATGCGCTAAGTTTTTAAAAGAAATGTCATCTTTTAAAAAATTTTCCATTGCGCAAGAGCGCAAGAGAGAAGTAAGAAGGAGAAAGCTCAATTAATGGGAGCCCGGCTGAAGAATAAAGAACAAGCCGTGCTCTCGAGACCACTCAAGTCAGAATCAATCAATCGCTGGTCGTGATTGGTGACATATTAGCCCCGCTGCTCCATGCAAACATAACCAATCAATTGCGGCCAAGTTGAATGGGGGTATCTGTAAAATTATAAAGCAACATCATGCACAGCAACACACTTACTTGTCGGAACAGACGATGGAGGCACTGCGTTAGACGCACTCCGCTGAACGCGCACGCACCTATGCACAAACCCCCAATAGGACAATCGTGCGGCGGAAAACTTTCACGCTCGCACAAAAGCACGGCGTCTCCCATAAATGTCCCCGTGTCAAACTTTGCTATTAAACTTTATCACATTTTTAAAAATTAATACCCGTCGACTAAATTTATACCGTCTCTTTTGGTAACCGGAAAAATCCTGGGCCATTTTCGCCAATTGAGCGGTTGGTATTCAATCGAACAACCTGTTAATACGACTTCAAAACTCCTCGAAAATAATGGGAAAGTTTGCGAGGTTAATTCAGCGGCACGTGAACGTTAAGAAACAAAAACAGAACGCGAAGTTGCGCGCGTGAAGACAGTCAAACAACGAATTCCCCTTTTCCCTCGGTCCCCACCAGGTTTGGCTTACGTCAAATTTGTTAACAGCTGAAACGGCCTCTCAGTACTTGTATAGTTAAAGAAGCTGGTGAAGAGAAAACGGCATGTAAGCTGTCCATTTGTATACCAGGCTTTGTTGGTTGAAGGGAATCGAGTCATCAGGTCCATTCGTATTCCTTTTTTTCGTCATTACACACGCTATACTTGAACAACTCCCACTCTCTCCTATAATGTGAGGTTTAAGCGAGAACAAAGACATCTTACCTCTGTGTTCGGCAAAGCAAGGAGTCAAAGATACGAAAGCAAAATGGGGATAAAGAGGCGAGGAATAACATATATAGCGCCTTCTTGTCAAAGGTAGATATGATTAAATGTTTATAAAGGAATATGTAAAAGAAAAACAAATATCGCAATTTACACAAGGTGTTTTCATATGTGCAATGACATTGGCGTACACGTAGTTAAAGGTGTCAAAACAGCGCGATGACAGATTAGGAGAAGAAAACATTCGTCGCAAAGTGTCCGATAAAGGACAAGGCGAAAGAAGACACATTACCGGAGAAGAAAAGAGATCAACTGTAAGAAATATACACAGAAGAAGATTCAGACAAGTGGACGGAAGGAGGACGAGCTGGTGTAAAAATGTGCACAGATTTGTTGGTTACCTGGGCAACGGAGTGACGGGGGAAAGAAGCTTGTTTGTTGACTTGCTGAGATCGATGTTCCTGACTTCGGGAATCGCCAATTCCCATCAGGGTAGTCAGAGCCGGGGAAAGAAGCCATAAAGTATCGCCGTTCCAGCCCGCGATGGGAATACACGTCCCACTTGCAAGAGTAACAACAGCCCAATTCGAAACTTTTTGAAAAAAAATATATATATTCCAACTGATTGTACGTCTATAAAAAAACATGTTCCTTGCGTCCAACCAAGCTGGAATACATAATATTGCTATCAATTTTCTCCTTCCTTAATCAACTTCTTTTTTTTTTCATTAACATCATCCGCTTCATTCTTCTATCTTCCTACTTCATAATTTTCCTCTCCTATTCCCCTTTCTCTTCTGTCTCATATCTCTTCTAATTCTTTGGGATGATATCAATTCAATTCAATTCAATTCATTTATTTTCATTCTTCTTTTTTCTTTTTCAACAAAAACATAACACAAGATAAATCAGGTTTTACATCATAAACATAGAACATTTGCCTTAGCAATTAATAAATGGTATCAATAAACATAAGAGCGCATACTGGCAAAAAAAAATGATAATACAAAGTCATGCTTCAGTTGAAAAAAAAAAAGGAAGAAAGAATAGAGAGTTCCACTAAAAAGCAAAGCTTGTAGATTGTGAACCACTCATAAAACTTATGAATTACTTATTTACAAACACTTGTGACAAATATGATATACGACAGGACGCTTCCAGGAAGAATAACGCTCACGATAATGAAAATTTTATAAAATTTGTTTCTGTGTGAAGAAATGAAATTATAAAATGTGGTGTCTCCTTGTTGTTGACCAAAAAATTAAATCATAGTAACATCCTGACATTGATTTTATCTGATCACCTTTAAAAAGAAGGGTAGTACGAATCATTTTGGAGTTTGCATCTTGTTAATTTCCGGCTCAAATTCTTCCTTCTCTTCCATTGCCAGAGGGCTTCCTCCTGTGTTGACGATGAGAATGTCCTTCCCCCTCTTTCCATTTTGAAGCATGCACCTTGACGGATACAACAATGTGACGTTCATGCAGACATTGAATGTTGAAGGGATGATATAGTTTTGGTTGAGATGGGGCTTCAGTTTTCTAACCTTTTTGTGAGCTAATGAGAAACGGCTTATGAAATATGAAAGCGAATGCAATATCTATAAAGAGGAATTCAACTTCCATTTGATAAAAATTGGCTTTGAAATGGCTGAGATATCCAAAAACAAAGAGGTCCTTATAAAAGGTGGGACCCACCTTCATTGGGGCCACTTTTTAGCTTTGTTTTTGGGTATCTCAGCCTTTTTAAAACCGAATTTCATCAAAAGAACTTTGACTACCTCTAAGTGGTTTCCAATTATCTCGCAAAGAGCTAAAATCTGAATCCTTTATCTCGACCAAAACTATTTCATCCCTTTAAGTGTTATTCAGTGCCATCTGTAAACGCAGAACACCTTTTTTTTGGGAAAAAGAAAATACTGGATACACTTCATTTTGTTTTTGCATAAACCATGAAAAACTGGTATTTATCTGATTGTCGATCACGATATTTTTTTTTCAACTCAAGAAGGATATAACTGAGAAACATACATTCAAATTTATCTTAAACACAAGGCAGTATTGATGAATTTTTGGTGCTCTTTTTGCTAGATCGTCAAATCAGAAACTAAAATTCTATTCCTTAATCTTTGTCAGAATCTTACTTTGTAGTCGTATATATGATGAATACAATTAAAAGACGTTTTAAGAAACAATTTCAATATGCAAAAACAAACAAAAACAGAAAACAAATTATATAAATTATTATATTTATATTATATTATCATATTATCATTATATATGTATGTATGCACGTGTGTATGTATGTGGGTGTGTGAATATGTGTGTATGAATGCATATATGTGCAATGCATATAGGCATATATGAATATATTAAACATATGCATATGCACATAATTTTGTTTGTAATTATCATGCTTAGAATGATGGTATAGTATGATTATTATATTTCAGAAGTTTGATATAGAACTTATTTATTATTAATATATATATATATATATATATATATATATATATATATATATATATATCATTATTTCTATGCCTCCCCCACGAAGTGGTGCCGGAGGCATTATGTTTTCGGGTTGTCCGTTCGTCCGTCCGTCCGTCCGTCCGTCCGTCCGTAATGAATTTTGTGGACAGGGTAACTACCAAAACCTTTTGAGGTATCCTAATGAAACTTGGCATGTATGTGTATTAGGGGCTGAAGTTGTGCCTATCAACTTTTGGGTGCACATGCTCAAGGTCAAAGGTCAAAAGGTCAAGGTCAAATGCTTAAAATTTCACTATTTCCCTCATATCTATGCAATGCCTGAAGATATTTTCTTGAAACTTAGTGTATACGTGCATTACCCAATTAAAATTCTCTGGTGAAAGTTTGGGGTCATGAGGTCAAAAGGTCAAAGGTCAAAATGTCAAGTAAAATGTTAACATTTCAATTTTTTCTTTGTATCTTGGAAATTGTTCAAGGTATCTTCATGGAACATAGTATATATGCATGTACTGAATGGCAGTGGTTATCTAGGGAATTTAGGGTTCATGGGGTCAAAGGTCAGGGGTCAAAGGTCAAGGGCAATACCTCAAAATTTTACTATTTTCCTTATATTTATGCAATGCCAGCAGGATTATTTTTTTTTTAACTTGATGTATGCATGTATAACCCAATAGAGATTCTCTGGGATTTTTTTTTTGTGCCAAGAAGGTCAAAGGTCAAAAGGTCAAAGATCAAGTGAAAGTGCTGAACTTACTTCTTTCTCCATATCTCGGAAGTGGCTCAAGTTATCTTGAAACTTAGTACATATTTATGTATGTTCTGCCTGACAGTAATTCTCTTATAAATCAAAGGCCAGATGAAAATGATAACAATTTACTGTTCAATACAGAAATTGCACTTTTTCTCCATACCTTGAAAATTACTCAGTGCATAAACTTATGAAAGGGTCAAAGTCAAGTTAAAGTTCTTAAATCCCAAATACATGCTCTCCTATTCATCCAATTAAACATAGGTCAAGGAAGGTAAACATTCAATACATTTGTGACAAACGTGTCATTTTAATATTTTGCCAATTCTGTGAAAATGTAATCACACATTGTCCACATGTATTATAGAGCTATTAGGAGAATCATGCATTATGGCGGAGGCATACCAGTCGCCATAGCGACATTTCTCGTTTTATACATAATATTTTTCTGTTGATGAGATGATGTTAGATTGTATTTTCGTATTGAATTGAATGATTGATTTGTGTATATAAAGGTAATACTTCAGAAGATTGGCATTATATGACATTGCATTATATATCATGACACATTAGGTCATTTAGATAATATTATTGTTCTGTTGGTAGATCCTGATGGAGACCTGATGATTAAAAGGGAGAACAAGATCGAGAGCAACGTCCGGCTCAAGTCGAATTTATCTGTCTATCTATCTATCTATCTATCTATCTGTCTATTTAATTTTATGCATCCATCTATCTATATCTAATAATCTAGATTTCCTTTCTTCCTCTACCTTTCTTTTTCTCATCTCTTTTTCTCTGTACACTAGGGATGGATGTGTGTGTGTGTGTGTGCACCTACCAACAAATTAAGCTAAGTTATGTTTTTTGTGTTTGATAACAGATGATTTAAGTACACATATGTGTTATTTCAATTTGGACTAATCTTCTGTATGTATTGGTCCATGTCACAACAAGTGTAGGTTGATAGTATTTTATCTTTTTTGGTTTGAGGGCTCCAGCCACAAGCACAAAATTGCTTCTTAGGAGTCCTGGCATGTATTTGTTTCTTTGTAATGATCTGCAAGTTGCATATTGTTTTATATTTTGCCAAATAAAAATGAAATGAAATGAAATGAAATAATATTCAATCTCTCTAAAGGGCTTTTTACACTTGTAAATTTTCGCTTAGCCCCGGACCAACGGTGGGGCTAAGGGGGGGCCTTAGCCCCACCGTTGGTACGGGACTATCCTTAGCCCACTTTCTGTTTACACTCGTTTTTGCCAAAGTGGGCTAGCCCCACCGATAGTACGGTACTATCTGGCCCTGCAAAATAGCAGGGGCTAGCACCGCAATTGCGGTGCCAAGCAAGTGAGTGTAAACAGAACGAAAAAATAATCCTGGGCTAAGCGACGGAGACGAAGTCCGACCCTCACTGACCAATCAGAAACGAGGTAATCAAGTGCTGCCGGTGCGTGCGTGTACGTGTACAGTACACAGCGTAATTATGAATATTCATGTGGTTTGGAAAGTCCGGGGCTAAGAAATACGAGTGTAAAAAGGTCAGTTTTCTCCTTAGCCCCGGACAAGAGATAGTACGGGACTAATTGGCGAGTGTAAAAAGCTGAAAAAATTGGTACGGGGCTAACGATAGTCCTGGGTCAGAGAAAGTCCGGGGTTAAGAAACACAAGTGTAAAAAGCCCTTAATTGGCGGGAATTGAAATACGATGTCAATCTTCGGCGATCCATGAACGTCTAGCCTTTGATTCGTCCATATAAATCTTGCCACTGACCACACAATCACGATTTTGCCGAATCTGGCAGCCGGGCGACGGAAAGTGGTTTTTTTTCCCCTCCTCATCGTCTCATCGCAGTGACGATTACATAATAATCATACTAGATTATATATCATATTTTGCTTTATCTTTGTATTCTGTATAAGGCATATTCTTAATGATTTCCACTTACGTCATCCATTATGAAATTATTATTATCAAATGCACATGAAAATTTAGTAAATCACATTCATGGTTATGTTTCTTTGTTAGTTGTCTTTTTTCAATGAATTCTACTATTATCGATTGCAAATATCACTTATTAATGTGATCAATATTATATTAATGAACAAACATGATTACCAGCATGACTAAATTGACATAGACTGCGTATAAGAATATCAGAGGAAATTTGCGTTGCACATGTGTGTGCGGGTTTTTTTTTTGTGTGTGTATGTGTGTGCGTGATGGATTTTTTTTTTATTCATACATTGCTGATTGTATATTGTATATTGTGTTTATACATTCAAGATGAATGTTTTTCGTTATGTGAAATAATAGAAATCAAATAAAGATTACTAAAAAGAAAGTGTGTGTGTGTGTGTGTGTGTGTGTGTGTGTGTGTGTGTGTGTGTGTGTGTGTTTGCGTCAAACTAAGCACTTGGGCTGCCGCGTACAGCAGGGAGGTGGGAAGAGACCCCCCTTCGGTAGATATCGGTGGAAAAAGAGTTATTGCTTGCTATTAACAAGATGCCTTTGAGAGTTCAACGACCTGCATTACTCATCGATTTCTCTTCGTCTGTGCTCTATGAAGCTTTTATCTGCATACCACACAAATAAATAGATTTCATCTGTGTAACGTTCGTGGGATCCGATTCAGTATCAACTTATATAAATATATCCCTTGTACCCTTATCTAAATAACATGTTGCTTACTAGTTATTTGACTAGATATTTTTTTTTTTTGTGTGTGTGTTTATTTGTACTACTGGTAGATGTAGACGAGTAAGACCAGTACTTGACTTTGAAAGAGAAAAATTCTCATCACAAAGCCATGATCAGTCTCAGCATAAGTTCTCTTTAAAAAAAGCTGAGAGGGAGAGAGTGCAAGGGAGAGATAGATAATGAATGAGGGAAAAATAAAAGGAAAGAAGAGATAAAAAAGATAAGAAGGGGCTGGAGAAACGGAGAGGGGGGGGGGGGGAGGAGGAACTTTCCATAGGGGAAATCATCTCAAACTGATTGATAGAGCGTCAGGAAATTGAAGGAAAACAATACCTTAATAGGCGCGACACTCCAAAAGTTAAACCTTACCGACAGTTCCCCCACTTTCCCCGGCGGTGTAGTAGAGCTGAGTGCTACGGGAAACTGTCAACGCCCGATGTTAAACAGTTAGAAGCACATCTGCGAACCGGTCCGAAACGAGGCGACAGTTCGTCGGAACAAAAATTACATTTTCCTATTGTTCAGTGACGTTTGACCCATATAGCTTAACAGTTGTCACTTACATCAAACCGTACAGGATATGGTCTTACATGAACTGAATTCTAATAGGAAATACCACTGATCTTAAGTGAGCACGTTTACCAGTTTTTGCATATTATGGATTATGACCCCGGAATATGGGTTTTTGTGTTTAGATGATAACAATTAACTGCTAGATTACTTAAACATGCAGGATTAGAAAGTAAACCCACAGAAATCAAATAATAAGAACTTTTTTTCCTTATTTAATATGATCCATAATTCTTTTTTTTTGATAAAAACATTGTAACAATACAGTCTATATATATGCCGTATGGAATGTTCTTATTCCATGCTCTTTTATCGAAATGAATGTGTCAATATAAATCCATACAATGCACATACCAGTCAGTGATACAATATTCAGTTATGACAAATAGGTTCGTAACAACTGAATAACACGCCATGACCCTACATATGCAGCCGCACCTGGCGACTGATTTGTGAAAGTCTCCCTGTGTATCACGTGACGTTGTTTTGTCAGTCGAAACTGTAGGTGAACGTTTATATGTTTTCCTTATACAATGGATTCGCAGAGGTCTCACCACTTTTTGCTAACTTGACTTTCGTCACTGTTCGTAGAAAAAAAAAATGCCGGCAAAAATAACTCCTAACGACCATCGAAGAGCTGTATTTTTTTTCTCTCTTGTGATGCTTTCTTGTACGGCTTTTCATTTCAAGTAAATGTAATTAGAACGGGGCAAGTCTCACCCCAACCCCCGCGCAAGACTCAGTCAAGACATCTCGAGTCCGAGAAATACTGTCTCAATAGAAATACAATCTGTTTCAAAGGGTCTAGGGAGCACACTAGCCCTTTGTTTAATAGTTTACAAATGCTAGATGTTTATAGACTATACCAATTTGTAATTGGAACTGTAATGTTTGACCTAATCCATCATACTTTACCGCCTGATGTCTCCGATTATTGTCTTGAAATTGAGCATAATTATGATACAAGGTTTGAAAATAATATGAATTACAAGCCATCTGAAACTGGTAAACACTCCATGCCATATGCAGGCAGTATAATTTGGAGAGAATTTCCACAGGATGTAAAAAAGATAAACACCCGTAACGCTTTTCAGAAATCATTACGAAAGTATCTCTTATCAAATAATGTAGAAATGATCCCCTATGAAAACCTGTAAATATGTACATATAACATTGCTTCTGTGTACATTGTAAATACGTTATATTATAATCTATATCATTGAAAGGATTGGCTTCGACTAGCCTGCACGCCATTGCCGGTTCTTTTTTGCCACACCTGTACTTCAAATATTGACTATTGTGACTATGTTTACGATGTTTGTTTGGTAAATAAATTTCATTTTATTTCATTTCATTCAAAATATGTAGCCGACTTTGACTAGTGAAAGGCAGTGATTTCAATCCCTAAACGGAGACTATTAAAACTCATACGACTACACCGAATGGTTATCTCTCTCACAAGGGACTACCCATAAAATACAGACTAAAGAGAATATCAGAACAAATGTAAACCTCTGCATGTCACATCGATTTTCTGTACATAGGTTTGTGTGTGAAAGTTCTGTCCCTCAGATAGGACATATTAATGGAGGTCCCGTGTGAGAGAGTCACATCTCATGCACGTAAAAGATCCCGCTTCATTCATTCATTGCAAAGAGCAGGGTGTTTAACCCGGTAAAGTGGTGCCGCCTTATACATCCAATTGGACCCCATGGAAAACCAGCTATTGCAGCTGAATATGGGTTATTCAGCCATCTCTCAGATGGAAATTGAACAAAGAAACAAAACAAAACATATGGCTCTGGCACCAAAAAGGTTGAGATGCCGAGATACCTTGTGTCCAAGCAGACGACAAGACCGGCCTCTATGGAGTGAAGATTTTGTGCGCGCATTGTACATAGTCATTATCATTGCCCGAAAACAGTGAACGGGAATAGAGTCATAATGATATCAATCACACTAAAGACTTCTTACAAAACAATAGTTCCTGTAACCATTAATCACAAGAACAGAAAACCGGCATCATGGAGCAAGAATCTTCCGCTAATATTGAAGGAGGAGGATTTAATCAAAGGAATACAAATATTTGCAATAATTTGTATAGGTATAGCTGCAGAGGTTGCCTTATATACTTGGCATTATTATCAACCAAAATTATATTGCTGTCATTATTTAGTATGTATTCTCTGTCTTCTTCAATATTGTATTGGAGTATTTGAAGTAGATTTTCTCTTCGAAATTGATATAAAAAACACGAAAATGGAAGATCACCTCTATAACATACTTTGCGTTTCTCTGTATACACTACATGGAGCCCGCCCTCTTTTGTCAGAATCCTTAAGTTACAAGTATGTAACCAATGCGCAGGCTGTCAAAATCTCTGAAGTTTGTGAAGTCAGTCCTGGAAGGCCATCTGCAAAATGTCGTTCTTTGGTCTCGTGACATTCGAGATGCGATGTCACGAGACTCTTGGTGTTAGTCAATCGCAATATCGCTTTTAAGGCATCGCAATTTCCCCGGTTGACAGAGGAAAAGGACAAATTCAATACTATATTCGTAATTGCTTGATTGATTGATTGACTGATTTTCTTTATATCACATAATGAGATGGTAAGACATAATCAGTGTATAACACAGTTTAATGATATCAATAGTTTGTGATTGTCATGTTGATGTTGACGTATTCACAGTTTTCATCAAAAACTATTTGTGGCCTACAAGAGCAATAGAGAGACTATAGGAAGATTTAAAAGGGGATGACAAAGAGAACGGCTGTGGCGGATGGAAGAAACATTTAACACGAAATTCCAGTGAAAATCAAACAAGTAAATAAAAGACAACAACAGAAAAACCTGTGCTTCTTCCTCCTCCTCCTCCTCCTCCTCCTCCTCCTCCTCCTCTTTATTTTCGCAAGGCAGTGACAGCATAGAGCCGTAGAATGTTAAACGAAGAAAACAACACGCGACAGCAGTGGACGCAAACACAAGAAAAGCATCAAACGTTTGAACAAAGGCAGACCTCACCGGAGACCAATCTCCCTTGTAAACATTCAGTTCTGGTCTTTTTTCTCTCTCTCTGTCTTCGGACATCAATTGACGGATTTCTTTTTTTTCTTCTTCTTCTTCTTTCTGAGGCCAAATGCATCTACAATGAGAAAAAGATCACATGATAACAAGCGACATTGTCATCGACAATTTCACCATGATCAAGACCAGGTTGTGCCAATTATGGGCCACGTGTACTGTTTCAGTGCTGAGCCGGTGGTTAGCTGGTAATGCAGGCGAATTGGTTCATGATGTTCGACTTGTTCTAAAGCCTTGTCTATTTCACTCTGTGTCAGATCTGTTTTCCCGGCCAAGTTATGAGCCAGGGGCTACATACTATCACCGCAAACTCAGCGATAAGCTCTGGCCCGGTTTTTGGGTGACGAGTTGCCTTGGAACAAAGACACTGCCCCGGGAAATTAATCAACACCGAAAATGTAATTCATCATAATGCTGTCGAGAAAACGTACGAGAAGAAGATTGGAAGATCTGTGTCATTATTCCTGAACGAATCAGTTATTTTGGTCGGCTTGTTCGTCAGACTTGTACGTCAGTTTGTGAACGGGTCCGTGTGAAGTTAGCAGACAAAAACACAACATAATTTCATAAAAACGAGGGCGAGATATGGTGTTAATGACTACTGACACACTGATGGTTTCTTTTATTTTCTCTCGACTGTCGACGCTGATACCCTGCAGCTGTTGTTCTCATATAAATGATAACTTTTGTTATGTACGTGCGTGCTTGCGAATATGGGGTGGATGTTACCTTTGGCTATAGTTGTTTCGAAAGATACAATGCTCAAGGTACGTATTCACTAGCTGTTATCAAGACCTTGACTTATTAGACTATTGCCTACCATAATGATTATTATTGAGTTGGGAAAGGGAAAGGAGAAAGATATCTCTCCTAAACGACTTATCAGAATAGCTTCACAGGCACCACAGAAAATAAAGAGTCTTTCAATTTTGTTCTCTATCTCTTTCTTTGTTGCATATGTCCATGAAAATAAGTCAATACTGTAAGTATGATAAGTGTTTACATAATGTACATAATGTGTGTATGTGTGCATGTGTATAAACTTGAGTGTGTATGTGTGTATGTTTGTATGTGTGTATGAATGTGTGTGTAAGTATGTCATAATCTATCATATACTGAGTTTAATATATTTGTTTACCCCCTATATTCCTTGTCCTCTTTGCGTACCCTCTCGTTTCTATCCGTTAGGGGGATTTATCTCAAATATCATGTGGATGTGAATCTACAAAATTTGCATACAACGCACTTTGAGGAAAATCAGACAATCTGTTCAAAATATCATGACTTCTTTTTTCTCTTTTTTTTTGCCGCCATTGCTGGATGGACAGACTACAAGAATTCGTGATACCACTTTTTTTTTTTCTAGCTGAAGGAAAGAGCACTTGACTTAACTCTTTCAGAATAACGGGAGAATATTATTGTCCTTGATCTGATTTGATTTGATTTATTGGGTGGTAGAAGGCTTAACGGGGCACCATGCATTCTTTCTAGGGTATAAATTGATTTATTGGTTCCTGTATTATCATTGTACATGTATATGTAATTGACACGTCGAAGGCATTTGGACCTTTCACAGCAAATATACATGATTATTGTGAGAGTCCTCATTATAATTTCTTTGTATATTTCCAACTATTGTGACGTCATGACTTGTTGTAACTTTACCCAGCGACGACAGTGCATGGATTTCATCAAAAGCTTATTAATAAACATTCATAACTTTTTGAACGGATTGTTCATATTTTGATAGGAAAGATACAAAAAACATTCAAAAGTTTAGATTTTCAAACAAGGCATTTCCAGCTATAGAGACGATACTTTACCAAGATCAGGACCATGTACCGAAGGGTTATACTTTTTCCAAGCAAGGAAAAAATAACGAGGAATGAAAGAAAAGAATGCACGACAGTAACCAACACTGTCTATGCTGGACAGATATACTTGAACTGCGTCATGTGTGGTAGTCGTTCTAAAGTTCGATGAACTCTTCCAGTCTGACGTCATTTTCTTCTCACGAATTTCGGAAAGGTCATGAGTTGACGAGGTATATTTTCTGAACATATGCTAAACATGGATAAGATATGACATCTGTGTCTTTAACTGGTCTTTTCAGCATATCATTGATCACAAAGTAAAAGGGCTTAATCTGAGTGAAGTTTATTGCTTGCAATAATTGCTGTTCAAAATCACTCACATCACTCAAGCTTGGTCATTCACTGGTGCACACGGCCCTATAATACATGCCCTCCACAATGACCCCGCGGTCCGCATTCAATCAATACACGGGGTATGAAAGATTTTCAGGGCACTTTTGAAGAACTTGAAATCAATCCTCGAAGGTGAACGAGGGAGGAGGGGGGGGGGGGGGTGGAATGGCGTTTGTGAAAAAGAGTATGGGGACTACTCTCGAGGATCAGTTCTCAGTGAAGATAGCCAAAGGATGTAGGTGGGGGCAGCCGCCATCACTTTAAAACCACAATGCGGTTGAGATGCTTGTTAAATCGGCACCCACCATCCAGTTCATGTCGTCTGCTAAGTCTTTTGTGCGCGGCAAGCCGAGTATAAACGGGCGTCAACACACGGATCAAGGCGTGCTTAACTCATTGCGTCAAGTTCAGCTCAACCTTTGTTGCCGCGGGTAAAAACAGGAAGTTTAGAGAAGAAAAAAAGATAGAAAGACAATATTACATAGTTTGTTCGATCTTGTATAGCTTATAAATAATTTCTTTCGAACTTAATTGATTGTGACAGGTTAAAAAAAAAAGATGGGCTGTGAATCAAACTGACTAGTTGTTGGTCGGTCAGTGACTCTATCTGTCCGTCTGTCTGTCTCTCTGTCAATCTGCTTATCGGTTTGCCTGCCCGTGGTTCTCGTTTTCATTTGTGAATTTCATTCAGATGTCTTACTTGAAGTAGCGAATGAATCCTGCCCATGTCTAGGTCTGTTTTATTTGTGCAGATAGAATGAAAATCCAGAATCTCTCGTGAATATCATCTCATCTTGATTCTTCAATGGAATAATATGTTTGATTACTTCCAGGTAATGTAACTTAAAGGGATGGTACAGTATTGGTGGAGATGAGAATTGGGCTTTTAACTATACCAAGAATACACTTATGAAATAGTACAGAGCATACTATTTTAAGAGGAATTCAAAGTTTATTTGATGAAAATCGGGTTTGGAATGACTGAAACATCCAAAAACAAAGTAAAGCAAAGCGATCGCAATAAAAGGTGGGTCCCACACTTTATTAGAATTGTTCTGTTTTGGATATCTCAGCCATTTCAAAACCAATTTTCATCAAACAAACGTTGAATTCCTCATGGAATTACATGCTCTTTCATATCTTATAAGAGGTTTCTCATTATCTCACCAAAAAATGTTAGAAACCTGAAATTAGGTCTCAACCAAGACTATACGATCCCTTTAAGATTAGAATGCTGAGTTTAGAAACGTTTTCAATCGAATTTTCATATCAAATCCTGTTATTACAACATACATCATATCTCAGTCATGATATTCATCAGCGTATAAGATCATATCCCTCAACAGAGCTTTGTTTTCTTATTTCCCTCTGTTTCATCTTATTTAATTCAGTTCATCTTATTTCTGCAAATGTTTAATTTTGCAAAAATCGGAAGAAAATACAATGATGATAAAAATAGCAAACTATTTAAGATAATACATAATAAATAAACAAAAAATATAATGATAAACTCAAGAAATTAAATACAATGATGATAACAATAGCAAACTATTTAAGGATAATACATAAAAGATAAACAAGATATATAATGATAAAGGACATACATGAAAACATTATCATTATATCAAATTAACGATCTATATAGATACTGGTCGGTGATTAGTCATAATGCAGTCACGTGACTAATACTGCGAGGATCAAAATTGTTATATTGCGAGGAGTGACGTCACTTCAGATAATATAATTCCAAGATTTGACAGGCCCCTGACGGGGCTAGAATGAAATGATGTGTATTCACGTAGACCATGTAGTATAACATACCATACTGTATAAGCCTTGCCTATCGTAGTAATATATAACACTTGAGAGTCCCCCTTGGGAGACTTACTTTCCCCTCGAGACAATTTTTCCCCTATATCATCCATTGGGGAAAATATAACTCCAGCAGAGATATCAAGTATTATATTACCTCTCAAAAGGTAATATCTCTATGATATAGAAATATCAATGGTTGACATTTTTCCCGCTAATTACATCAAAGAGTGAATCTTTTATTCTTTGTGGCATTATCTAAGATTTGTGTACTTTTGCTTGTTGTAGTTAGGATAAAAGCAAAATTTTATCCAAGGGGCCCGTCACAAAAAAAAAGTTGCTTGACGAGTTATTAGGCTCGTTTGACACAATGACATATCCTCTTTAACAGTTTAGCAGACACAGGGATAACAGTGATGATTGATATCGTCATAATTTATATTCTATTGAATAAGTATGATTTACACACTTTGTGTTGAAAAGAGAAATCTGATCCATAAATGCCAGAGATAGAAGGGGGTGGGTGGGGAGAGATAGGGAGAGAAGGAGAGAGATAGAGAGAGAGAGAGAGAGAGAGAGGAGGGGGGGGGAGACAGAACTTTGGTGTAGTCAATATACATGTATGTGCGTATGTATAGTGGCTGGTGGGGCGTTGATATGCCGTTATGATTGATATGAAATCTACGTGACAAGTCTGTCGAGTTCCCGAGACTTGCCTGTGGTCTATTCTCCAGACACCTCCATTTGAACAACAATAGACTGATAGTCTGCTACTTCAGATCAACAGTGATGAAAGCTGAACCAAAGTATACGGAGGTATACTTAGCGGCTCAGATACATGACGACATAAATAGAGAAATCTTGGACATATGCGAAGCAATTACTCATTCGTGCCATCATCGAAGATTTGTGATTGAAAGAAACAAAGAACTGAAATGGATGGGACGAAACCAGCCGTAACATGACTGCAAAGAGCTCACCTTGTTTTAGCACCATCCATGGTGGGAAACAAAATTTGGCTCCAGACAGCGTGAAATTATAATCTCTCCGCTAACAGAGTAATATGACGGTTTCTTGAAACGATTGCAAACATTGCATTAATTTTAGTAGCTCTCAGTAGAATGTTTTTTTTTTCAGATGAAACTTTCTCAACTGGCAGGCGTAGACAATATTAAAGATCTGAAATTAAAGGATCATTTTAAAAGCCTTTTTAAGACAATTATTCTTAATGTGAAATCATTAATATGCAATAATTTTATTTTCCATATAAAGTAATCAAAGATAGTATATTTAACGCTTACATAAAAAAGAAATGCTATGATACATTATACAATCAGTAATTTTGTCCTTTTTTATTTCGATAAATGAACTAAGTAAGCAATTAAGATTATATTGTTCGACTGTGTATAAAAAGTTTTCAGTTTCAGTCCATACATGAGAATGACAACACGAGTAGCCGACAACAAAATAGAAATATAATTCATAGCATAATAATCACGACAATCTTTAAAGTTTGGACACAATAATTTGGATTCAAAGGAATCGACGATATACTGTTTCCAGGCAAAGAGGGAAAATGTATATGGAAAATGTAAAATTATGGAAAAGAGAAATCCACAAGAAAAGCAAAGCCTGTAAATTTTGTGCATTATTCTTGACACAGAATATGCTTGATAGGGACCGAAAATAAAGAGAATGACGACTAAAGGATTTTGTTTTATATCCTTAAAAATCGTGTTTTTTAATGATTTCAGTTGGACCTACAGACCTCTTTTTTTTTGGTAGACTTGCTCGAAATAGCCGCACTCTCTTTCTTCAACTTGAGTGAGAGAGTGTTAATGTGGAATATCAGTCCATGTTTCAAACGTATGAAAACCTTGAAGGCGTAAAACTTGAAAACTTAAACGAATTTAACCAACATGGAATGTTTCAGTAGAATTCGACAAGTATGAAAGGTGATCTTTTGAATTGCCATTTTAAGAAATCCAAACTATATGATGATGTCGCCTGACGAGTGCATACCACTGAGTGGTGAGGATTTTTCTTACATATTTTGAAAGGAATATAAAAGAAGAAGCTACACGCTCTATGTTATTTGCATCTAATCATTAATTGAACTTGTAATGATTTTTACCCAAACGATGGAATATTTTTGTTTGAAAGCCGTGTATGCATATCATTAGTTATCAAGTCTTATTTTACTTACAAATCATTGAGAAAAATAAAAAATTATGAATAATTTTCAACACTAATATGAATGAAATAAACAGATTATATATGCTGCGGTTAAATACAGCTTTCTATGAGAGAGAATTAATAACGAGCACGTTGCAAAGTCAGACAGCCCAGAAACACTTGACTTGATTTGATTTTCACCACCTTAAGCCAGAGTTGCAACTTGTTTTATGATCTCATGTCACAATGAAACCAGATCTCAGCTTTGCCCTGAAGAGCAACTACATCCAGGAAAGACAGCTACTGAGCAAACTAGAATAAAGGTCAACTTCAAGTTTGTTGTTATTGTTGTTGATCACAATGAATCACTACAGTTACCTCCTTCGAAGCAAAACTCATGAAAAATTAGTCATAATCTCATCCAGTGACAAAGCTGAATTTTCATACAGAAATTTTCTTTCTCCTCCTCGGTCCTATTCAGTTGAGCTGTGAGAAATATTTTCATTAAATTACAAAGTGAAAAACTGTGAACATCGAAATTATTTTCTTGACCTATCAACCAACCTGTGGTTGCTCTTTACGGCTTGCTTTCCACTCACATTTGCGTTAATACGCCCCCACACGGTGACATGAGGTAAAGCGTGATCTTCTCTTCAGTGAACTCCGTGCTGGACGGACGCTGGTGTACGTTACACGTGAAGTGAAGTGACAGGCAGCAGTGAGACGTACGGCATACTTGAACTTATTTCTACCACATGCCAGAATCTCGACTTCTGTGTTGTCGGGAGTGTAAGTGCAAAATTTTATCTGTTGACGGCTAACAACCACAGTTCGTGTAGAGTTTGGCGGAAGACATCCGAGTCATTCGTGTCCACCTCGCCTGTATCACGTGAATGGGATACATCATTAAACCCCTCAAAGGAAGTTTATATGGAATTGATTTGATATAGATCGAATATAATTATGATCTATCGCTTGATAGAAATACAAGAATCACATGAACACACATGCAGTTGTGAGTTATCAAGGGATTTGAGGAATAAAATACAAAATCTGCAGGAGAGCAAATCACAAATTAAATTACGAGAAAAGAGAAATGTACTATGATAAAGAAGATAGATAGATAGATAGATAGATAGATAGATAGATAGACAGACAGATTGACAGATATATATATATATATATATATATATATATATATATATATATAGATAGATACATAGATAGATAGATAGACAGACAGATAGATAGATAGATAGATAGATAGATAGATAGATATATAGTATAGTATAGATCGGTAAATATATATAGGTAGGTGGGCGGATGTATGGATGGTTACATAAGAAGGTAGATATTAGAGAGAGAGAGGGAGAGAGAGAGAGCGAGAAGGGGAAAAAGTTTTCAATAAAAGATGACAACAAGGATCAATGTTAAATGCACCTACTTTAAATTCATATCACAACTTGGTCTGTAAAGGCATCAGTGAAATAGTGCATCAGAAAATACCAATCAAACAAAAAAAAAATGTGTATGTACTTCATTCAACTTTTTGGCAGATTAGACGGAATGAAAGTTCCTTAGAAATATACACAAAAAACGATGGAGTCATCCAACCACAAGAAATTGCAAATGAACAAGACTTTGAGGTCTCCGTACAAAAGCAAAGTTACGAATCCACCATCCACCTTATCCGTAGTGGCACAGTGGATAACACCCCTGACTATCAATCGAAGTTCCCGAGTTCGAATCCCGGTCAAATGCCTACGTCCTAAGACAAGATTTTTTACCCACCATGTCCCTCTCGACCCAGGTATATAAATAGGTACCTGGTAATACAAGGATAAGGATAAGGATGATTTGATTTGATTTGATTTATTGGTTCCTGCATTATATCATTGCACATGCAGATACATACACATTTATTATATACATTGTTGTTGCCATACATATACATAAACATTAGTTGTCAACAAAGTAAGTTTCTTCATTGCCTTTACAATGTACAACAAAACATATCAGCAATGCAATGTACAATACAGAAGGGCTACAGTTAAGCATTGCTTGATTTGCATGCAGCCCTCGTACATAATACATAACATATAGGAAAATAGGAGGGAGGGATGACTTGCATAGAGATAGGATAGACGAAAGGAGAAAGGAAGGGAGAGGTCTGTTTGCTTTCGCTAAAGGTCTACACAAAGTTAGATCACCTGGATCGCAGATCAGTAAAGCATAACAAAGTATTTTCTCAACGAGGTACAGGTACAGTTACAGGTCATGATCGGTTACATAACATTACACAATGAATTAAGGATTAAGATAAGGATAAGGATAAGGCTCAGGATAAGGCTCAAGATCAGGATCAGGATCAGAATAATGGAAGAGTTCTCTGGTAGAGTAGTGCCAACACCGCAGAAGCTACCCAGGATAATAAGACCAAGACCTTTATTGCTTCAACAAAATTAGAATCGTTACATTAGCACTGAATGGTGCTGGCGTAAATTCATCTCACGGTTCTTTTATGAATAAGACTTCTCCAACGTAGCCTTTAGTCCAAAATATGTTATTTATAGTATGATGATGGAGGATGAAAAATAATTCGGTTTTTGTCTTGTCATAATGATCACTTTAATGTCTGTGTGTGCGTTTTGTGTGCGTACTCGTTTTATGTTCTGTTTCCCGAGGACTATGTCAAATTGTCTTGTTGCATTATTACTATAATTTTCACGACTCACGAGGGGACTGCATTCTACAAGCTTGGCTTTTTAGCAGTCCCCTCCATTTCCGACCTTTTCTTTCTTGTGATTCAGTCACATTTTGCCCATGTATTTCTTCAACTATAGTATGTTTATTGATTCATGTAAACAAATGACGTGTATCTAAATTTTATTTGGAAATGTAATAGTTACATTGTACTTAATTTGTTTATATGAAATTGTCATACTATATGCTTTGGCCGGAAATGAAATAAAAATGAAATGAAATGAAATGAAATGTGTGTTAATAATTGAGTCTTGTCAAATCTATCAAAATCTCGTAAAAGCCATGGAAAACTGAGGCAAACGTGATACATCCTATAGATAAGTGATACCCACTACGCTTACCATAATGTAATTTAGACTAATATAAAGGGGACTAAATCTCATTTAGAATCGTAGATAAAGCGAGTAATTTGTTTTACAGGGGCTTTTGTGTGGAAAAAATGAAGTAAATGAAGTATCTCAGCCATTTCAAAGTCAACTTTCATCAAAGAAATTTTTAACTCCTCATAGCATTGTATGCCATTTAATATTTCATGTAAGTGCATAGTTTCTAATTATCTCGCAAAAAGTTATAATCTGAATCCCCATCTCAAACAAAACAATATCGTCCCTTTAAAATCTTCATCTTCATGGGAAATGAATTAACTCCTTGTGGGACGACACTCGACAAATAAAAACAGGAAAACGAGAAGCAGTGTACCTGTGTGTCCTCTCTCACTGTAATCTTTAACGTGGCGCGATGATATAATTATGATGACCCTTACTCCTACGTGAAATTCATTCAAAACATATTCCGCTGGAAGAAAAAATGCAGAACTTTTCTTTTAGTTTCATTGAAGCCATTGATTTAATCAATAATCTTGCAGCAATTCAAGCGTTGTTGTTGTGTTTTAAGGAAAGAAGAGAGAGAAAAGAAAGCAAGCGTTCTGTAGTCTAGAAGGTTTTCTGATCAAAAGTCGAGTAGTAATCTCATTAATCGTCATTTTCATGGAAAGCAGCAACTTTTCAAATCCTCATTTTGTTTTTACAGATTTGTCGTGTCAGAGCGCTGGCTCATCACTTCTGGTCACAACTGATTCCAAAGACCACCTTTTTGGCCCTGATTATAAAGCTCCCTATGCTAATCAAGTACCTTTTACGCCAGGAGATACTTTAATATCACCTCTGGCAAAAAACAAAAGCAAACTGACAAACAAACAAATAAACAAATATTAAAAAACGAGGAACGACTCCTTTTGCACTTACTATTGCATACCGGTGCCAAAATTGTGTTTCACTATCGGCGAACTATCATAGCTTATCCTAAATCTCACTTTGCCCTGCATCACCACGTTGGTTGTATGGCAATAACTCATCGATACTGTCTTTAAAACGAACTTGATGTGGCTAGAGTTGCCAATATAATGTTACTATCTTAATGAGAATTGAAATTTGTTGAATTTTATCGAACTGAAATGAATTTACACCCTCCAAAAATACTTTGTATTTGATTCCATAACTCTGAACTGAAATTCTCACCAGAGATACAAATTTGTTTAATGCTGATAATCTTCATTTGACATAAACACATGAAAATGATATTTACTGAATACTCTTGGAGGTAGTCGACCTTTCTCTCCTTCTCTCTCCCTCCCTCTCTCTCTCTCTCTCTCTCTCTGTGAAATTCGTTCATCTCCCGGCGAATGGTCTTGGAGCATTTTTCTCCCCTGAGCTTCATCATCCAAATTGGAACGGTTTTTCCCGTTTGACCCCGTCTGTTTTCAGCCGACAAAGTCTCGTAATTGGATTGCGCAGACAACCTGAAAGAAAGGAAGGGAAGAGGGAAAACAGAGAAGAGACAGAATGAAGGAAAGAGAAATAGAGAGAGACAGAGGGAGATGGAGAAACAGACAGACAGACAAACAGACAGACAAACAGACGGAGAGACAGAAAATGGCACACTGACTGCGCGGTCATTGTCATATAGCCGTTCCGGTAAGCGTCCCGCTTCTTGCAAGGCAAATGTCTTCCTTCTAAATTGGATTGTAAATCAGGTCTATCCTTGCCGAAGTGACAGTAGAAATCGCATTGGATTATCGCAATTAATCGAAAATGTTGATTCATGCTTCCGCCATCTCGGATCCACCTCAAACAATGTCGATCTTTCTCGGCGGGTCAAAACGCGGGTCCAAGGGGTTAAGCTTTCGAAGAAAGAACGGGGGAATGAGAGGGGTTACGGTGGTACCCACCCGACCACCAGTCGTCAAAAAGGGGGGCAACTATTGGTGTCAGATGGTGTCGAGATGATGGAAAATATTAAAGGCTTGTTCCTTTCTTACACGGAGTTTTAATTTTTCTTTAACCCGCAAAAAGTTGCTGACAAGTAGACTCAGATAGATGGGAGTAGTTATCGGGGGAGAAAAGGGACCTTAAATTTTAAGTCTATAAAGATGTCATCCGTCGTGTGATTTTGACAAATTTCCTCTCGTTAGCTGGATCTCGAAGGAGATGCATGGGTTCTGGCAAAGACAAATTTGATGAAGAAGTTGTGCAACGCGACTACGTCTAGTGAGTGGGGCAGATGGTGCCGAGTCATTTCATTGTAGTTTGTATTTACGATAAGTGATGGTCGATCAACAAAATCATATTCTACGTCCTTTTTCGACAAGCAAGTAATCATGTTAGAAAGCTAAGTGGTGGAAAGCCTGCCGGAAAAGTCTCGCAGAAAATTGTGACGATGCCTTTGTTGCAATTCGAGTCCCAGTGAATGGTGCGAACAACTATTGAGCAGACTTCCCCGGCGTATTTAATAAGTTCATTATCAGATATAGCTCTATATCAATAAAAAGGATTTTCTAACGAACATGCATGTCAACTCCAGCAGAGTGTGTGCGGCGGCTGGAAAAGAGTTTCCAGACTTAGTTTTGGGGACTAAGCTCGGCAGATGGGTGCTGCCAACGGAACCTTGGGCGGCGAGAGGCCGCGGACAACACTCCCCTAAACTCGCCCGTCTCCCTCCTAACGAACGCGGCCTAGCGCGCAGCCATGATCGTGGCTGTGGACGTGTTTTATCAGAGAGTGGGGGTTGGCCAGCCCTGACAACTGTGCGCATTTTTTCTCCCTCCTCTTTTCGAGTGAATGGGGGCTGAAAACTGCAACAGATGGCACCGACAGGTGATGCAGTGCACGGCCGCCAAACCTCTACAACTAGATTCACGGCGCAGCTCGGGCGCGCCGGGCCCCCAGACCACCTCCAATTTGACTAAATAATAAGAATTATTATTATTCAACGCCCATTTTTATTATTTCTTAATTTCATGGCTGTACAGGGGCGCTGCCGCAAGCAGCAAGGCCTTCCCACGATATCTACCTCCCCGTGGCCGCCCCGCGGTCGGGACATACATCGCATGTCGCTGGCTGCCTTGGCGTTGTTCTCGTACAACTCTGGTCGTCTTATGGCCTCTTTCTTTTCTTCTTGATCTCGCTCCAGAATGTGATTTGAGTCGAACTTATGTTCGAGGAAAAGAAAGCCCAAAGCTTGAAAGAAAAGGTGACAGCGGGTAGGCATGCATAGTCTTCAACGACCATATGGTAGGACTTAGGCGGGAGCATCTGTGTGGCTACAAGCCCAGCAAACAGCCGTGCCGAATTGTTGACGTCGACTTGCACTTCAAACTTTTGAAACCAAGAAGTGGGTAAAGAAAACAAAGAGAAACAAAGCCGAGACAAGTCACTAGACCCTTGGCAAGCATCAAAAAATCTCGAAATCGGCTGGGAGAGCACCGAGGACAAATATGGCGTGTAGTAAGGGACGAGCGCTTTTCGAGAAACTACGGTAACGTGCTTTCAAGTTTGGAGAAAGTTGAGTGCCGAATTTCGGGCACATAACGTCTTTTCGTCAACCTGCCCGCACATCCGTTCATATACACAGGCCGGGCACTCGCTTGACAGGGCATAGGCTCACACACATTGTACTGTCCTAGTTGAGATGGTGCTCCCTCTTACTCTCCTATTGGAGACCCTGGCTGAAATTTTCTTCACTATAATAATGCTTCAGGCAAAGGGTTGACCAGGGTATTATTGAGTTAGCCCGAAAGATTCGTTTGGAATTGGATTTACAAAGGTTACCCAAGGTCGCACGTGCTAATCTCTTTTCAGGCGCAATTCCAACTTTGCATGTGTACGCATGCGATATCTTAGTTCATTGGTGTATATAGAAATTGAATTGATTTATTTTGTTTTTTTTCTTACGTGCTTGAAACATGGAATATGAATAATTCAGATTCTCGTATTTTGAATTATCAAATGTAACTAAAACAAAGAAAACATTTAGCTAAAATCAAAACTCTTCAATTTTGCCGTGTTCAATAAGCTTATCTAATCTAATCTAATTAAGAGGGCTGAATCTGATTGTCATGCATACAGAGGAGCTTTAAAGACTGCAATGGGTAGGGGAACATTAATGTGTAAACTCAAATTAGACCATAGAAGTATCAAATTACATCGTTCATTATGACGTCATTGCTTCTAATCTAGTTATTATGCGTGAGGTTTTGGGGAATAATCTAGCGAAAGCAAACTTCTACGTAACAACCTAAATAATAGCAAAGCTGCATGTTTGGTCCAAAGGTGAGGAGGTCGTTTCGTCCACTTAAAAACCAACCTTTGTTATGACCATGGGTGCTCTTCTCTTGTCAACGTGGCTAAAGGTGAGGATTGTTTGTACATCGCGTTAGACTACTACTCGCGAGAGCTGGCCCCCTAATTGATTCCTCTTACACTTTCCATAATATTAATGCTGCGTTGAATCTTTCTTTCCTTAACTTGTCCTGGCCTTCGACCCTTGTCACTTGTGCAGGTTGCCTTTCATGACAATACTTACCGCCAGGTAGTGAAAACTAGTCTCAATATATTTCTACATTCTTGTCCACCATCGATCGAATTTATTCTGTCGTGTTCTGACCATTGCATTTCATTGGCATCAAACAAAAACTAGAGATGTCAAAACGTCCTTGTAAAGTTTATTCGTGTCAAGAACAAAGGAAACCGTAAAGAAGTTCTCCAGTTACAGGAAGAGTTTAATGGAGTCTGTGACAGATATTATTGTCTATTTCATCACGCACCCTAATCTTCAAATGCCATCTAACGATATAAAAATTATCAATTGACAATACCCAAACCATATCTTATAAGTCGATTGAAATATACGTTTGCGTAAGTTTGAAGTCGGATATTCAAACTCTTCGTTGCTCCGGGCACTACTAGAATGACGCGTCACAACCTGTCAATCAGCACGTAACAGGTGCGATTAAAAAACCGCCATTTTTAGAGGTGGAAAAGGGAAACTATCGATATCCTGTAACCGATAGTCATCTTTCGAAGGCTTACTCGTGCGACAGTGTGCTGACATATCGCTCAGACGATGAAATATCGTTTCCGACCATGGCAGACCCCTAGCCCAAGGTCAAGTTGAAGGAAAGCTGACTTTTCTATGTCAATAGTGGACGCGCGTGCGTCAGCGCGTGGAAAACCGCACGTGCAGTGTTCCGTAGCGAGTGGCTCGCATGCACTGCGCACAACTGTACTCTCTTACTTCTCATATCTCTTGTTGTTGCTTTTGTTTATCGTCACTAATCACAAATTTTGTTCCTGGTGGAAGTTTGTGTACAAGCTCAGCGGAGAGGCGACGAAAGCCTACGTTGGAAACTACCAGAACATGCAGAAATGAAGATACACTGGCTATATTTCTCCACGGGCTCTGCATTTTAAGTTTCTTCTTTGAGCACAGCAATGAATCAGATCAATCCTGTATAAAATAAGTGAAACGTTATGGTCTTTTGAACTCTGTAACTCGACACAAATCTCGTTGTTTGGACTGGAATAAGAGCGTCTTGGCAAGATATAGGGCATAGTACTGAAACTTTTCTGGCAAAACTGTCTTTTTTTTTGGGGGGGGGGTGGTAAGTTGGTAAGTCTTTTTTTTTCTCAAGGCGGTTGCAAACTATTCATATTAGAAGTTAATTCTTATACCAGGTGCGTTCTTCAAAACAATCCTTCAGCATACGTCCATCTTTTGACAATTATTTGCCTGGGTAGCACATCTCGATTAAAAGGGAAAACATGCCTTCTTGGTGGAATTTGGTGTAGAGTAGTAACAACGGAAATAATAAAAATAACAAGGAAAACCATTAGAGGAGGAATACAATACCATAGGATCAGCTGCAAGTTCGCTTTCACAAGCTTGTCCCAGCGCTAAATGAATTTATTCACAACATTGATTAAAATAATGTCAAAGGAATTTGATACCTCCTGCTCCTTCTCAATCAACAATTTTCGTGTATTTTCTCCAAACATCATCATCTCGATTTGATTTCATTGTTAGTTCTTAGTCTACGCACCAGAACGACATTCTGGTTTTTCCCATGAACCGCCACTGTGACTGGCCCTATGCGGGAACACTGCTCGGGAAATCGCTGCCGTGTACTGTAATACGATGCTGCATGATGCGTTATTTACTGTACACATGGATAATGTTATTGCTAATATTACTTTAGTATAAGCTCGAATTTCGGCTACCAATATGTTGTAATGTAAATTATTGAGAGAGAAGAGAGAAAGATATAAACAGAGAAATGAAACACCTAAAAAGAGAAGAGTTATGGGTAAGGTATATGATATCCTTCTGACTATATAACTGTATATACACACTTACACAATGTATATACTTATTCATTTATCTATAGCTAGATGGCAGATAACAACGAGAAAAGAATGAATGAAGGGAGAAAAATAGAAAACACGAAAATAGAATAGTAAACGAAGACGTGGATGTCATTGCTCCAAAGACATCTAGGAGAAAGTTATGATTTAACCACGGAGCTACGATTGGCTCCATGATTTGACAGTTTTCAAGAATTTGACGTCACGTGATGACGTAGAGAAAAGAAAAATCGCGAAGAACACAATCAAACAATGAACATTAAAAAAAAGAAACTAAGAAGGTAACTGAATTACACTTCAGACAATGACGGCATGACTGATACACGCCTCTAAAAGTCGGGACCAGACATCATACTTTGTTTTGTTTTTTATTTATTTATTCATTTCGTTTTGTTTATACAGGGTGGCCCCGTCAGTAATCAAGTACTGTTTTCCAGAGGGCCCTGTAGACAAACACATACAAGATAACAATCCTAACAAATAAAATAAACATAACTCAATACATCCGACAGAATAGAACAGTATTTGCTAAAAGTAAGACAATGAGGAATGAAACCAAAGTAACAGTTTGCAACCAGGATTGAAAAAAAGCAACAACTTAATGACTGAATATACAAAGAATGGACCCCCTCCCTCCCATGATAACAAGTGCGGATATAATATGTCAGAATATACTTGCCTGAGCAAAAAACAAAAGAAATGCCACAAACCAAACAACTTTTCTGTTAATCTACCAACTCAAAAACTGTTATCTATACCAAAAAAAAAAATCAATTTGCTTAACCCTATAAAGCCCAAGCTATTTCGACCCCTTCCAGGCCCAAGGGGGGAGGGGGGGACATTGTGTTGTGTCTGAACTACTGCAGGCACTTGTTGCGGATAAACCAAAAAGCCGTCGAAGGAGTTGCATCCTCCATCCCAAACCTTTCATATCTCTCCCCTTATTTCTCATTCATCTCACTGAATATGACTCTGGTTCATCCAGGAACCTTTAGTGATTTTGCCCCAATTTACACTCATTCACAGAATTAAAAATGTTTCCATAAAATTTCAATTTTAATTTCAATTTCAATTTTTATTTTCGTTTTTCTAGATGGAAAATACATAAAGTGTAAAAAAAAAAGTATGATATACACCCCCAAAAAACAACAACAAACCAGCAAACAAACAAACCATAAAACATAGCGGGCGATGTGTCAGTTTCAATCAAAGTAAAAGAATGCTAACGAAAAATACGATGCTAACCTACTTAAAAGCAAGCTTGTTGAGTGTAGGTCCCAACAAAATTAGCACATAGCATTTAAATGGGAAATTGTCCATTTTCTTATATATATTTGTATGTTTTTTATTTCCTTTTTTGAGATTCTGAGACTGCCATCACTATCAAGCATGTGCTTAAAGACGGCAGGCTCCTGCATGTTTTTTCTTCCTCTTTATTCTGAAACAAGTGTATCCTCGATTCCTTTGATCTTATTGTTATGTTTATACCTTAAAGACTGTGACTATGACACTATGAATGTAATATAATATTTTTTTTTCTATTTTGTTGTCAGATACACGTGTTGTCATTTTTTTTCAATATTTGATTTCCTTGAAAAAAAATGCAGAAATAAAATCGAACTGAAACTGAAATGAACAAAAGTATAGAGTGAAGAACAGGATGAGGAGCACGGGTACAACTAAAGACCAAACTAAAGACCAAAAAAGACTATTAATACTCAAGGTACAGAAGAACAAAACACCACTTCGCATGCTGCAAACAAATTAAACATGAGTATCATGCCAAGTACCTCATGAACACGGAATATTCAATAGACAATTGACTATATATATTTGCTTGTTCATGAGACAAAAGAATAAGTACATATCGTAGAATTTGAAGAAAACTAAATTTTTCTCGAAATACATTTCTACACGACAAGGTTACTTTCGAATCATACTAGACACTTGCTAGATGCCAACGAGGCCTTATGGAGTATGCGAAACTAATGATATCGTCCAAAAATTTTGTTTTGTAGGCTTCAAAACGTGCTTGGCTGCTACTCAAAGAATCGGCCAACACACAGTCCATGCATCAATCAAAAGCGACAAATCTCTGGCGGGTAGCAGCGAACTGTAAGTGGATGTTGAGATCCTGCTGTTATGCTAAAGACTGTAGCTTGAACGTACAAGCGTGCTGCTTGAACCAACTTAATACCGACTTTTATTTGTATGGTTGACACTTAATCACGTGAGTCATTGCTTCGAACACCAATATACCTTTGTCATGCGTTTTTTGAATTACGGCACATTGGAAGCCAGTACAACAGAGGGGAAATATTGCAGTAATTATTCATCTGGATTGTTTAAACAACGAATTTCTAGTTATGTAGTCTGCAGATTCTGAAATAAATAAATAATTAACGAATAAAAGCACATTCCATCTACCACCAGACGCAAACTGCTAATAGTTGTAATTTCAATATCATGAAAATTATCCATTTAAACAAAGCTTAAATATGTTGTCTGAAATCAAAGCGAAATTTGTGGAATAGTGACGAGGTAGACTATCAAATCGTCTCTTAATTACTACCTGTCCCAATAAGTTTTCCGTGACAAAGACCGCCAATCTGACAATCACTTCTACTAGACTTTTGAATATGCACGTTGTTAACAGAAATTCATGATTCACCCATTGATTATTGACCCCATACATTGCTTTTTGTTCACTGTGTTCATTCAGCTTTCCTATAATTTTACACCGTTGTATTTTGGCTTGAGGAATATGATACTAATAATAGATTAGTAACGGAATGATATATGATATGACATGAAATGAAAGATAAGACAGAAGAGAAAGAGAGTAGGCTATCAACAATCTCGCTCCTGCAAAATTCCCCCTTCAAATTACATTTCTCTCTTCCAGAAACGTCTGCCAAATTGTGACATATAAAAAAAAAAACTGCCCCAACAAAGAGAGAAAGAAATCGTATATGTGTATTATTTGATAACACATATGCTTACATTATAATGTGAAGAGTTTTGAATAAACAATTCTAAATATCCGGGGACTCTTCGTGTTTCCAGCCTCCAGTGAGGCGTAAAGATATCATCAGTCATGGAAATAATCCAGGATCAGTCCATGCTCGTTGTTGAATATTCTGTAAGTTTGCCATAGCAAAACCATAGCGAAGATTCAAGGAATATAAAAATTAGCCAATAAATAAAAACACCGCCCCCCCAAAAAAAACCCACACACACACGCACGCACACACACACACCAACAAAAAACAAACAAACATACAAACACGTGAGAGTGATGCCCCTAAATGGACGTGTGTAAGCACCCAACCCTACCGATTTCTCTATCACCGTTTCAGCATCAATTGGTTGCCCATATAGGTTTCATTTTATCAAAATTGCAGTCGTCGGTGAACTGTGACAAGGGTAGCGTCATTGAGTTAATGAGATGCCATAGTAACAAGAAGATGATCGTTTTACTAAGCTTTGGTAGGCAGAGAGAGAGAGAGAGTATCTTAATCGTTTTCTTTCTGAGATGAGAGAGACTGGAGACACGTGCGCCTATAGTGATAATAGTTTCGTAGTTGCCATGGTAATAAAGCACGATGATGCTGTCAATGATTTGATGGTGTTGTGGGGGCGCTGTGGCATAGTGGATAAGACTCTTGACTCCCAATTAGGAGGACCCGGGTTCGATTCCCGCCCAGTGCTCACATCCTTGGACAAGATGTTTTTACCCACAATGTCCCTCTCGACCCAGGTGTATAAATGGGAACCTGTCAACGCTAGGGTAATAATAATAGCAGGGCCCTCTGGTAGAGCAGTGGCAACACTGAAGAGGCTATACCCTGGGTAAATAAGACCTTGTTATATATCATTATTTCATTCCATTCCATTCCATTCCACTTCATTTCATTTCATTTCCAACAGAAATGCAATTGCAGTACGACATCTGAATACATATGATTACACACAATCAGTACAACATTGTAATAAAAGAAGATACTGTGAACTGGAGTACGTGTACAATTAGATATACAGTCGCTGAGACTTTTACGACAATACCGAATCAAAATGCTGCTACTGTATCTGTGATTACCAAATTACAATGGCAATAATGATATTCCTTGAAATATTCTGTACCCACGTAAGCGTTATGTAATTACTTTGTACTACTTTATATGGAAAAAAAATATTTGATTTGAATTTGAATTTGATAGAAACGGAGGGATGTGGGTGGGGTGAGTGGGGCAAATATCCAAATGATAACGTTGATGATCATAGTGGATACTATGACGTAAACAATGACGAGTATGACGTAAACAATGAAGAGAAGAATTGAAGACAACGATGATGCTGACAATGATAATCATGTTGATGATGACGATGCTGATAAACTGATGATGATGATGTGTCCCTTTTCTCTGTGGTTCAGTCCATAGAGTTTGTGATAATGCACAAATTTTAATACATTGTTTTTGTTTTGAGATGTGTAATTGTTTTGAGGTTATGTAAGTTTATGTAATTTGAAGAGAAATCAAGCAGATAGTAGTCTCTCATTGCAGTGCAGTAGAATATGATCATATAGCAGTTGCGCGACAGAAATATAACTTATATGATTCTTCGTTGTTAATGGTAGTAATGATGGTGATGAGGGTATATGATGCTGTTGTTGTTAATGTTAATAATGATGTTGATGATGATATGGAAATATAATGATAATGGTAATGATGTACATGATGATGTTGCTCATGGTGATAATGATGTTGATGTTGATGATGATGATGATGATGATGATGATGATGATGATGATGATAGTCATGGTGATAGTGATGATGGTGATGATGATGATGATGATGTTAATGATAATGATGGTATCGATGTTGATGATGCCGATTAGATGATAGTGAAGTTGATGAGTTGATGATGAAGATAAAAATGTTCATGATAATGAAGCTGATAATGATGATGGTGATGATGATGAGTTTATAATGTTAATGATGATAATCTTGACGATTGGAATAATGTTGACGCTACTTTTGATAAAGACCTTGTAAATCAAGATGTTGATCCAGACAATCGCTGTCAATCTATCTATTTATCATATTTTATATCATTTTTCCTGGACGGAATGGGAAAGGCATGTTAGGAACCATGTTGGGCAAAATTTCATGACACAGAAAAGTAGTCACATTCTAAAATGATGTTACTATTATTAATAAGTACATTCAAAGGTCACAGTGATTACGTGAACAAGATATGATATCACTTTGTGTGATTATAACAAGGGCTGTAAGGCAGTACGACAATAATAACCTTTCGGCTCTAACTAAATTGACTATTTTTGTGTGTGTCTGTGTGTGCGGTGTGTGTGTGTGTGTGTGTGTGTGTGTGTGTGTGTGTGTGTGTGTGTGTGTGTGTGTGTGTACCAAAAGGACATCGAATTTAACGGAGGCATTTTTATGGACGTCAGTGAGTTACGCCATTCTGTGCAAGCGATCGGAGTAGCCTCATGCTGTCACGAGTCCCGCGCACATAAATGATGCATCTCATATTAAATGCCGCTACCTCACGGACGTATTTTCTTCCTCCACAAATCGATCGCTCGCCTGCTGATGGCAATCGGATACACAAGATTTCCTCTGTCAAATCCGGAAAGATCCTTAAAAGCTTTTTTTCTGCCAATCCTTCAAGGTATTTAAGGAGGAAGAGGGAAAGAAGTAATTCTAGACCTCTACTTGCTTTGTAGCTATTACCAACTTTAAGAAAACATCGTCATAGAAGAAAAAAAAACACGAAGAAAATTAGAGGGAAGAAAAAAATAGAGAGAAATGAGATAGTTGTCTAAGTGCGGGAATAACGTTCCTTGAAGACATGTAGGAAGCGTAAACAGAAAATGTGTGTATTCTATTGCTGTGCGCTTCTTCTCTTTTGCTCGCGCCTGATCAAAAACTTAGTGGCAAAAAATTAGGTACGGGAAAAAGTAGCTTAGAGCTGGATCCGCCAGCGCCTGCGGTTCGTCGAGGATGGTTTTTGAGGCTGAGCATCTCCCGAAGCTGGCGTATAGTAATGACTCCCAGCTTCGAGAGGCTCGCGTTTGCCCAAATACTTATCGAACGAATCCAATAACGCAGGGACAGAGTTAGGCACGAAGAATCAACAAATTCCTCGAATGCTCCTCAACGTCTGCAGGTCGAAGTCGTCTGCTAGCGAGTCAAGTTTCTGCGTTTCCATTTCTTGGCAGCTCCCCCCCCCCCCTTCATCCTCCGTTTGCGTCTGTGCATCTCAATTTTTTCCCTCTCTTTTTGTGTCGCTATTAAACCTACCATGCAGCGGATGACAAATGTCTGTTTGCGCGGGAGTCGACTTTATGTTGACCGTTCTAATTTGGCCGTTGGACTCTTCCATCTCGGACAGTGTCTTCCTAGAAGAAAGGAGAAATTATAGAGATATTAGCAAGAGGGGAGACAAATATGTGTCCGGAAGAAAAAAAAATGGCGCGCTGCACAGTTTGAGTGGCTGCTTGTGAACATTCATGCTACACCAACCACTTCCTTCCCAATCGGAAAAGTCGACGTTCGGGATTTTTTCCCCACCCAATGATATGGGGGCTGACAGGGACCATACATCAGAACTGGTCCTGTAAGCATCGGTATCTAATAGATTCCCACACACCACTTCCATCACATTCGTTAGAAAATCACAGTCGTTACGATTACAACATTACATTTCTCTCTGACTTGTTAATGTATGCAATTGCATTATTCTCCTATTAATTAATCTACTGCTCCTACATGATCGTATCATTGTTCAAAATGCTGATAACAAATCAAATTGAATCCAGTTAAATTCAAACTTCCGAAATAGCATAATACAGTTTACAAGAGACTGGGGAGGCTGACTTTCATTCATCAGACAATGAAAATAAGAGATGAGACTGAAATATCAACAGTCCTGTTAAATACAATTATATGTCGGGACAGTACGTTTTTTATTAAAGTTCTTAGAGACCGATTCTACTAATTTTAACATACTTCAAACAGTTGTTCGAATTAAAAAATTCTCTTCATATCACCATCAAGGTTGTGTAACTTTTTAAACTATCATACACAAAGAAAAACATATACAAACTCTTATGCATAGAAACACAGAAGGACCGTGACATCTTAAGAGCTATTTGAGAAGTCTACGTCCCTAAGCCCGACGGTAATTAACATATTTGAGATCGGCAAAGTAATATATGAAGTAGGGGATAATGTTGACTTCGTATCCCATCGACCAAGGCGAGTAAACTCTGCATGATGTGCAGTTTTCAAGTTGTGTGTGGTTTTCGCGCTATTAAAAAGGTAAACATTTCTTCTGTTATCATATACATGACATCGCTAGAGCTGTATCCCCAGTGAAGGAATAAAGGAAAGGTGGACGTGCAGGGCAGCTGTAAACGTTAAGGTTGATTTTTCTCTTCCAGTCATCTAGATATCGCAACAATAAACATACCTTATATTAAAGGGTGTTAAAAGATCCAACTCCCGGGCACTTGGTTGAAAGTTGGTGGGGACATTGATGGGAAAGGAAAAGGAAAAGGAGGGGGGGGGGGTGTTGTCTGGATAGAGGGCTTAATTAAGATAGGTTGGAGTCACAGAATGAGTGAGAAAACAAGCGACAGACCGCATGGGGATGAGGTGTAACCATGGAATGAGGCGGGAAGACAGATGCATCAAAACGCGACACGAGGGGCTAAAAGATTAAACTTCTGTCCGATGCACCTGAGTACTGAAATCGTACAAGAAGGATGATTGCGGAAGGGGTGGGGCTGCTGGGGGGGGGGGGGGTAAATGAGGGGGGCAGGAGAGGAAAGATGACAAAAATATCAAGACAGACTGTGGTACACATCATCGCATACCCGAGCAAATTAAAAAGACTCGCATTTCGCAGGCAATCAGAATAATGAAATTTTTCTCGGGCGCTCTCCCTTTCTCTCCGCGGCAGACGATCGTACAGAGAACGGGTCTGTGGGCGCGCGCTCCGGCGATCCGCACCACAACAAAAACTAATCAACTTAATGCATTTCGGTCAGAACTGAGAATCCTTCAACTCGTTTCTCCCCCTCTCGCCGTCTTTCCATCCCTCTTCCTTTCTTCCTCCTCTGTAAATCGCCGTAAATCGGATCTTGTGTCACCCCCTGCACGCTGCTGTCACTAGCTCATCAAGACTTATTTTGACATACTTCTTGCTTTATTTGTTCGCTAAAAAAGAAAGTATCACAGGGCGGCGGAACAATAAAACAAAGAGCCTTCCTTTTTTTTTGTACGCCGAAATGCTCATGAAATTTGCTGAACGCCTCGTGTCTTTGTGTGAGAATACTTACTTAGCTTTAAGATCTAAAAGGGAAAGCTAGACCAGACATACCATGACTTAAAGTGGCCTTGTGTCTTTGTTGTCATCATGAAATTTCGTCCACTATTTATTTCACGACCTCTGTAGCACACCGGCTTTAATTACTTAATGCACTACTCGTAAGAAGCATGCGTGTCGAAGAAATCCATTGCGATGCCATTTGCGTATCATCTCCTTGCATTAGTTGGTGTAGTCCTGTCAGGTTGGTGGTGTATTTCTAACCACAAGTCCTTATCCTTTCTATCATCCCCTTTCGTTAGAGTGGAAATGGCTCGAGTTCTGTCTATGGGGAAAGGACTTCATGCTCATGAGCTCTATGAGGTCTTTGCACAAGTGTATTAAGAACAGCCAATGACATGCATAATTCTTCAAGACCGAATTTTGTTTTCTTATTTTCTATGGGATGATGGGGGTGCTTTGAGAATACTCTCACAATCAATAGAAAATATCAAAATGTGAATGTTTCAATTTAAGTTTCTTTATTTTGCTGTAAAAATACATTTGAAGACATTTTTCTTTTTTCTGTTTTGCTTTGCCAGTAACCCAAAGAGAACGTAGCGCGACAGTTTGCAGTTCTTTGTATTTCTTAGTGAATGTATTTGTTTTTGGTCTGAACCTTCTGAAATGCCTAAGAAACAACACTTTCTGCAAATGCCTAACACAAGATTTTAATCGTTGAAGTCGAAGGACACAACTTTAATTTTATCAAATTATATTTTACAACAGCTAGCACTACACACAACTGATATGACAACAACCTGTCACTAATGTCATTATTTCCAAGCCATGTTGCCACAACAAGCAGCATTGCTGCCATTATCAACACTAAGCGACGGCAACCACATCAGCAAGCGTCAAGCACTACCATCACAACAACCAATAACGCCATCGACAACACGAGGGACAATAAGAACGAGAACAAGCAAAATAAGTATCTAAACAAGACACCGTCAACGCCATCTTTCCCCTAAAAACCACCATCACAATATCCACAACAGCTCTACCTCTTTTACCTATCCACTTCGTCTACAATGCTGCTATTTTTATGACAATTAAATGAGCTATCCTCTCGTTACGGATGAACCTTCAGATATTTTGGAGAGAAAGTGTTGTCTCTCATCTCTGAATACGCCGTTTAACCCCGCTTCCTCATTATCTATTAGCCTTATACCATCCACACAGCCGCAATATGCACACGGGGAAGAGTTCTTACAGCTAAACAACCGGCTACCAATAGATAAACAATTGCGCATGCGCGCGCGCAACCATCTCCTCATCCCATCGAACAGGTGGCAGATAGGTTTCCGCGTCCTCTTCCTGATTAGTATCTGGGTTCCTTCAAATTGCACTTCATTACGAAATATGAAGAGAACGGGGATGTGAGGCCCGGTGACAGAGGGTAAACGGGCATATCAGTAATTTTTTGCTCGGTCTCATTTATTTTGATTGCGATTTGTCAAGGAGAAAATGAGTCCCCGCCGCTGATTGTTTTTGATTACCGATTTGCGCTCTCGGTTTATGCGCGGGGATAGTTCGCGACCGCCAAGGATAGTTGCTCTGGCGCGTCAGCTGAACGGCGCGGAGCTACACTCGGCTATCACCGCCGCGGTGCGACGTAAATCCCGTACTGTCCACTGACAATGACTCCCCGCTGATATCCTCCAGAATAAAGAAGAGGAAATCCCGTACAATGGTCATTTTCCTGCCGCTAACAAGCTCGGGATGTAAATGCACGATGAGCACACGCCTGCCAAAGAAGGAAAAAATCAACCTAATTCCTTTTCTCTCCATTTTCCAGTGCGTCAATCTCTCTATTTTGATACGAATCTAATGATTACACTGATTAGAGGATCAAGGTTAGGTAGATAATGAGGCAAAGGGCTCCAAGTGATGGCGAGGGGACAAAACACTTCGCACGCGCCAGAAATCAAATTTGTACATTTATCATGTATTTGACAGGGAAATAATGTCAAATTTCACTTGTAATACAGTCATCTGACTAATTTGCTTGAATTATCAACGTGCGCTGTAGATTCCATCGTGATGAGGTTACTTTCTGGTCTGAAAATTATCTTCAGCAAACAATCCCTACTGGAACCAACACAGTGTCCCACAATGTGAAACACAATGTGAAAGAAAGAGTGAACACATTAATTCTGAACACAATGTGAAATCTCTTCACACTGTTGAATTCGAGCTTTTTAACAGTGTGAACATATTCTGAAACATCAGCTTACATCAACAGAACTTTACTATGTGAATACCCTGTAAAACACACACACACACACACACACATACACACACACACACACATACACACACACACACACACACACACACACACACACACACACACACACACACCACAGTATGAAACAATCTTCACACCTTCGAGCGTCTTTCACATAGTCGACTCTGTTAACACATAGTGAACACACCGAGGGACATTGTTGTTGTTGTTTTTTTCCAGCAGGGATTTCACACATATATTCAAATTCTCAGATAATAGTTTTGTTTTTGCTTGTACAAATCTTACCAGTTGGCTACGACAATAATTATTATCTTTCACGAGTTATTATCACCAGCTGAATATGGGTTATCCATGCAGCCATCTTCTCAGATGGAAAATGAACAAACAAACAAATGTTGTTGATTTTTCTTTTTTGTATTCAAAATGATTTTGCACAATCTATCACATTATTAAGTAGTAATGTAAGCATTATAAATATGTATAAACGTATTATCTAACACACACACACACACACACCACACACACACATATATATATATATATATATGTATAAATATATATATATATACATATATATATCTATATATATATATATATATATATATATATATATATATATATATATATATATATATGTACAAACGTGTTGTACCGCGATGATGATATCGTTTTCGGACTATATTGATAATAATATTATGTCTGTCGTTATTGTGTCATGATAATAACACTTTCCAGATCACAATTTCAGATGAGAAATAGTACTGACTCTGTCGGTTTCATCGGTCAACAAAACAACAAAGAGGCGTCTTGAAAATACATGAAATGAAAGGAAAAGAATGAAACCTCCATCTGCTCTTACGTTTACACAAGAAAATGTATATACAGATCTTAAAACTGATAACATATCTTATTCATATCTCTTTAATCTCGTCTTTCATCAATACAATATGTGGATATATAATATATGATATTCATGTATATTATATACATATGCATGTATATTAAGTATATATATCTTTATGCATAATACATACAAGCAGACTAAAGAAAGACAGAGATACATAGTCATTACATGTCTACATACATACAGGCATACGCATTTGTTATGAATTTTTTTTTCTACGTAAAAAAGAAGAGATGAGAGAAAAAATCTTCTTTCGTTTGAGACGAGAAAAAAAATGGCGGGTGTATAGGAGAAGGAGCGACGGAACTGGAGAAAGACGAGATCTGATCGTTCGATTGAATAAACTTGATATAAACTGGAGAGTTAACATTCATGACTGGGCCTTACCTACGTAGGCTTAAATAATCATACAGGCGTGTTCTTGGGTGCAGCACCGTGAAATACGCCCTTCGCGTACCGGAGCACGACTCAGCGAGCACGCTGTGGTCTGCGGCGCGATATACCGGCGCAGTGTCCAAAGCGTGAGAAACCGTGCCGCCGCCTGCCCCGCGAAAACCCGTCGACGGTGTTTGCTCTGCGGCCGGCGGAGCGGAAGCAACTGAAGGGTTTGCGTAGGCTCTGAGGGTTTCCTGCTCTCGTCAGCTTCGTCCTTCCTCCAGAAGTCCCTCGCATCCATTCCTCATCCTTCACCATGGCAACTGGTCGTCACATCATCCTTCTCACCGCTCGTGGAGGAGAACGTAGCGGAAATATATATATGACTATCATTCAAAGAAATCAATGATGACACCTTGATGAATATTTCCCTTCGATATAAAATGGCAGGAAAGTACTCTCATAAAATCATCACATTTTTAAAAAAGTAATGTATAAAACTATAAAGGAGAAGATGATATTTCGTTAAGGATGAAACTTGTTCTATGTCTTATTAACCGTGTTTTGCTGACAATAAAGCAAATAAAACATAACAAAAAAGAGAGGGAAATATGACTAATTTAGCCATTGAGTGATTGCATGCTTATCCTTGCACGCTTATACAAATACACTACATAATCTACACGCACGTGTGCATAATACATTATGTGCATAGTAAAGACAGAGATTAGCTGGCATAACAGAGGAGAGAGAGAGAGAGAGAGAGAGTGTGTGTGTGTGTATGTTTGTGTGTTGTGTGTGTTTCTTTTATCTTTCTATCTTTCTATCTTTATTTCTCAACCTATCTATCTATCTATCTATCTATCTACTTCACACATGATACTATGTGAATAGAAGCCTTTAATATGTGCAGTGCAGACGGACACTCGATGGGGCCCTTTAGATATGAAAAAAAAAACCCAGGAACAACAAAAGAAGAATCTGATAAATAAGAAATGAAGATTTGCAAAATTGATAATTAATTCACAGTGGGTATACGAAATGAAAAGAAATCATAGTAACATGGCTAGAAATGTCATGATATTATAGATCATGGTTTACATAACATTTATGATATGCATTGTAAAAGAAGGAGAGGTGAAATAGCTCTCTATTCTCTCATGATGTCATTTTTTAATCATCATCTTTCAAAGTTGAGCCTATATTTCATGAATAATCGATAGCATCGCACAGAACTGTGAGTGAGTGTAAGCATCTCAAAACATGGTTTAACAGTGATGATGATAATGGATGTTCAAAATGTTATCCTGAGCTTCGAAAAAGGGGTTTTCCCTTCCCTTCTCGTGAAAAGCACTTTGTGGATTCAAATGCACAGGGGATACACACAAAAAATGTCTACTATAACAGTCCCAGATTATATCGTCGTCAGCCAGAATGAGGAGGTGTCACGTGATGCTAATTTTCAGGAAATGATGTCACAGTTATTTAAACTTCATCTCAAAGTAAAAGAAAAACGTATGGAAGGGAAATATTGCAGGCCGTTGTTGTCATTCATCCCACGGTCTCCAGTCAACCCTTCAATCAATAAACACCACAGACTGCAATGTTGAAGACTTAGGAAGATTTGTGAAGTTGAGCAAATTTAATGTCAACTCGTATACTTCGCTATTGTTCGGAACCTTCTGTCAACTCATGCGGCAATCATTAACATATCATCAAGTCACGTGACATTACTTTGCATACTCATAACAGTAATCAATATTAGGGGAAATATTAATCAGTCTATTTCACTATTAGCTTAATAATGATGATCTCACATCTCTTGATACCCACACAAAACAACTGTGAAATTTGAAATGCATTCTGTCCCCTCGTGATAATATATGAAAAAGTTCCGTTTGAAAGTAAACGCATCGATTTGCGTCTTCCCCCCAATTTACGTAAACAATTCTCCCAACATTCCTAGAAAGATTATCTGCTGCTCGCAAGAAATCATATCGAAAGCTTTCTTTTGAGCAATCTTGAGAAAGTGAGGTAGTTGATTTTGTTGTTATTTCTTGACAGATATTAAAGTGTATGAACGCTGATGAATGTATATGAATTGATAAGTCTTATCTAGGACGACACCCATTATTGTGTTTGCCACTCTAAACTTGACTGTTTTCTCTGTATGCATGAATTTGTGTATGTATATGAGTGCGTGCGTGTGTGTTAGTGTATGTGTGTGTGTGTGTGTGTGTGTGTGTGTGTGTGTGTGTGTGTGAGTGCGTGCGTGTGTGTTAGTGTATGTGTGCGTGTGTGTTATGTGTGTTTGTGTGTGCTACTGTTAATTCCCGTTTGCCAGAGTGTGCAGCTCGCGATATACGTTTTTTTTTTCAAATACAGTATATATATATTTTTTTCTTTTTGCTCACTTTGACTTCAACCATGATGGAAGAAGTCGCGACGTTGGGATGGAATTTTTCTCGCAGATTTCACCCATTTTGCTTGATTTCCCCAGACGGCAATTGTGGGGATTCCAACCTCCCAGCACTCCGGGGCTGGCTGGCTGGCTGGCTGGCCGCGTTGACCGAGCGGAGGCGGGAGCGGCTGAAGCGTAGGAAGCCTGATTCGCTTTGGCCTCTATCTATAGATCATGAGAATGTGGAAAAAGAGGAGAGGATGAGAGATAAAATTTCATCTTTAAAAGAGAATCGGATCGATAGATATATTGATATATTGATAAATAGATAAATATAGACATATTGATGAATAGATATATAAATAGGAACATATGGTATAGATAGAAGGATAGATATATGTAGATAGATGAATACATAGGTTGATAGATAGATAGAAAGATAGATAGATAGACGGTGACACGACATTTGCTCCTGCGACAATTGCTCCGGTCTTATTTTCTCTAAGGACTTAGGGTTAGGGTTAGGGTTGTGATAGGGTTTTAGGTTTAGTTTGATGTGAGAATTAGGATTAGGGTTAGGGTTATGTTTATGGGTTGAATTTACGTTTGGCTTAGCATGCAGATATATCATGGGAGTAATTGTCGCAGGAGCAAATGTCATGGAACCAGATAGACAGATAAATACATGGGTAGGTATTAATAGATAGAAGTATATATGGATAGGTAGATAGATACATAGGTTACTAGATAAATAGATAGAAAGAGAGATAGATAGGCATATATGTATATATATATATATATATATATATATATATATATATATAGAGAGAGAGAGAGAGAGAGAGAGAGAGAGAGAGATGAGGATTGCGAGATAGAGCAGGGGAGGAAGAAAAAGAAAAAAAAACAAGTAGAAAAAAGTAGAGGTGTTGACAAGAGAGACATTGGGAAAGAAAATAAAGGCTTATATTTAGAAAATGCTTAAAGATTGTGATGTATGGAAAGAAGGACATGGTAGAAAGAGTAATCAAAAGACAGAATCAAAGAGAGAGGGGACATGAAGAGACGAAGGTAGAAAGGGAAGAAGAAAAGGAGACCGAGAGGGGAGAGGGAGAGAGGGGAGAGAGATATATATGGAGGGATATAGAGAGAGAGGGAGAGAGGGGAGAGGGGAAAAGAGGGAGGGAGGGAGAGAAGGGGAGCAGCCACCTATGCATTATACCAAGGTGTCAGCGTCTTAAACCGACTGCAATCATTACGGGCGTAGAAAAATGAAGGAATAGGAAGGGGAAAAGACGGTGAAAGGGCAGGAAGAGGGAGGCATACTCGAGATGTTTTATAAATTGGAACAGTCGCTGTCTCTAGGCGCTTTTCATCAGTTAATGTGCACGGTAATAAAGGAACATATTTCTATCGACTCACTCGAGATCGTTCTGACCACGCCATCTAACGGGTCGTTTAAGCCCTCTTCGTCCTCTAGATTTGGCATTTTTTCCTGGCTATTTTATCTTCCAAGGCGCAAAGCTTTTGCCGTGAAGGAGGCGTACGAGGAGGGCTGAATCCTTTCTACTTGATTACTCTTCGTCAATCCAAGGAAATTGGTTGGATCTAAAAGGGCTTTAATCGCAATCAAACATTTGAGCGGGAATCAGCCCCGACGTTTAGAGCAGACAAATTTTCGCCCAATAATTGCTATTTGAAAATGGCCGACGATGGCCGTGGTTTTGGTTCAGTTCAGATAGAAAAAGGCGGATGGTAAATTTTCAAACACGTTTGGGTCAAATCGATTTAGCAGAACAGTTTAAGGAAGGACTGAAGGATGAAAAGAAGAACTGGTTGATAACTAACGGATGAAAACATGCCATCTTGTGATGGATACTTGAAATATGAAGACCTATTATGTGAAAATGTTCATACACATATTCATATGACAAGAATGTGGCATAATTATATTCGCTGAGACATTGGGTTGTTCAACCGGGCATCACCAGTAAGAAGCCTATATATCAAGCGCTCACGTAAAATGGATGAAATGGATAAAAATCGGTAGCTTGCAAAGCTGGTTGTAATAGCTTTGGCAGAACCCGCTGAAGAGATTAATCTCATTTTTCATTTTCAAACGATTATCATTATCTCATTTTCATGTAAAGATGTCTTCGCTGTTTCCAATGCAGTAAAGTTTTTGTTTTTAAAACCTTGTTGTGACCTGTTGCATTTCATCTTCTTTTTTTTTCAACGCAAGTCATTCATTCCTCGATGTAGGAGGGTGGGAAGATACAAAGAGAGAATCGCTGGATGACATAAATAATAAATGATGGGAAAATGTGGGGAGCTCGGGAGGGATTCGACTGCAAAGTGAGTCCCCCTCCTCTCACTCCCTCCCCTATCTCCCCCCCCCCCCCCTCTCTCTCTCTCTTTCGTTGCTTTTCCATCTCTGTTGTATGCTAGTTTGGTAGTCCAACCGTTCACAATTACGCGCATCTGTTTTATGTACGACACTGCTGTGTAAAACAAAAGACGTAATTGGATTGCGGCAGACTATGATATGTCATCAAGCTCGATGAGGAGGTTACCATGGTAACGGGATGCGAGCCAGAGCGACCCACGACTTTCCTTAATGACGAGCAGTAAGTCAACCATGTGTCGATACCAAACTCTCAGCCCCAACACCCCAACATGCTTTGTGAGCATGCATCATGATTATGATTATTAACATTACAAATTGGTATGCATTGCCACAGTTTACAGACTTTAATATCTGGGCTTATTTTGTGTTTTTGTTTTCCTCCTTTAACGAGCAAGGCTGAATTGATGTTTCATGAGTCCAGTGACAAACTGGAAACTGGGGCAAATATTCGCCTATTACATCTGAATGGGGATGCAAAGGTTACAGAAACAATAACGTGTCATGGCATACTACGCTATAAACAGCAAATTTAACTCTTTGAGGATTACTGTCACGGCGTCTATCATTAACATTGTGTAACGACAGATCGCCCATGAGAATGAAGGGGTTAAATCATAATTCTCTCTCAACGTGATAATGCAAAAAGGGAGTCAATTCACAGAAAGATTAACTCGGGTACTGTCAATCATTCTACACAACGACATCTTTGCACAGCAACCTACTTTGCATTTGCACACTATTGCGCTATACGCAGACGTTGAACGTGAATACTGCATTAATGCATATCTCGACGAGATAGCTCATGTTTTATTCTTATTTTTTGATCAGCAAAGACAAGTGCATAGTCCAACGCTAGCTCATTCACGTCGGATGGTATTAAGAATCCAACGCATTTTTTTTTTTTACCAATTCAGAAAACTGGGATACAGTCAATGACAAACACACCGCACACACATACACACATACACACCAACAAATCCTGGAAACGATAAACGGACTTGAAGAATAATTTCTTCTTACTCCACTATGTTTGATATTGTCATTCTTATTTTTGTTTTATACAAGTGGAGAAATAAAACTTACTGAAATTTACTGAAACTGAAACTCGCATTGCATGATATCAATGATTTATTTTGGATTTCGTTTTCACACTATAGAGTAAACTTATTCTTCTTTGTATCGTCCTCAACAACAACAATAAACAGCATGCAGCTACATAACAACAACAACAACGACGACAACAACAACAACAACAACAAAGGCTTGTTTCATGTGGTATAATAGTGACATAAGGGTTCTTAATTGGGTTCAAGTTAAAAATTCTTAGTAAAGTATGAACACGCAATGGCTTATTGTCGGTGTTACGGACAACCAATATTAGTCATGACGGCAATAATATCATCATGTTATGAATGTACATTGAGAATTGCAAAAAAAAATGTCTTTTTAAAAATACTTTTAGATATAATTTTTGGATGAAATACACAAAGTTTTTGTATAGCTTGTATTTTTTTAATGTATTGAGAGAAATTGACTATATGTTATTCACTGCCTTGTAATATGCATTTTAATGTAGCAGGCTTAAACTTAAAATAATTATTCGTATTGTAATGTTAGTTCTTTTTGATACACCAATGATGGGTCCTTTTTTCCAGCAAAATGTTGTGAATATGCAATATTACATTAGTAAGCGTTGATGCAAAGATGTTTACAACAGCAATACACATTTTACTATTAGTCTTATCATAAAGAAGGAAAAAGGGCTTCTCTCTCAATAAAAACCCTCAGTTTACACTGCTGAGCCTGCTTGAATTGTGCACATAGGATCGCGTCAACACGTATCATTTTCTAATCTTCATAATAATGGCATATTACTATTGATTGTCAGTACTGATGCTAATGAAAACAAAGATGATGATAATAATTGAATATATTTTCTATCACTGTTTTCATTACTACGATTTGTGTTATTTCTGATATTGTCATTTATCGTTATGATTATATTTATAACCGTCATCATCCACTTAATGACATGATCACATGCACATGCGTTATGCCATTAATTTGGGAAGCTTCATTATACGAGTACCTCGTGTATGTTTGTCTCCAGGTGAGTTCTTACATGTAATTTTATACATACTTATAATATTTTGTAATACACTGAAATGTTGATGAAAATGAAAACAACAAAATAGCTATAAACTCATCATACGCATATGATTGTTTTGTATGATTAATATTTATATGTCTTTATATATACCTGAATACACATATTTCACTTGAATTGAATTCAGTTGACTTTGCGTTCCATTTATGCATGAAAAAATGCAGAAATATTATCATCAATCCATCAATCAATCAATTGAATTGAATTCATTTATATAAAATATATAAAAAGAAACATACAAACTCGCTACAAAAGTAAATGCTGTGATATATGAACAAATACTACATTGTCTCTTTAAACTCAGGGTCAAAGAAAAAGAATAGAAAAATGTCATACTCTATATTACATCAATCGGCACATACTCGACTAAATAATATATCTGCTCAAACCACTCCAATCCACTTCGTGCTGTTCGTGATTATTCATATGTGATCAGGACTAACATTTTGGAGTAATGGTACTAAGGGCGACGACATAAATTATGTTCGTATACTGCGCAACGCATGGCGTGCACTATACCTCCAAGTGATTATTCATGGACACTACACTACAGACTGATATGCATTGATCTTTCATGAAAGCAATATCGGTGTCAGAATCGCGGGAAGGACAAAAAAAAAAAAAGCGGAGGGAAAAAACATAACAGCGCAAGCTAATTGATTAAATTCTTATAGCAACCTGTGCATGAGTAGGAGCGCCGGTTACTCGGCGCTTTGTGGCTAGCTTACCCCTCTCTCCTCCACAGTCAGTCGCCAAGACTTACGGGCATCGATAATGCGATTTGCCGCCAAAACCTTCGCTCCTTGACGCGGCTGTGTATCAGGCGGGTATAATGACCTCGAATTGAATTAGTTACTAGTAATCGAAACGGACTTGTTTCAAAATGTCGTTTTGGCGGGACTGATACGATTACTGGATTTCGTCTGGCCTACGCAAACAGACTTGGGACAAAATGGCATATCCTACTGAAGTCACCTTCGTCCGTTTTAAGTAGAATATGAGGGTATATTATATCATGGCTTTGTTCGATTCTTCAGACACACACACAGACAAAGACACAGACATCTAATATCTTCTTACAATAGTGTTTTTATCAAGCTGGCCATCTCCACCTTTACCCATTGCTTACGGGAACCAGAGCGCCATGTATTAACAACACAAGGATTACAGTACCCCGAAGATGAAGGGTTAATATAGTTTTAAGTGCAAGCAATGAAGAAGCTCACGCCTATAACGTTACTAAAACTATGGAAGCAACAGTACTTTTTTTTCATCCTTTTATTTTTCAGTCATTCATTGACTGAAACCAAACATTACAGGGACAATTCAAGTCTTGTGTATATAAATCAATCTTTGTTCCCCACTTTACAAGAATCTTAATAGCTTCATTACCTTTTTTCATACTTTCTGCTGACACTTTTTGACGTACAGTGCCGACCGCGGGAAACGTCACGCTTTTCCGAGATCTGGACGAGGCCACTGACGCGTATCCCCGCGGGTACCCGCGGGTATACGCGTTCAGTGGACGAGTCCATCCGCCCGCACGGATAATCCATCCTCGGGAATTTGCGTCTCGATTGACGCGGGTTGGACGAGGGTGGACGAGGGTGGACGAGGGTATTCAAGGGCTTTGACCGCTCAATCAAAATACATTTCATGGAGTTCCGACTTTGCCCATTTTCATCAAATTCCGATTTCAGGGGCTTCTTTTCGATTTAATCACACTCTGATGTCCACTGCCTTGATTGTTCGCTACTTTCTAAAGAAGTACACCTGCGGAAGTTGTGCACATGCGTTCATCACTCAAGTATCAATAATTATTAGAACATATCGACATCGGTTACGATCATCTCGCTATTCACGACTTTTAACGACCTGCGCCACCAAAATTTAATTGCTGAAAATTCGGTGGCCCAATCGGGCTACAAAAAAAGTCGGATGTTTGCCTTTACTTTTGAAAATGAACAGCGGTAACAGTCGGCTCCGTAAGACGCAAAAATGAATGTCGCATGTTTACTTTTGATTTTAGAAATGAATCACGGTGACATTTGACTCCGTATGATACTGGAATAAATACCGAATGTTTGCTTTGGCGTTCGGAAGTGAATGATAATATTCAACTCCGTAAGACGATAAGATAAATGCCGGATGTTTGCTCTTACGTTCGAAAGTAAATAGCAATAACATTCAGCTCCGGAAGATGCTTGAGTAGGCTATATGTCGAATGATCCCTTTGACGTTCGGAAATGAATAACAAAAATATTCAACTCCGTACGATGATAAAATAAAAGACGGATATTTGCTTTTACTTTCGAAAATAAATAGCAATAACATTCGGCTTCGGAAAATGCTAACATAAATGTCAGATGATTGCTTTTACGTTCGGAAGTGAATAGCAGTAATATTCTGCTCCATACGATGCTAAAATAACTGTTGGATGTTTGCTTTTAGATTTCGAAATGAATAACAGTAACATTCAGGTGCGTTCGGTGGTAAAATTAATGTTCAATGATTGCTTTGATGTTCGGAAATGAATAACAATGACATTCAACTCCGTATATACGTTTATAAAATATACAATGTATATCTGATGTTTGCTTTTACGTTCGGAAGTAAATAGCAATAACATTCAGCTCCCGAAGATGCTAAAGTAAATGTCGAATGATCCCTTTGACGTTCGGAAATAAATAACAAAAATATTCAACTTCTTACGATAATAAAATGAATGACGGATGATTGCCTGTACTTTCGAAAGTAAATAGCAATAGCATTCGGCTCCGGAAGATGACAAAATAGATGTCAGATGATTGCTTTTACGTTCGGAAGTGAATAGCAGTAATATTCTGCTCCATACGATGCTAAAATAACTGTCGGATGTTCGCTTTTAAATTTCGAAATGAATAACAGTAACATTCACCTGCGTTCGATGGTTCGGAAATGAACACAATAATATTCAACTCCGTGTATACGATGATAACATAAATGTCTGATGTTTGCCTTTATGTTCAAGAGTAAATGGCAATAACATTCAGCTCCGGAAGATGCTAAAATAAATGTCGAATGTTTGCTGTGACGTTCGGAAATTAATAACAAAAATATTCAACTCCGTATATACGATTTTGCGTTCGGAAGTGAATAGCAGTAATGTTCTGCTCCATACGATGCTAAAATAACTGTCGGATGTTCGCTTTTAAATTTCGAAATGAATAACAGTATACATTCAGCTGCGTTCGATGGTTCGGAAATGAACACAATGATATTCAACTCCGTGTATATGATAACATAAACGTCTGATGTTTACTTTTATGTTCAAGAGTAAATAGCAATAACATTCAGCTCCGGAAGATGCTAAAATAAATAACGCATGTATGTTGTGACGTTCGGAAATGAATAACCAAAATAACTCCGTATATACGATGATAAAATAAATGTCTGATATTCGGTTTTACGTTCGAAATATAACAATAACAATCAGCTCCCTTCGACTTTCGGAAATGAATGATAATAATATTCAACTCCGTACGATGTTTAAATAAATGTCGGATGCTTGCTTATAATTTATATTGCTATGTACTTTCGCAAATAAATAGCAATAACATTCGGCTCCGGAAGATGCCAAAATGATTAATGTCACATGATTGCTTTTACGTTTGGAAGTGAATAGCAGTTACATTCTGTTCCGTACTATGCTAAAATAAATGTCGGATATTTGCTACATGTGTATTACATTTCGAAATGAATAGTAACATTTGGCTGCGTTTGATGGTAAAAAACAAAACAAAAACAAAACAAAACACACACACACACACACAAAACTGTCTGATGTCTGCCTTGACGTTCAAAATTCGGCCCCGTACGATATGATGAAATAATTGTCAGATGACTCATTTCACTTTCGCAAGTGGACAACAGTGACATTCGGCTCCGTACGATGATAAAATAGATGTCGGATGTTTGCTTTTATATTTGGAAATGACTAACTGTTAAATTCTGCTCCGTATACGACAGAGCTGCCAACCTTTCGAAGCACAAATTAATACTCAGCAGCTCCAAAATTCGTATTTTCCACCAGAATTCGTATTTTTTTCAATCTCCCTCTTTTTGCTATGAGGCCTACAGGCTCTAAACATAACGTTATGACACATGCCGAAGCATCCAGCTGGTCACCAGCACGATAAAGATTCTAAACTACGCAATGTTCAGCGTTGATTGATTGCTTTCTCGCAATGTGTACAAGTGCAAGTTTGTACCTCCAAAATCTTTCTGGGCTGATTATGGAAGCTTCCATTTTCTAGCAGGGGACGGGGAATGCTTGATCTTCTCAAGAGAGCTTCTGTGTGAGCGGATGCAAAACTCTGTTCTGTGTTTCCGATTATGTACTATCAAAACATAATCATGCGTTGTTTTCAGGCTTTTTTCATTTTATTGGATTTTAAACATCAGTATTTTTCGAAGTATTCCAATTCCTTTTCCCCTGACTGGAATCGGAAAGTCTGCTATAACGATGATCGCAAAATGCCGCGCTGTGTGTGGAAGCGCCGATGTGGTGCAAACACGTGGCTTCATTTTCAAGTTTAAATGAATGCGCCATGTGCTCCTGCCTATAAGAGGTTACTGCAAGTTCGATGGATCGAATGCGCCATAGCTGAGCTGAGCTGAATGGCTTGTTTACGGTAAACATGCAATTTACGTTCGATATGAAGAAATCATTACGTCTTTCACGAGGGAAAAACACACAAAACAAACAAACAAACAAACAAAATACACCCACGAACGAATGTTGATAGCCAAAACTTTGAAAAGTAATAAGCAGTTTTGATGCGCGTGAACTGAAATTAATTGTCATTACACGTTGTATTTTGCTGTCTAACCAGGTGATGACTGCATCTCATTGGACCTTCTCGTAGTGAATTTGTCTGGGCATACGAGACCTTTCATGTATTTCTGTGATTGCATTTTTAATTGACTAAATAATCAATCCTTTTGTTATTGTTCAGGGAACATTAGATATTCGATCAAGTACACTATAATCGACTCTTCGATGTTCCCTACTATGCGCCAAAAGAAAGGCTATAGACATAGAACCATGATATCTTTGGAATTTTTCCTTTAATTCAACTAATGAGCTGGTTCTTCGATCGATATTTCCAGGATACTTACACGCTGTTTATTCCAATGCGCGCATTCTTTCGTCTGGCACGCACCTGGGTGTGGCACCTGCTTTTGTGGAAATTTCCACAAGGGAGAGGGGTGGGGTGTCAAGTTTCTTCGAGCCGAAGAGACTGCATACACAATCTCTTCGCTTTTATTTATCGTCATTCGTGTTTTCGCCTTATTCTTTGCTGATATTGAACATTTAGATTTAACTTTACGAAAGTTGCTATAGCACATGGTTCGTTTTGTTGTGAGGTGTACGTAATTTCTTTTTTTTAATCATTCTTGAGAGGGGAAAGAAGAGTAAGGGGGAAAGAAGACTAGAGGGAAAGGGAAATAAAACAAACGTCACGTACGCTGAGCATTCACAGGAAGCCGTCTTTTTACACCAGTCACCAGCATAGTTATCATCACTATCAGACATCACTCAAGATCATTTTAGCCTTTTCCTATGATCAACATTAAGAAACACGCATAATCCCTCGAGATAAATACCTAGGAAACTCAATAATAAATACAAAGTATCAACACCTCCCAACAACACAAACATTTAGAAAAGACAGCAAATAGCACATCGAAGCGACTGGGATCAAACTCCGTCGCTTCGATTGCAGCGAAGCGGAGAAATCGCCGTTACGAAAATAACAGTGCGAGACACTAAGAGAATTACGTTTAAATACTTCAAAGTATAAAGGGAACAGATAAAGTGATATAAAATGTAAGAAATCGTACTAAACGAGGTGTGAGAAACGACGGAAATAAAACGAAGTTTAGTAGTAAGCTTAGGCCTAGACAGAAAGATCCGTCTGTCCGGAGGACTCTTTTGTATTTTGCCATTAACGCCGTCCTCCGTAGACAGACGGAAGGTTGTAGTACCCATTGCTGTGTGGATGTTCTTAACCACTGGCTCTATGGAAAATTGGGTGAGGTACCTCACCCTTCTCGATTGCGTCTAATTCACGGCCCTAGGTCGGCAAATTTAAGCTTGAATAGTTAAATCAACTATTCAAGAATAGACTACACTCACCAGATTAATGAATAATCCAATATTTCGGTCGAATTTTCAACGCAAAACACACATCAACCAGCCCGTCGCGCCGTCACGTTCAAACTGCAGAAACATACAGTATGAATCTATTAGCCAATCACATGCGAGGTAGTTTCTACGTGGTTTTTTTACGTAATAACGTACCTCGCATGTGATTGGTTTACAGATTCAAAATGGCGACCTACAGCTAGCGAACGGCGATGTTGCGATATGGATAAAATTTCTGTATTATAACCGCGTCACTGTGAGTATTTCGATTGCAAAATGTGAGAAATTAACCCCAAATATTGCTACATAATGTGTCATGTCATGTCAAACTTGTTTGAATGTGAAAAAGCTGTCTGAAATTTGGTTTATCGTAACGTTTGATCTGTGCGCTAATGCCACACAGGAGCTGGCATCATTGACTTCGGTCTGTATACGGAGGGGATCCGTGAAGCCAGACGCAGTCTCCGCGGAGCATTCCCCGACGGACAGATACAGACCGATCTTTCGGTCAAGCTTAGGCCCTAGCAAAAGTTTTGCAGCACCGAAAGCTACGCGAAAATAAACACACATATAAAACTCGGTATTGCGACGAGATCCTATGGGATCAAGTCAATAAACGATACAAAACAAAGGAAATTGATTCATTTTGACGGGAAAATAGTTTGTTATAAGTATTCTGTTATATGAGATCTCCTTTAATAGGCCTAGAAATAATCGAGTTTCCACGATACTCTGGAAAGAAAGTTCGAACGCTTTTCACCTGCACATATACTGCAGAGGGCAGTGCACATCAGTCATCAATACACGAACAGAAACTCACCTCTACAACTTCCTCGCAGAAAATGATGCAATAGCGTTATAAAAAAAAAAAACAGACAACACTCTAAAAATCATTTCGTACTTGGGAGGCAAGGGACAAGAGGATGAAAAGAAGAGAAAAAGAAGCAGACATTGCACAACGGGACGCTTTCACCCCGCCTCATACGGTACTGTAGTGGCAGCTGGCTAATTGGGATACCACGGCGATCCATGTAAACATCCAGGGTCCGTAGGCGACAGGGATTCACGCGCGCGAAGTTCTGTTCGGTGTACACAGTACGCAAGCAGCGATATGCGTGTGCGCACATTTTTCTATTCAGCGCTTTCCACATACGGTGCGTACGCGTTGCATCGATATCCCAGCTGAATACAGATAACATGGCACATGCGACGTGCGTTTGCTATATTTTTACCCATTATTTTGCCCCACTGTGAATTCTTACTTTCTAAGGACGTTTTCATATTGTCGTATTCCCTTCGATTTTTCGTATACGAATTTTTCGGAACGGTTGGCAGCTCTGGTACAATGCTAACATAAATAACAGATTATTGCTTTCACATTTGAAAATGATTAATGGTATACATAGGCTCAGTATGATGCTTAAATAAATAGAGGATGTTTGCTTCACATTCGGAAATCAATAAGGGTAACATTCAGCTCCATAAGATGCTAAAATGAATGTCGGTTGTTTGCTTTTATACAGTGTATTTGAAAATGATTAACGGTAATATTCGGCTCCGTAAGGTTCTAACATACTATAGTAAATGTTGGATGATTGCTTTTACAATCAGAAATGAATAGCGGTAACTTTCGGCTCTTTACAATGCTAAAACAAACAATCTGGAAATGCTCCCACTTTCTCATCCCAAAAGTAAGCTATGACCACCTAATAGCATAGGCATCAACTTTTATAATTATCTATAAGCCTATTTGCTAAATCTTAGAATTCAGAATAATGGTGATTGAGATGATCTACTTTTGTATTCATTTATTTTAGACATGGGTACCTGTCACGTCAGTAATGCTTAATAATTGTTTTTAGTAGGACCGATTTAGTTTTTCCTATGTTTTTCTTGATTTTTTTGGCCACCAAAAAAAAAAAATAGAAATCAATGATTTTGGTGGTCAAAAATAAAAATTAGTTTGGAGCCCTGCGATATCATTGGGCTCATCATTACTTAATCTTTCCCATGATACGCTAATATTTATATCATCAATCTGCCGACGTCATCCGACAATTCATGATTCAAACCTTTTTTTTTTTTCATCGTCCGTAACCCAACTTTGAACACAGACAGGGTATTCTTTCTCATTCTAGAGTAATGAAGGAGCGCACTTTCGGCTGTGATCTAAGTCCTATTATCATCATGAGTTCATGTCGCCGTTTAGTGATCTAAACTTCAGCTTTGCTGAACTGTTCAATGTCTTGAGCAGGAAGCGAAAACAATGGCTGGACTAAGGAACCTTCGTTTTTAAAAGGGGGAAATAAACAACACTGAAACCGAACAAGCCGGCCGAGCATTGTTTAGGTTAACCACGCGTGGTGATAATCGCGCCCATTGATCGCTCTGTCCAGCTGGCTTAACCCTATTCTAACTGGGAGGAGTTTTTACTGGGGGTGACCCCCCCCCCCCCCCCCCCCCCCCCTTCAGATCTCGGCCACCGATCGCGCGATCGCTGCGAAATTTTTCCTGAAGATAGAGCTGGATGTCAACTACAAGATTACATGGTCATACAATAGAAAAATATTGCCTTTCTATTTTTAATAAATTGATTATGCAAAGTTGTGCATGAAATCATACTTTCACCTATAACTCCATAAAAAAGACTGAAGTATTGCTAAATTTTTGTGTCAAAATTCCTCAAGACATATAAACCAATTTTCATTTAAAAATAAAGCACAGTCAAAACCAATTTCTTTTGTTTTTTATTGTTTTGTTAATTTCTTACGTATTTTATTGATTGTTCGACCTTGTGTTTTCTGTTGTTTTTCAAAATTTGTTGCAGGCACTTTTTCAGGCTTATCTACACTATATAGAATTGATTAATTTCAATGGTTCAAAGATGAAATACTATAATTTATATCAATTTAAACCCCAAAAACACAATTTACATTCAATTTGCACACGATATCATGAATTTGAGCTGTTTTCCGGTTGACATGCATTTGCATAACATTACGTAACTTCAGAACGGTGTACTCAGACGTCGCAAATTTGGTCTCAAAATATGCGGAAGACTTCAATGAAAAAAGTTGTGAAACGAGGCGGCAAAATCTTTGCGCGTTGCAGAATCGTGACGCGAAACGTGGGGGGGGGTCAATTTGACCCATTTGACCCCCCCACCCAGTTAGAATAGGGTTAAGAGTATGCATATTGACCAAAAATAGTCAGAGGGATGCTAATTTACTCTTACAAGCTATCGCTACTATTTAAGTTGAAAACTGGAACTTTCTGAAAGGTTAAAGATGATCGTAAAATCAGTTCTGGCTACAGGATTTTATAATAATTATAATAGCATACAACATGTACCAAGTTTTCATCGTTTACCTGTCTTATCACTCCAAAGCACTTCAGCTTAACTGTTGGCTTATAGAAGTGATCATCAATCGGTAAGGATTAGTCAGATGAATTCATGAATTCACTTTATGCATCACGGCTAATCGAACTATTCAACATCGTTGAAGTAACCATACTTTTTTATTTTCATAGTTCAAACTATTTCTTAACATTTATATGCAAAACGAAAGTACTCTACACGTTTTTCAAAATGCTCAGATGTAATGAGTCAATTCCACAAAGATTGCATTACAGCAACCTTTACTGACCTAAACAAGTTTTCTATAGAGCTATCAGTTCTATATATAATGGCATTCTGATAACTTCGACTGCGTTTTGAACTCGTACCGAGCACAGCATTCAAAACAACGGGTTCCTCAGGTCCTCTTTAGGTACTGGTATACTTGCTAAAAAGCATTCTCTTTAGCTTCCATTGACAACAACATGCCATGGGAGGAGAATGGAAGCGATCAACTTTCTCGGTAAAATGAGGCTTTTCGTATATAGCACACATTGCGTGCCTCTTTCTTTTTTTTCTGTTTCTGTTGTTTCAAACTACACTGCAGCCGACACACAACACAAACACACCAAAGTTTACATTCAGGCAACCGTATTTTGGTATTGGTTAGAATCGAATTATATCTGTCTTGTGATTGGCTAATTATCTGTAGCAAAAACAAAACAAAACAAAACAAAACAAAAACAAAAACAAACAATCACAAAAATGCTGAAAAACTGCTTTATCGAATATCAGTGGCGTGCCAAAGGAGTAAAATGGAGTCTGTACTCTAAAGGGGCCTGAGCTTTTGATTCCAGAAGAATCTTCGTCAGAGGCAAAATGATAATCAGGCAGGGAAAGCAATCACATTATAAAGAAGTTCACACAACACGAACAGTCAGGGACAGGCTAGGGACACGGAACAAAGAAAACAAAAGGAGAGGATGGGAGGTCATGGGCAAGGAGGCCAACAGGTGAAGGGAGGGGGATTAAAGCAGGAGGGTGGATAGACAAAAGGCATAGGAGGGTCAGTGATAATCCTGAGTGCCATGGGGGTGCATCCATTTAAGAATGAATTTTCTCACACACCCAAGCTGTCGCCATTTATGTGTGTGCGATGAAGCGTTAACGCCGTCGCTAAGCAGGACTGTTGCATCATGGGGGGGGGGGGGAACGGGTTGTGAGCTTGAACATAACCTGAACTTTAAGGGCGATTTTCTTTTTTTTTTCTTTTATGACTTCTAGGGATGCGGAAAGGGGTTGTTTTATATATTATTGTAAAGATAAAACTATACAATGTAGAATTCAAGTATTTATATATACATGTGTAGACATGCCTAAAATTTCGTTTACTGCGACATACGCATTTCGACCGAGCGCATCACGACCTGTATGGACTACGCACATGTATTCTTTTATCTTGCGCTCTGCTTTTGTGGGAATTTCTTCAAGCATAGGTGTCAGGTTTTCCTACGTTACGTCTGCGGTCATTAATTCCATATTTGTTAGTTTGTCTGCTTTCTTATTCTGTGTTTTATGCATTTTACTTGAACTTAAAGGTCTAGACATTTCGTTTGCTAAATGCACGCGAGTCACGTTGCATTGTATGATGTAATTTTGTTTCGTTGACCATTCATGAGAAGCGTTTCTTTGAGCAAACTCTCTTTTCACACCAAAATCACTTATAGAAGGTAGTCATCCACATTGGTTATCAAAATAATAATTCCGTCATTTTCCTTTCGTTCAGAAACAGGAATCAGAATTCTCAACACGTCATCCACATTGGTTATCAAAACAATTCCGTCATTTTCCTTTCGTTCAGAAACAAAAATCTGTTATTCTCAACACGTTATTACAAAAATTACATCTCACAGCGATAATAGGGCCTACTAGAACCAACTCATCGCAGCAAAATGACACATTACGGTTACGAGGACATACACAATGCTTGAACAAATTACTTTGCTTCAAAATGTAGAAACAGATGAAGTGACATAACAAGAGAAAGGGCGCACCGAAAGAGGTACACTGTATCAAGATCAACTAAGATAAACTCTAACAAAAAAAGAAGAAGAAGGAGGAAACTATTCCCCCCCCCCCACACACACACACACGCACACACATACACACAAACGAGTAGATACACAAAGGTCATATATTTACCTTTGGGAGCAGTGATTTAAAAGATGTTTTAGATATCACATGTGATGCATAATAGGTCCGTTGTGCAAAGCATCCTACATAATTTTTTGTAATAAAGCCTAGAATATAAGGAGATATCAGTATTTCTCTTATAGATTGTAAAGAACCTTCGGAATTAGGACCTTTGTTTCATTTTCGGATTAACGAACCTTCGGCATAACGAACCTTATTTCATTTTTTGATAAATGAACCTTTGGAATAACAAGTTACAAACCTCATATTTTCGGATTAACGAACCTTCGGAATAGCAAACTGTAACCGTTCACATAGTGTACTGTATTTTCGATCATACGGATTCAATTTTTTTTTTTCCAGCGGTTGTTTCTATCCCTATAACTCACATTTCAGAACTATGGGGGTTTTGTTTCATGTACGTGGTGAATTAATACGCCTTTAACGCAAGAGCAAAAACATGGGAAAGTTTGAATGCCTTTACGTGCACATCGTCACATAAAGAGAATCAGGTGCTGACGGACCATAGAAGTGTCTCAAAATCAATACTGCCATGCAGCTTGCACCAAAATCACAATTCTGATAGGTATTATCCCGTAACAGGGGCGGATCCAGGAATTCCGTAAAGTGGGGGCGCGTTTACAAAATTAAAGGGGGGCGCACGCACCCCTCCCCCATTTTTTTTTTTTTTTTACATTTCTTTTGTTTCAAAAAAAAAATAAATAAAGGGGGGGGGGCGGGCGCCGGTTGCGGTCCTCCCTGGATCCGCCCCTGCGTAACCAAGTAAGTTTGAGAGAGAAAAGTTTGAGCCAAAAACACAGCGTTGACAAGTACTACCACAAATTGCATTTTAAATATGGTATTTAGTACACAGTACGAGAAAGTATACAGCACGAGATCTCTAGTTTGATTTTCATTTCGCTTCGAATAGTAGACGAGCAGTGACAATCCGTCAAAGTGCAAACTACAGCTAGGGCCTAGCGGCACAGTTTACAGGTCTACCTTCTGTTCACTGCATGGTACACATAAACAAGAACAAAAGCGTTTTCTTCTTTTGCATGTTAGCATGGGGACGATAGTGAATTAAGTTCACCAAGATTCAATGTTTGTAAACAAGAAAGCAGCGCGTAGCAAAGACCTCAGATCGTTGTTATAGCACACGTGCATCTATTGTGGTAACATTTTAATCAACGCACTAACACCATCTGAACATACTGAACGATCATGCCACACAATCACTGTGAAGGGGAAATGTTCAGCAACAACAAGAGCACGAGTATGTAGCCTACCATATACTGTACGCGCATTCATTCCGTGAGTGCCAAATACAAGCTAGAAACACACGCAATAAAGAAACATTGCAAGTTCATGAACTGAGGGACCTTTTTTTTTTTTGTCTTATATCTTAACAAGATAAAGACGTTGTGATTTCGGGTGCTGTTCGTTATTCCGAAGGTTCGTTATTCCGAAGGTTCGTTTATCCGAAACACATAAATTCCCTAAACCATAGAGGTTCGTTAATCCGAAAACGAAAAAAGGTTCGTTAATTCGAACATTTGCGGCGTTATTTCGAAGGTTCGTTAATCCAAAAATGACATAGGGTTCGTCATTCCGAAGGTTCGTTAATCCGAAAATGAAATAGGGTTCGTTATCTCGAAGGTTCGTTGATCCGAAATGATATAGGGTCCGTAACGAACCTTCGAAGTAAGTCGAGCTTTGTTTCATTTTCGGATTAACGAACCTTCGGAATAACGAACCTTATTTCATTTTCGGATTAACAAACCTTCGGACTAAAGAACCTTACTAACGAACCTTCGGAATAACGAGCTGTAACCGTGATTTCATATCCAATTTGTTTAATTGGACCTTTTAAAAGCTATGATTGTATCGAATCATTGAAATGAAATTTAACGGCCTTCTGTCCGCCGTATCAAAAGTGTGATGATAAAGGGGATGTGCGCATTGTCATTCGAAATACATGTAACTACATGTAACTCTACATTTAAGTAATTAGTCTGATTATTATATAGCAACTGATTTGGGATTGATAGTCACTACTGACAGTTTTTATTCTCGTAAACGGCACCTGTCAATCTCACAGGCGTCAAGTCGAAGCACTCACACGTCATGAATTGACCATAACGTAAAAACGACAGAACTCTACACACAAGAGTTCTGTGATAAAACACGCTGGGCACACAAGATGAGTATGTTGGAACCACATGGCGCACTCACTGCTGGCAGGGCAAGCACGTGCTTTGCTCATCGAACTGATCGTTTTTATAGCGATCATAATATCGCTGCACAGCAGAGATTCGTATTCCAATGCACAGTAGGCCTACTCTCTCTCTCTCTCTCTCTCTCTCTTTCTCTAAAAAAAAAAAAAATGAAAACATTCACACATGAAGGGGTGGATACATTTAAAACGGAGTCAATTTAGAGTGAAATTGGAGTGAATTTTGAGTGAAAATGTTCATTTTCACTCGGAGTGACCTCCGGGATCACTCGTAGATTTTGGAGTGCTATTGATGTAGCGCGATTCCGCTGCTTAAATGCATTCAGTTTTGCTCATAATCATTAATTTCATCCTTCTTTTTTTTCTTGGAAAGCAAGCACTCCTTAAAGAGGGAAAACCCCGATTGGACAAATTGCGACGTAAACATGCATTGACATAGTTATGTGATACGTATAAACAATTTATCATGAAAGGAGAGAAGGGTACCTACAGTACATGTATCCAAGATAAACATTATGCATGCACGTGTAGTACCACTTCTCGGGGACTCGAGTGAAGTTAAACGCAGCTTTGTTGATTACATAATGCCACTCTGGTGGTTTCGCCATACCCTTCTCTCTCTCCTACGTTTTCTTTGTTTTCTCCCTCTCTTTGTCTTTTTTCCCCTACAAATCGTGTACTTTAAGAATAGACAGACGGTGTTAAGCTTCAACTCAAGTGGCTTCTTAAGATCTGCGCCTCTTTCATCCATCTTAGGGACCGTGACACTATTGTGAATGACACAATTAAAAGCATCACACAAGGACTTTCACGCCTCGTTAGACCTTTAAGACTCAGATCTTTTTCTTTCTTTTTATGTATGTGTGTAGACGTGGACGCCATTGGGAAATATCAAGCTCGAGACAATAAGTGGCCACTTACAATATAATGACCGACCGATGTTGAAGGTAGATTAAATCAGTAACTAAGTCAGAAATTGGGGAACCAGTAAATAAATAGGCAGCGATCGACACTTCGACGGTTTGCCAATCTAATGTGCAGCGATCGACGTCGAAAGTGTCAATCAAATACGTTATTTACGGTCGACGTCGAAGGTTGATAAAATCAGTAAGCAGCGATCGATGTCGAAGGTTGATAATCGGATGGGTGCTGTTCGTAATATTCCGAAGGTTCGTAATTCCGAAGGGTCGTTAAATTCGAAACACACAAATTCCCTAAACCTACAGGTTCGTTAATTCGAACGTTTGTGGCGTTATTCCGAAGGTTCGTTATTCTGAAGATTCATGAATCCGAAAATGAAATTAACGGAACAATATACCTTCTGAATAACGAATCTTCGGACTAGAGAGCCTTCGGAATAACGAACATCGGAATAATAGCTACCGATGTGTAAGGTTGATGAAATTATTAAATAGCGACCAATGTCCAAAGTTGATTAGGTCATACCGTCCGACGTTAGTGATCGAGAAAACTATAAAGTAGCGACTGATGTCGAAAGTTGATAAAATAAGGACAATTAAATCAAATAGGTATAGCGTCCATAATGTCGAGATCAAATAAAATTGAGCAGCAACGAAGTGTCGAAGGTTTATGCAATCAACTTGGTATCGCACGACGTCGAATGTTAAGCAAAATTATCTGATTTATCCGACATTTGTTTTAGCATTGTAAAGAGGCTAAAGTTACCGTTATTCATTTCTGATCGCAAAAGCAATCATCCAACATTTACTAGTATTTTGACACCTTACGGAGCCGAATGTTACCGTTAATCATTTTCAAATGTTAAAGCAAACAACCGACATTCATTTTAGCATCTTACGGAGCTGAATGTTATCCTTTTTCATTTCCACACGTGAAAGCAAACATCCGCTATTTATTTTAGCATCTAACTGAGCCGATTGATACCGTTAATCAGTTCCAAATGTAAAAGCAACAATCTGTTATTTATTTTAGCATCGTTCGGAGCAGAACATTACCGTTATTCATTTCCAAATTTAAAAGCAAACATCCGACAATCATTTTAGCATCGTACGGAGCCGAATGTTACTGTTTTTTCATTTTGAACGTCAAGGCAGACATCAGACATTTACTTTACCATCAAACGCAGCTGAATGTTACTGTTCTTCATTTCGAAATGTAATAGCAAATATCCGACATTTATTTTATTATATGGAGCAGACTGTTACTGCTATTCACCTCCAAACGTAAAAAGCAATCATCTGCCATTTTCTGGGCATCTTCCGGAGCCAAATGTTATTGCTATTTACTTTCGAAAGTAAAAGCAAACACCCGACATCTGTTTAATCATCATACGGAGTTGAATATTAGTGTTATTAATTTCCGAACATCAAAGGGATCATTCGACATTTATTTTAGCATCTTCCGGAGCTGAATGTTATTGTTATTTACTTTTGAACGTAAAAGCAAACATCCGGCATTTATTTTTATCATCGTACAGAGTTGAATATTATTGTTATTCATTTCCGAACGTCAAAGCAAAGATCCGACATTTATTTTAGCATCTTCCGGAGCTGAATGTTATTGTTATTTACTTTTGAACGTAAAAGCAAACATCCGGCATTTATTTTTATCATCGTACAGAGTTGAATATTATTGTTATTCATTTCCGAACGTCAAAGCAAAGATCCGACATTTATTTTAGCATCTTCCGGAGATGAATGTTATTGCTATTTACTTCCGAAAGTAAAAGCAAACATCCGACATTTATTTAATCATCGTACGGAGTATTATTGTTATTCATTTCCAAACGTCAAAGGGATCATTCGACATTTGCTTTAGCATATTCGGGAGCTGAATGTTATGGTTATTATTTTACTTTCGAACGTAAAAGCAAACATCCGGCAAATTACTGATACTTTTCAAAAGATTTTCGCGGATCGATTTCAGCTAATTTCCTTCATGTAGCCGATGGTTGACGGGAGAGTTTGATTTTCATATCATTAATTCCGCGCTGGAGCGCTCGGGCAAATGCGGGTGTTTAGACGAGCGTGAAAGTGCGGGCGACTTCCCTCGTCTGTACGCGTCCAAACGCCCGCGTATTACCTAGTACGCCCGGACGAAAGGGCTTCCCGCATTTGCCCTAGGGGTTTTCGTGACGTTTCCCGCGGTCGGCACTGTATGTGCCCCGCTACTAACAAAATATGGTACATCGGTCTTTTTGTATTAAACCAGGGATTGGTGTAAACTTGTTTGTTTGTTGATTTCAGATTTTGAGAAACAAAAGCAAAACCCGAATTATAAGGTGGAAGGTGCAAAGGTATCATTTTGTCATTTTCGTATCAATGATAATGCTATCATATGAAATTAATGCATAAATTGCAAGACATTTTCCAATTCAAACGGTAAGAAAATATCCAACAAAATCAAATGTACTCGTTGAAATAAAAGTGCTGCAAATGCGTCGTTATAAAGCTTGAAATGATAATATCAATGTGAAAACCTGCTGGACTAGTGTTTTGTTCTGAGACTGTTTGTTGTAATCATATGATAATAACAATCAAATCGTTCAAAACTTTTATCACATCAAACCAACAGAAATAAAAAGTGAGAATGTGGAAAATGCATATCTTCTCTTCAAAAACAACCAAACAACAAGTAAAGTGAATTAGCGCTGCTCGAAAAACTCCTCAAAAACTCCTCAGTAATAAACCCACACCTTGGACATGCTTGTTTCAAACAGCCTATATATTTCTGAAAGTTTCTCCATGGATAGCCCGTCATGCTAACATGAATTCGTGAAAAATGAAAGCACTCAGAAAATTTCATGCTGTAATGATCATGATATTCACCTGAACAGACCCGAGCAATGGAACATTTAAGAACAAGATCGAGGATTACGGAAGAGAATAAAACCCAAAATATTCAATTTTACGGAGCATGCGGCTTCACCTTAAATTTTGTTTGTTGGTGCACGTGTTCATGTCATCATTTTTATGAGTGGTTTGGGGAATTTATTGGACAAAAGATATGACCTGTGTTCTCTTCTCTTTTCTTAGGTTTTACTGTCTTTCCCCGACCATTTCCCCTAATATCTACAGCTTGATTAGAACACACATCGTTGATTTACAGCTTTCTTTTTTCACGATTAAACGCCTACGATGCATTTCTATTCATTACAACAGAAAGATGTAGACGCTTTGCATGGTTTTCGACTTCCGTAAGTGCTTTTTGAAACTCTAATCACATCAAGTCCATTTCGACACTGCTCGTGGAATTGACGTGAAAAGTGTGCTACACGGTCCTGCAGGTGATAGGGAAAAGAGGTGTGAGAGAAGACCAAACCGGGGAAGTGACAGAGAGAAGGAGAGAGGGAAAAAATATCGTCAAATCAAATTCAGGTGCTTTAACGCCATTTATCACTGCCTAGTGTTTGATACAAGGCGATTCCCGCCGAGAATGTTTGTCATTGTCCGTCAGATGAACTTGGCCCTACTCTGCCGTTCCAGCTTTTTCCCCCTTTCCTTGCCATGTAGTGGCGAATGGGGTTTATCGTGTATAATAGCGGGAGCTCGGCTAGTCACCAGCGGGGAGAGGCCGGCTGATGCGCTGACTGCCGATCGATACAACTCACTCCGTCACCGCAGCCCGACTTGGTCTAATCAAATTTACGGCATTACCCCCGAAATTCCAGCGAGGAAGAAATCCCGCTTATTACATTACGAGGAAACCCTAGATATCCCGAAGCAGTGTGCTTCTTTCTTCCCAACTCCCCAAAGAGAAAGCCAGGCAAAGATAAATACAGGGCCAAAAAGCATTCAAAGATGAAAAAATTGCCAGTCAAGAATAAGAAAAAAAAAAGATGAAAAAAAAAGGGAAACATTTTGCGCTTCCCATAGCCTGGAATATGAAACAGCGAGAGCAGAAAAGAATGGCGGAAAAAGAAGAGTAAACAGTGAAATATTGACAGATTTAACGATGACCGCTCAAAGACGAGAGAGCTTTTTGTGGACCAAGACAGAGCGTCTTCTCGGAACGGTGAAAAGATTGAAAACATACAAAACATAACAAAACATACAGAGAGGGAAAGGGGTGACTTATTTCGAGGGAGCTGATGGTAAAAGGGCAAGAACAATTTGTAAGTTTGTGCCATTTGCGTAAGTAAACCCAGCTTTGGTGCGATTCACGTGGGGAAGTGCGTATGGGCCAAACGCCAGACGTGTTAAATTCAGACGATACGCGCCATCCATGTAATCTACCACATCCAAAAGCCTGGCAGGCGAAAAAACAAGTCTGCGTTACATCACACCTGCTAATCCTGGTAGTGACACGCCGGCGACAGTGACATGATCACTAAAAGCTAGCAACCACTTTCCGACAAGCCAGTGTCTCTCTGCTTTATGTCCGATATCGCCCATTCGTGAGTTTTGGCGCCGTTTTGCGAATAAGACGCCGCGTCTGGTCGTCTACATGCTCAGCTCTGCATCCGAACTATGTACGCCAGGAACCAACCACCGCTACGACTTAACAGCGTCGCCGAGCAAGGTGAGCCCTAATGCAATTATCTCTCTGTCTTTTAATTTTCTGGATTAAGCTCATCAGCAATTTGATTTCATAACCTCCCTTTCTTTCCTTGGCTCTAGATAGACACACATCCCCCCTCTCTCATACACACACACACATACACACACTCGATTGCTGATTCCACACGCACGCATACCCACAGAAACACGCGCGCAATCTCATACACAAAATCTGAAGTTGGACGAAGCATGCCGTTGCATTTCTTGTCTGTTTGTTCGAAGTCAAATTAGTTTTGGGGTACGGAGGAACCGCGTAATATAGGATATTAGACGTGCGATGTGCACATTAGATAGATTGCTTTTCCTTCGCCTCTTTTCATCAATTATCATGATGAGAAAAAATCCTAGCCCTCCCCCTCTCTCTCCCCTCTTTTGAGTAATATACTAAAAGTCTATAAGATATTCAATATCGAGTCTTACTTTATTGGATTCTCGGCGTTAAATTTACTCACTCTGCCGTGTTACTTGTGAGTGGAGCGTCATGCGACAGGCTATCATTTTCAGAAATGGTTTCCCCGTCAGTTGCTTAAAGTTTCCTGGCGCTTCTGTCGCCCGTTTCCTTCTGGTACACATTCTTACCTATCGCAATGCTGGAATACCGGACTCGATATCTGGATTTACGTCCTACCCGCTTTTCTCGAGTGGTTTGTCGGAAAGACCTTCCCCGTTCCTTTAGAACAAGCTACAACTGTTTGACGGTAATAATATCATTGACCTATATATTTCTGTATTTGCCCCGCTCTACTTTTATATGATACGTGTAATGTGTCAAGTTGACAATGAATCTTAAATTGCTGGGTATTTTGCGTTTGCATAATGACACTTGAAATCTACGGGATTGTTTCTTGTGTGTATTCCATTCTTGATATACATACATATAATGTATATATATATATATATATATATATATATATATATATATGTATATGTATATACATTTGTCAAGTATTTTATCGTCACCGAAGGAATCCCCGTCCCAGACAGCTCACCGATTGAGTGACATGATACTCTCTTTGCAAAAGGAATCTTTTAAGAGACATAGATCGGTATAATACCTATCTCCAATGGATGATGGCGTAGTTTATGGTAGATCAAGGCAACGTAAATGACTGTCTGACTGACACCTGCAAAAGTTTATCGCGTCATTGCGTGGGCTTTTCAGAAGAATGACCGAAAGCATGAAGCAAATGAGTAAATTCTGCAGTGCTGGCCAGTTTGTCAAGGAGTTTCTGTGGTCTGTCTGTGATTTTGATGCACGCAGTAAATGGAAAATCAATTGACTCTAGCCGATCTCTTGAGAAGCTGAAAGCAATTTTACCTTTGATTTTGTATCTTTAGTTTGCTATTGATAAAATGTCATTTAATTCGTAATCTTATCAATTATCATATCTTGATGAAATATTGTTCGAAATATGGGATTCTTCTCTTCTGCAACTTTTGATTCCCGAAAACAATTAAAAATATCATTTCTTCAAGCTCTTTATTGAAAGTGATATTAGGGGGAATTTATTGGAACACCAAATAAAGTTTTACTCGTCATTGTCATGAGGATGAATATCGGTATTTTGACATGTATTTTGTTGTTTGTTTGTTTGATTTTGTTTTGAAAATGCTTATCAATTTCTATTTTAAAAAGCAGTAAAGCAGTATGATTTTTATCCTAGAAGCATTGTTTTTCTATTCTAAAAATATTAAAGTGTGTAGGCCTACAGTAACGTCAATAACAGTCAGGGTGTTACCTGTAATTGAGTTCATGCTTATCTTTAAATTCATATTTTAGGGTATTTCGTATAGTTACATTATCTGTTGCAATGTGTCCGCCAACACATGTCATTCGTGTGATGAAACGTGCTACATTATTCGACGAGCACTAAACATGAAGTAAACCAATATATTTTACTTGAATCTATAGCGGTTGTACGCCTTAGAGCGAATAATTATTATTCTCTTTCATATTTGAAATAGAACTAAAAAGAACATTGATTCACCTGTTTGTAGACGTTTAGGAGGAAATGAGGAATATAGGATGTCATTTGACCAGGGTCGCCTCTTTTAAAACATCAATCTTTGTCAATTATGTTTTCCCAACATGACTTTTTCCTCATAATCAACTCAACATTTTCAGATACTCATTCGTACTTTCTGGGTTAGACAGAACATTGAGGTTTAAACATCTTTCTCGACAATGTCCATGGGTAGGACAATAATACAGGATATCTCATTTCAGAGTCGAGTATTTCTCTCTCTCTCTCTCTCTCTCTCCCTCTCTCTCTCTCTATCTATCTATCTATCTATTCTTTGTATATATACGCATGTGTTATATAAACATGCGTATATATGAATGTATACACATTGTATTAAATAAACATACATACGTATCTAAATTATCATATAATATTAAAATATAAAAAAAATATGATTTAGTCATCTAGGCATTGGCATATAGATATAATAATATATATAGACGGAGAGGTATAGGTTGATAGACATAGAGCGCTTGTTAGTTTCGCAGATTTGCTCTTAGTATGCCTCATTACTACGGGTGTAATGTGTTTGATGTGTTTCCTCTCTTCGTCTCTAACTCTCTTTCTCTTTCCTTTTCTCTCTAGTTCTATCTATATTACAGTTATAATTGTCGAATTAGATAGGCTTTTAAGTAATCCAGCGTCCTGATCTATTTCTCGGTATTCTATGTATTTCTCTTTCTTTGAGTATGCTTTGTTATATCTTTCGCAGCATTTCATATATTCCTGGAGCCGTTTCAATGTCTATGTTATTTTTTCCGTCATTTTCTTTTGTTTCTGGTGCATTGCGAGGAATAACTGTGTAAACGAAACATCACACGAGCGAGACAATATCCATGCGTGCCAATGTCTGTCGCCATGGAGACAAATCACGTGATACGTGGCTTTGAACTTTTGATGCGCTTAACGGGACAGATGGAGGGTCCCCGATAGTGATCTATGCAATTCGTTTAGCACCAGCTACTCATTATATGTTCATTGGCAATGTCTTCGGGAAATAAACGAGAAAACACAAACATAGATATTACGGAGAGAACTCCAATAAATGCGCCCGGCCTAATTCGAAATTAATTCCCCTTTACTAGTGCGATAAATGGCGCCATTATATTGTGTGACACGTGGGGGGGGGGGGGGACAGTGACGCCATTTAAGAATGGGGTGCGCGGAATTAAGGTTTGCGACTTTGTGGCAGGGAAAAAACAAAAGGAGGGCAAAGTCTGGCCGGTTTTTAGGTAGGGTGCAGCGCGTGGCGTGAACAAGGCTCTCTGGTGGGTATCCCGAACTTGCATTGGTGCCCATTTGGGAGCCTCGATGGGCGTAAGTGAACACCCCTTTTATTTTCCTGTCATGTAGAATAGTACTCTGTGCACTGTCAGCTTGCAAAATCGTGCCCAAGTTTAGTTTACGATATAATGGTTCCGATGTGATCATAGACAATTAGCGACAAAAACTGGAGGCCTACCATGTAATGATCTCCTATCACTTTAGTGGGCATTTTTGTCGCCCCCCCATATTTGATTCGAATTTTAAATGATTGAAGGATACACGACCAGAGGTATGGGTTCCGATAGGTGAACCATGACCGTATGGTTATCTCTAAGGTTAAGCTAATCCTTATCATCATTTCGTACACTGGATGTTTGGATTAATGAAAATAAACCTGGTTTGAAGCTTCAAGATTGGGAACACAGCAGTAAGTCTACGTTTTATTTGGAATGATTAATGAGAATTGAGTAGAGAAGTAGAGATATCGACAGAAAGACTTATGAATAAGTGGACAGAAAGAGAGTCAGATGAAAGATGGATAGATAAGGAAATTGGAGAGAAAGATACAGATTGATAAAATAGGGAGGGAGAGGGAGAGAGAAAGATATAATTAAAGGTAGACAGAGACACAGAGAGAGAGAGAGAGAGAGGGAGATAGAGAGAGAGAGACAGAGAAACAGAGATAGATAGAGAGAGAGAGAGAGAGAGAGGGCGAGATAGAGAGAGAACAGAGGAGGTTCATTTTGGTGCATTTGTTACAAGTGTGCTTCCTTGTTTGAGACATGATTTGAGAAGGAAGGTTTAAAAGCATAACCAAGTTATACGTTATATATGTACAGTATGTATGTACAATCGTTTGACTCAAGGGATTTTATAGTTACAGATGTATATTGTTTCTGCGCTTAAGGCGTGTGTGTGTGTGTGTGTGTGTGTGTGTGGTTTATAATTATGTAGACATTTTGGATGAACAGGGAGATATTCGACGAGAAAAATGAAAGGAAAGAAATTCTCTTCTTGTTGTTTCCTTGAGACGTTTTTCCCACTGCATTCAACGCCAACATGGCATTCCAAGGACAGGTGCATCACGATCAGTACACATCAGGATTCCCTTGGATCAATTTAGAACTATATACAATGAGGATACACAGGGATTAATGTACCCTGGAATCAAAGTGATCTACCGTCAGGGTGCACAAGAGTCATTTTATGATAATACACATTATAAATACGGATACACTTATATCGATGCACTTATAGATCAATGTACACTATACGATGAATGTACACTACGATAAAATGCACTCGGATCAGTGTACACTCGCAGGATACACAAGGATGAATGTACAGAGTCAAGGAAGAGTGGGATCAATATGATATAGCGTCAGATTCACCAGAATCAGTATACATTATCAGGATAAACTTGGAACAGTGTACAAAGTGAGGACACATTATGATTCATGTACTTAATCTGGGTACACAGGGATCAAAGTGATATACCATAGTGGTACATCAGATCAATATACATTATGACAATATACATTATCAGGATACACTTAGATCAATGTACATTTACTTGATGGATCAATATATACTAGGAAAATGCACTTGGATCAGTGTGCATAATCAGGATTATACCTTTATGTTTCCATGAAGGTATTGGAATCAGTATAAATGATCAGTGCAAACAAAATCGGTGTGTACTATCAGGATCAATGATCTAATGTTACAATACGATAACACTACACCTCCAGGTACAAGAGGATAAACAGTGTATATCATCAGGGTAAACGAGGATCTGCATGCACCATAGGGTCAATGGATACCATCTACTAACATCCAAAGATCATATCTGGAAGCAATTTAGGTACAATATGGTCAATGTATACCGTCAATTTACACCAATATCAAATTACGCTGTAAGGACGAATATGGATGAATGTACAGTATCAAGGTACAGTAAGATCAATGTACACCATCAGGGTACACTACAGATAGGACCACGGTATGCTATAAGGGTACACTTCGATTAATGTACGCCTTCGGGGTACACTATAGGATCAATTCATATCATCAAATTAAAGTGCAAGATCAGTGCAAAGTCATTTGGGTACAATGTACATCGTCAAAGTACTCTCGGACCAAATTACGCTATAAAGGTTTACTTGGATCTATATAAAGTATTAGTGTATACACTATTGTCACTGTCAGGACCAGTGTATATACACCACCAGGGTACATTGGAATTAATTAGCGTCATCGGGATGCAATAGAATATTGCTCACAAGTAATAACATCTACAAATTTCATGTAGACGAGTTATATGCAAACCGGATAAAGGAGCTTAATGTAATCTTTGTTCTGCCAATTCATTTAACTGCTGTTCCTTGACAGAGAAACAGCCGATTTTCTTTTGTCATTTATGATATTCACTTCTTCATGAATCCATGAGACCAACACAACCCTTCGCACAATAATATCAAAGCAATGAATTTGGTAGACACATGATAGATTCTTTAACAGATGCACAATTCTAAATATGATCACGAGAAGTGCGTAAGGGTCTCATCTTTCAATCTCCTCAGATCGACTCCTGATCAAGAAGAATGCAATATCCATCTGGCTTGGACACTTAAACCCTCCAGACCAGAACACTGGAGTATGAATACCAATTAGCCACCACCCTTCGTGTAAAAAGTGAGACGCGCAAAGTTTACATTCATAATGTAGCGTAATTACTCATCGAGCTTCCGTATGATGTCTCGGCAGAAGATGGACGCACATCAGCGTTCATCCCCATCCTCTGTCCTCAACTGTCTCCCGTTATCTTGACTACCGATACCAGAGCGCGGATGGGAGAGGAAAAGTTATCCCGAGATATCAGCAGATGATGACTGTGATTGATGTGATGCGCTGGTGGATCGCGCGCTGTCCTCATCTCATTATCTCGCGCAAACGCCGCCAAGCCGCCGAGCAGCGGCGGGCGAGCTGATGCCTTTCGTCAGTTTCCCTTGCAGACGATCGATTATACGCGGATATGGCCCGTTTTCCTTTAGCGCGGGTCAGTATCAACATAAATCGACTGTATGGTACGTCCTCCCTGCCTTGATCCCAAACAGTGCAGGAATTATACCATCTAAAGTTCGTGTTTTCACGATTAATGTAGCACAACAATAATATCTCTTCCAGAAGCAGCAGTATTATCTTTGTCTTTGCAAATTCACAACTTACATCACGTCATCACCTAAAAACAAGTCAGTTTAGTCTTTTAGATGTATATGTGCATTGTACTATCATATCTGAGCACTTTATTGTTCCGCGGAGGAATATGTCAATAAAGAGTTCGACAAGATGACCGACATCGACCAAACACCTTGTTTGAGAGTCTGGGTATTTTTGGTGGTTATGATGGTTCGTTAGTTCAAGTTTACCTTCGTAACAATAGTCATGACTGTTACTTCATATAATCCTTTTAGAAGACTATTATGAACACCCTGCCTTAAAATACAATACAAAAATTGCCATGACCGTTCATCAGATGATGGATATGCACAATGCCATTTGGAGCTTAGCAAAAAAACAGTCCTTTGTGTAAAGGGCATTTTCACTGACCTGAACACAAAACATAAACAAAAACAAACAATAATGCGTATTACCGGTAATAAGCAATCAACGAATTATCATAATCATCACAAGATAACAGACATCGTGAGTAGAACTTATGCACTATAGTCCTTGTTCGGTAACAATGTTCTTTAAGTTATCAGATATCAATACACACTAAGAAATATGGGTTCAAATTTGAACCCCAAAATTGTCGCTATACAACCACCCTTTAGGGTGCAACTTTGCTCCCCAATAATCAATTTGCAGCCTTAGAGGTGCAATACGCTGAATTTTGAACCTGCAGGGGTGCGAATTTGCACCCTCAGTTTTGTGCTGATCAAGGGTGCAAACATGTACCATAAACATTAATACATTGTGAATTAAAAATTTGGACCACGAGTACCAAGGTTTTACACGTAATATCAAACTTACACTCTGATGGATATGTCTGCATCTTTGTAGGTACGAATATAGATATTGAGAGATTGAATTTTCTGCTTGCATAATAAAAGGTGCAATTGTGCACCCCAGGGTGCTGCTATAGGGACAAATAGGGTGCATATTTGAACCTTTATTTTTTAGTGTGTACTTCCGTCATTAAATGTATGCAAGGACATATGAATCATGGGATATTATCTTAGGACTACTGTTGGAGAAAACATATAGATATACTACAAACACATAAATGAGAAGAAGTGGAGTTTGATACCTATCTCTGCCTAATAAAGCTCAAAACATTACCAAGCAAGACAAAAACAAATGATTAAGCGCAGACGTGTGACGAACATGTAATATGACAAATGACTTCATTGAGATGTACAAAGTACCCATAGTGTTCCATAAAAACTGGCTGATATTGCAATGGACTTAACTTTATTTCCCCTTATCATTTGGCCTCATTATGCGCAAAAGTTTGTCGGTTTTTATGTCATTTCGAGCAGTAATGGTTTCGATCACAGTTATTTTCTTTCTCCATGCAATGGTTCTTCTGCGGTATCGCGCATCACTCATTTTTCCCACTTTTTTGTTAATTTAATTCATCGATATTTCAACACACATCGTCGCATGAAAGCGCGGGAAAGAGGTTTAATGGCGGGCACATTTCGCCTTTTCATGCTACTTATTCGGCTTCAGGTAGGTTCCCTCTTTACCAAAGTGAGGCATGAAAAAAGGAGCGTGCCTCTCTACTAAAACATGGAAGGATAGAACCTGTTCATAAAAGGGATTTAGACATTACTACTCATAAAAGATTAGCACGTGAAACGTGGGCGATTAGCGATCAGCGGCGGCCTAGATCAGTAGACGGCGTTATTAGAAGGCGTGTTGGACAAAGGACAACTACGTGAATTTTATGGACAGTACATTAGTGGAAAACGTGGGAAGTATGTAGGTATTCCAGGATGGTCAGTTTCCTACATACACACTTTTAGTGATGTTATCACTTATACCATGTGCATAAGATGACAATAAGTAGTTGACTCTTCTTGAACGCGTCGCTTACTTTGCCACATGAACGTATAAAAAAAGGTATTTTATTTGCCAGGTTCTGTTTCCATGTTCGCGCCTCATCGTGATGTTCAATTAATCATGTGTTGACTTTAATGGAGTGAAAGCGCATCAATATGCCTGTACAGAAAATGCGATAAACATGCTGTAGTGTTTCATATTGTTTCATAATCATTTCTCCTTGCATTACCTATAGTTAAACTTAAAAGAATGAATATCAATAGACAGCAAGTTGTCTAAAATAAAAGTAGGAGATCGTAAACGAATGAAGGTTTAAACAGAAGCATGAAAACTGTCTAGGAAATTACAGTAGCCTGTAATGCCCTGAGAGGCATATAGATTGTGTGGTTTGAAGCTGGAGAAACCAAGTTTAGCCACACAATCACCATCGTGATCATGTTGCTTGAGGATAACTCGGCGTGCGTTGAATTAGTAGAAGACCAAACATGCCAAAATGTACTTTTTCTCATAATATTTTATCCCTTTCGTAGAATGCATCAACATTCTGAATCGTGAATGTATTTCGCTCATGTCTGTTGAGATGTCTGATAGAGAGAGATTCATTTTTAAGATACTAAAATTATCTACAATATTGGAAAGATAAAAAACAAAAGATGTATTATCACGCATGATCTGACGTCACAATCACATTGATTTACCTTCTGGATGTCACCAATAAGACCATGTCTTTTTCTCAAGTTCAAGTTCAAGTTGTTCAAGTTGATTTATTTCACTTCCAACAAACAAATAAGAAATACAAAGAAACGCTCATATACACAGACGTCATGAAATCAGTACCACAATGCGATGAACAGAATAACATTGTAAGAAAGATATAGGTAAATTATCAACAGAGATACAAATAATTGTTACGTCACTGTGGTAAATGCATAAACGATATTGCTGGAAATGGAGGGGACTGCTAAAAAGCAGAGCTTGTAGAATGCAGTCCCCTCATAGAGAAAAAAAAAGTGCAAAACAACAACAACAACAACAAATTTCCCTAAGCGGTAGCAAGCAAGCAAAAAAAAAAAAAAAACTGTCCTCACGTTCATCCTTGTCCTTTTTTTTTTGTCTGTTGTAACGGCGTAAAATTAATAGTTTTCCCTGTGACAAAGATAACATCAATACGTCGCGAAATGTCAGGGAGACAGATTCTTAGAAGAGAAGGAAATAATGTGTCTACTTACTTTTGAAGTGCGTTATGTGGGAATCCATTGTGTTAGTGTATGCAATGTGAATTTAGAGTTCAAGTTCGCTCGTACGTTCATTCACATTTATTTTGCTTCTCAAATCAAAACAAAATAGAATTAAACTGATTGTGAAAAATTTTAACTAAACATAACCAAACAAGAAAGGAGCAATGCTAAATAGCATTATACACCGTAACAAGATCATTGTAAAACATTTTTGGTTGCATAAAAAGGCAATCCATTGATTGATTCAGCAAGGAACCAGGAGACCGTCAGCATGAGCATGGCTTGTCTTGGCTGACGGCCTCATTGGGAATGTAGATCCGGGGCCCGTTTCATAAAACTTGTCGTCAGTGACAAGTTGTCAAAGATGTGACAAGCTACTGAAATACTTGCATCTGATTGGCTGAGAGAACATTTGTCATAGAAACGTGGCAGTTGTCACTGATAACAAGTTTTATGAAACGGGCCCCAGGTTTGACTCTTACAAAAGGTTGCCTCTCACAAAAGGTTTAGCAAGGAAGTATCATCTTTGTGCTACCCTTGTCTAATACATATTCCTGACGAAACTTTTCGTAAAGGCCGTCTCCGCGGCCACGTGATACGCAAGCGCTGTGGATGAATGTCTTCAATACATGGAGCTTGAATAAATTTGAATGCGTCAGTCATCCCCAGAACGCTTCGAATCACTCTCTGCGCTCTATGGATGAAAAGATTGAAATAAACTGATTTGATAATCCATCCATAACGCATGCTAAGTAAATTTGCCCACCAGATGTGAAGTTGAATCCTGTTAACAAGGTATGTGGCAATATCGCAATGTATATTATGATTTTCACTGCATTTGTTACCATCGAGAACCTTTAAAATATAGAAGCATAAACACATTCACACACACACGAAACACACACACACACACACACACACGCACACACACACACATACACACAAACACACACACGTCCTTGACTTTCAATATATATATACATTTTCAATATTATCAAGAATATCTTTATCGAAATAAATATACATATTGTTACAAATATTAGCAAATACTGTCGCTTTGGACGAATAATAAGACTCGACACGTAGAGCGAACTATCCTTTAAATACAAACCTTAGCAATCATTGTCTAAAGCCATGTGGTGTATCATTTCATATTGTTATATTTCACTTGTTATTACTTATCGTTTTTATTTAGATAATCACTTGAAGCAACTCTTTTTGATATATACGATTTTACTGATAATAACAACAAATAGCTACATGATGGTATAAAAATGGAACTTCGATTTCTGTTTGTTTCGTTCGAAACAAGAAACATGATAATAGTTGACGTAAATTTGCTCCGTTTGCAAAGCTCTCGATGTGTACACAGATGGCCGCTAGCAGTGTGCCTACAGGGACAAATGGTTTGTTCATAGGTATAGTGTACAGCAAGGCCATCGCGTCACACTTTCCTAACCAAAGAGTTCCATAATGAAAACAGACTACACTTTTGAAGGTGGTGAGAGTTATCGATTATCTACTACCATGTTCTGCTTCTCTAACCTTCACGGTAGGCTTGGCTTCCACTGCACTTGTTGCTTTTAGTCCCGATGATTTCATTATGGCCGCCTCACAATCAAAGAGAATTGACTATATGTCTTCATAAAAAAAAACAGAAAAAACCCGGTACACTCCCAATCAAATTCACACATTTTCACTCAAAAAAGGTGATGCAAAATAGAATTCATTCGAAAATTAGTTCGCAGCTGAGTTTGACCATGTAGCTATGCGTAGCTTCATGGCTTGACCGTGTACGTACACGTCCTTCATTCTGATATGTGTCACACTTTGTTTGCAGACTGTGCTTAAATAATGAAGATAGAACTCGCATACACACACACACACACACACAACTGATGTTCACACATGTCCTCAGATTATATTATATATCGCACATGAAACACTGTTTTAAAATGTTAACTGAACAGTTCACACTGCGGCGACGTCTATTTGAATATGATATTATCATCATTATTTAAAATGTATCTAAATTATCATTCCCTATGCCTTCTAAAAGAGGCAAGTCAAGTGTTCTGTTATTAGGCGAGAAAAGTGAAAATATGTTGATTATCATTATATTTCTTTTATGTCGTTGTACATAATATGTGGCATCACAAGCTGTAGTAGTCTTCTCATCCAACAGTGACTGAGCAGGAACTTTAAAAATTCATAACTCTTTAACGGATTGTGCGATTTTCCTCAAACTTCCACTGATGTGTTCTACCAATATTGCTACGTTCTCTCAATCCACGTCTATGAATGTGGACTTGTCCTTTAAGTTTGCAACTGCCTTTAATCAAAGGATAACAAACAAACAAACAAACAAACACAAAATTTTCATCAAGCAACTGGACGGACAATTTTAGATCCTTGGCGTCCTTGGAGATGCATTGAAGGAGGAAACGTGATCAAATTGGTGAATATGCCCCGCAACTTTCTGAAACCAGTAACTACAATATGAAGGGAAGTATAGAAGATAGGGAATCCAGGCCAATGGAGCTCAGATTTATCCGTTTCTTCCTCTCTTTTCAAGAAGACATTTTAAGCTTTGAATTGTGCTCATCATTTTGCATATATCTTTCTTCCCCCCCCCCCACTTCTTCCCTCTCAGAAGTGTCAGATGATATAAAATCGAGAGTAATTCAAACGCAAATTCGGCGTGAATTTCCCCGAAGACTCCCAATCCCCTGCAATCAAGCAACTATCAATTCGTCGGCTGAGGCTTTCCAAACTCTGGCTCTCTCCAAGGACAATCAGGCGAGAGTTATTCCCCTCTATCCTCTCTCTGACCTCGAAATTAACACAAATTGCCCCTAACTTGGCAGAAATTTCATTGTACGTCGCGCTCCGTGTTCAAATCGCGCGCTAGTTGCACTCGCACGGTGCAGATATGTCCGTCTCCCTATAAAGAGATATCGACCTATTCACAGTCCATCTTTTTGATATTGTTCTACATCAATACTTAGTATCCTCTCGCGTGGCGCGGGATTGCACCACCCCTCTTTCCCTCTCTATCTTTAAATTGTAGGCAATGTTTCATGTGACCAAATACGGAGTAGTTTTCACTTTTCAGTTTTGGGGCATCTCATGAATCCAAATCATGTAAAACTCAAATTCTCTCTTCGCGCGCAGTGCTTTCGTGGCAAGTTAAAAGCTGGAACGAAAGAAAAAAACGGATCTGACATAAGACAAAATCAAAGATTAAAAAAAAAAAAAAAGAAAGAGAGAAAGAGAGAGAGAGAGAGCGGGGGGATTGTGTGCGTTTCATCTTATGGAAATAAACTTGATATGTTTTTATTGGGGTCCACGCACGACTGGCCGCTTTGTTCGACGAGAATTACTCGGGGCCGATTCGGACATGACTTTTCAACAGTGCCACGATTCCTACGGCGATCTAACGCGATTCCTTGTTCCCTGCCTAGCTCGCGGATTAGGAGAAAAATTACAGGGGCGGAGAGAGAGAGAGAGAGAAGAGAGAAAGAACAAAAAATAGAAAAAACGCTAAGAAAATGAAATCAAGGAAAGGTGAGGAACATGCCATGTTTCGTTATTGAGATTGTAAAGATCCTATAAACATTTTCCAAACAAGTCGCCGATATCATGCAGTTTTCGTCGGCGCACAAGGGTACACGTTACATATTCCTTGGAAAGGTTGTTGGCTTAGCACAAACAACTTGTCGAAACATCACTTCAATCAAATGCATTTTTCTTACCATGATTAGAAAGATAATTGTCTGAATAGAAATGAAGCCGATTCGATTTCGAGGAAAGAGTATCTTTAGCCTTTTGATCGTAATTTACCTCATATATCATCCCGCATATACTTCCCTGACTCATACACGCACACAATGACCTTCTGACTTAGATGTTAACCTTTTAAATGTCTCACTCTTAGTCAGCACACATCACAATTCATTTCTCGTCCTTTAAAGATTTGTGTTTGAATCTTACAGCAATTCTCACTTTCCATGAAAACTGCATTAGAAGAAAAACATTAAAGGAATATATAAAAATATGTGTATATGCCTATATTCATTTATTCATTTATCTATCTATTTATTTATTTATTTATTTATTTATTCATTCATTCATTCATTCATTCATTTCCATCCCCATCTTAAAACATGTGAATACTATTTTAAGAGAATATAATTGCATATAAAGGCATCACAAAGTGTGATAAGAGATATTTAAGTATGCCATTAACAAGAAAGGTGAATTATGTATACATATATCTATGCCCATTTGTCCCTGCATGTGAAACATAATTCCGTTTTAACATTTTGCATCCCATTTTTCTCTGTGCCTTGATGTAATTTTTACGAATTAATGTCCATGTGATTATTTTCATTTAATTGTCCCTCTCTCGTCATAATGTTCTGATTCCATGCTTCTACCCATTACCTGCTCTCCATTCTGACAAAATGAAGCTGTTATGCACATCCTTTCGAAGTTTCAAACATTGTTGTCTGTAATCCTCTGTAAAAAGAAAAAAAAAAGAAGAAAAGAAACCGGATCCTCCCTTTCCCTATATCTCTTTCTCTCTCTCTCACACACACACGCACACACATATACACATACTCTATATTTCTCCTTTCTTACCCATATATCTCCTTTCTTATTCTATCTTTGCCTTAACACATTTTATCATTCGTTCTTTCTCGCCTGCGATGTTTCTTCTCGTCATATCTTTATCTTTCTTTTCATGTATCTACACATAGTCATGTTTTCTTCTCTATCTCTCCCTATTTCACCGTATCTCTCCTTCTCTGTCTATCTATCTTCACAGCTCGTTGGGGCGAACAAGCTATTACCTCTCCCGTCCCCATACCCTCGCCATTAGCTTAATTAATCGCACTGTTTACACGCGCTGACTCCCGGCTTCCGTACGCACTTGTTGGTGCGGCCAGCTAGCCAGCCAGCTAGCCAGTGACTCGGAACCCCCTCGCCACGTGAGCGGGGTATTACCTTGATTGCTTTTTGCTGCTCGGTGTTTCCCTCTCCTTTCTTTCTCCTTGCCTGCCTTTTATTTTCTCCCACTTCTATTTTTTCCCTGCTTTTTCTTTTTTTTTAAAGGAAACAATAAGCCCTCCGGATTCACGGCTTCTCGAGCCTGCTTGTTGACTGCCCGACGCGAGATACATGCCCGGAAAATTCCAACGGTATTTCATTGTTATTTAAATCGCCAGAGTAGATTTGAGAGGTATTTAGGAAAATTAAGGACATATGCTGCCGAATTTTCAAGCCTCTGCTTGGTTGGTCTTCGGCTTGCCATAGTCATCCAACGGCGCGTTGCCCCTGGTAACGGGCTGAAATTTCATAGACCTTTAATTTCCAAATTGCTCGTGGCTCTCCATCGAACAAAGTTAGCTGACAACTAAGACGAGCTCAGCGGCATTTTTTGATGCTTAGAATAAATATCGTCAAGCATGTGTATTGGATACTCGTTGATGATGCATACTGATTATCAGCCTTGTAATCTAGTCGAAGAGGCCCCATCTTTCATGTCAGATCATACACTCTACTTTTAAAATCAGAGTTTACGGGAATTAGATACGAAAGCACGATGTTGGTAAGATACACATGACGTTCCTTATAATGATTAGATAAGTGGACGCTTTAAGAAGATTTCTTCCTTTTTTATTTAATCTTACAACGACACTCACATGACTCTCAGAGAATTCTTTGTTTATATGAAAAATTCTATTTAAAAAAAAAAAACAACCGTGAAGGATGCTTACCAATTCTGCAGCATTTGAAATAACGAATGATGCACCTTTAAATTCAACCGTGTCGATTGCCTATAAAGCAGGCAGTTTCACGTTTGCTTTAAAAATAGATTTAAAATTTATCATGCGCTATTTAAAATTACAGAAAGATCTAAACTTAGTAACTAAGTTATTATAGAAAAAGCGACAGAATCAGGATTAATTTCGTTTACTTAAAAAAAGATGGTCGACCCAAGATATGATCAAATAAAATTACGAGGGGAGTAGGTATAAAGCATTCAGATAAGTGAGAGAATGTATTTACAAATATAACTAACGGAACTAATCAATTGCCGTCTCTGTCATTGTCAGGATAATTCAATTCAAAAAAATCTATGCATAAATAAATAAGATGTTTTATTAATAAGGTAAAGAATGATGGTAGATCTACATTATACATTAGAACGATTAACATGATTCAACATGATTATCAGAGATTATTTTCTGGCCAAGATTTCAAGCAGGTATAGTTCAATACAATAATAAATACGTCGGCATAATCGCTTGAAACTGAAAACTGAATAATGAAGCATTTGATTACGTTTTGATAGTTAAAGGGGAAGGCTAGTAACTGATCAGTGGGAATCAGTGGAAATGCTGGGAGATGATTGTTCCAATCCTTATGGGATTCATTCAAGAGTTCATTGTATATCTATTGTTGTGTGAAAATGATTTGCTTCAGAACGGTCTCATATTCAAGTAATGTGCAGATTAATGCCCCGTCACTGACCAGGGACGCTAACCTGGAAGCATTAAACTGCACATTATTTGAATATGAGACCATTCTGAAGCAAATCATTTTCACACAACAATAGATATACGATGAACTCTTGAATGAATCCCATAAGGATTGGAACAATCATCTCCCAGCATTTCCACTGATTCCCACTGATCAGTTACTAGCCTTCCCCTTTAAACGGAACGTTCGTTTACAATTTGCCATGTAATATTTAGATGTTCTAGAGAAATCTACGTGTAACATTTTTTTCTCAACATCGGCAGAAATATTATCATTAATTTTTTTTCTTCATTTTTTCGGTGGGGGTGGCAAAATTATAACTTTCCCCTACATTTTCAGTCCCCCCCCCCCCGCCTTTGCTGTCATACCACTTTAGACATGAAAATACGGTTGCAAGGATGAACTATAAGACATCCATGATTATAAGGTAGTTTCAATGACACAATAAGTGATAAAAAATAATTGAAAAATCTGCGTGAAACATCTAAGCGAGTTGATTTGTATTAGTGATAAATATCACTGCATAGGTGCACACAAAAGTGATTCTTTGACCCAACCAAGAACAAATGTGAATTCATATTCCATTAATGAGCTTATACATCTACACAAACAAGAGAGAGAGAATACATAGTGGAGAAAGCAGTGCACGTAAGTTTATGAAAATTGAATATGAATGTTACATATATATATATATATATATATATATATATATATATATGTGTGTGTGTGTGTGTGTGTGTGTGTGTGTGCGTATGTGTGTGTGTAATATATATGATCAACGACATGCATGCACGAATGAACAAGAGATATTTAGTAATAGTAAGGTAGTTTTAATGACATGCAAAGTGATTAAGAATAATTAAAGGATCTGCGTGAAACATTAAACAATTTGACTCGTAGATGTGAAAGAAATGCACAGATCAGTGTAGATATACGCAGAAAGCCTATCATGCACACAAGTTCATGTGTAAGAAAATTATGACCATGTATTAATCCATTTATGATTATATGTGAACTGATATAGACAGATACAACGCGTAGAGGATGAATCAAAGATCACTGCAACAGATTATTAAGATGTTAAACGATCTACCTGACAGAAGGGAAGATAGATAGACCGAGAGATTAACAAGATAGATGTACAAACGTAGAGAAAGATTAAAAAATTGACTAGATTCTATACCCACACCAACATTGCTCACATGTGCATATATTGATGATAATATATGCCTCTGCCGGACTATTGACTGTGGATGGGGTTGATTGTTTACACCCTCGTCATCCTCAAGCTCAACAAATAGCTCATCTGCTGTGGCGTCTCGGTCCTCCGAAGACCAGAGGACCAGACGAGGGATGGCGGAGATTTCTCCGTTCGCTCATCAAGGGATGGGGTGGATTTTCTTACCCTTCTGATTTAAAGGTAGAATCCATCTCTCCCCTCTCTCTTCAAAAAAAAAAAAAAAAAAAGATCACAAAGAATGTCGGGGAGAAGACATCCACAGTCCATTATGAGGGTGGTCTGTGTTAGGTGTGACGTCATCCTCTTTTGTCTCATTAGGAAGTTCATAATCGTTATTTATTAATCATTATTCATAAGTTGTATTTTCACTCTCTAACAGAGAAATTAGCTTTCACACATCTTTCGGACAGCTTTATCATCAAATTTATCTTATCTTAAAACAAAATTAATTCGAAATGCTGGGCTCCTTTTCCTTTTTTTTTATTCATATATTGTCAAAGATTGAAACTAAAAAGAATTAACATCACCTGCATTTGTGAAGATTTGGGTAAAACGTAATGAACAGGTCTTTTATCTCGATAAACTTTGCTTCATATGTATGTATAAATAGAATTTTAGGCAGGATTACGTAACTGATATTGTGAGTAGTACAAAGAAAGTTAGGAACTCATATCTTATCTAAGTGCTTTAGATTGTTTGTTGACGTACCCCTATCATTTCTTTTTTTTGGGGGGGGGGGGGTAAATTACAGTCATGCTTTACACTTCGCCACGCATTCCATGTTTAACCATTGTTTCGCCTTTCACGAACGCTTGAGTTCATCTGAAATTCTAATATGACCAAGCATGTAATACACACGCATATATATTCTAATAATACGCCATAATGCGTAAAAGAGCTATCAATTTAGTGATATATGTAGAATATTTCCAGCTATCCAAAAGGAAGGTAATACGAGAATGAAAAGAGACAGCGAGCTGATCTTGCTTTTATTACTAACGATGGCATTGTAAAACCATAGACTCAAGTGACTAAAATAACTATAGTTGCTTGTTGTGTTGTTCATAGAATCATTGTTTTCGCTATTAAATATGTAGTGGATAACCGAATGCCTTTCATCCTTTATTATGATATAGTTCCTTGGTCTTCCTGCCAAGGTATAGTTTACGTTTAATCGGAATTCCGTTCCAGGAGTCTGTCCATATCACTGTCTTTGAATTCTATACCGCTCAGACATTAACAAACAAACAAACAAACAAACAAACAAACAAACAAACAAACAAACAAATAAACAAACAGACAAAATAACTAGTAAACAAACAAAGCGACGAACGGAGAAATAAAACAAGACACCAAACAATCAAACAAAAATTGCAAATCATCCGGCATCACAGGACACCATCCGCCATGCTTACAATCAGTTAAGAGATAATGGCAGGCTTTCTGACACCAAATGATAACACTCGATGCATCAATCAAATTTAATTGAACTATACTGTGTATTGCAAAAGACAAATTGCCGATGGCATTCCTCAGCTAGATGTTTAACTGATAAGTATCTAAACCTGTAATTTTATCAGAAAGTCCCCATAATCACAATAAAACCTTGCTTCAGAACTATTTCCTAAAGCTGCATCCCTGCATCTCTCAGTGTATCAATGATGAAATAGCCAATGCAAAAAAATAAACAAAACTGACAAACTGATTTTTTGAGAGATCTAACAAAATGACTATACGTATTAAATCTCGAAACATGAAATTTCAAATAGTAAGAATGAAACGATTCGTTTTGAACAAAAGAAAATGGCAAAAGAAGCAAAACACGCACAGAAGAAAAGGAGTGATGGTCAGTATTCTTCAATACGTCTAAACTGCTTTCAAATCCGTTCATGTGGGGTGATGTTCGGTATGCTGAAGGTTCGTAATTCCAAAAGTTCGTTGATCCAAAAGTGAATAAGGTTTGTTAATCCAAAAATGGAAAGAAGGTGTATACTATCAACAAACCTTCGGAATAACGAACCTTATTTCAATTTCGGATTAACAAACCTTTATAATAACGAACTGTATCCGTACATCGCCCACTATTAGCCTTCACGTCTTTGTTTGAAAATGTGGCAAGGAATATCACATACATTTAGAAGGTAAACATCTCTAGCAAAGTTAGTTCTTGTTTCAAAATTATAATGCATTTGAATTAAAACTTCCACTAAGTTGAAATATTTTGTTTATGCAACTTGATATCAGCACTCACAGTCAAAACCAAATTTACATTTTTTCTTGACTATTCAAATGGTACAGTTATGTCAGAGATAGAAACACCAGCAGTAAATAATGCCAGTCGCATAAATGCCAGGAGTAACAATCCTAGAGGTGGTTTTTATTTATCTTTTTACCTCTGACATTTTTATATCGAACGGTGCAATTGCGGCCGCGACGCTTCATAATCGAATCTTCAAATTTTACACTTAAAATTCAAATGAAACCAGTAGAGAAAATCGTGTTACATCGCCGCGGAGGGTGAGTTAGAGACCTATGCAACCTGCTCTACAGTTGGAAAACCGAAGGCCTCAAGTTGGCTTGGCTGAGCTTACGGCTGATGCGGTTCTTTAAATCTTTAATTTAGTGTCTAGGTGACTTCTGGCTCGCGAAACTCATCACGGACGTAGTCTTCCCCTACAGGCTTTTCTTTTGATAAATAACAGAGGACACCAAGTGGTGATCGTGTATTCTCCTCAAGATTTTCCTGCTTTTAACGGGGGAGAAATTGTACACCTGTTGGTAAGGAAAAACGAATTGGAATGAAATCGCCTCCCGAGAAATAATCATATGCACTGACATCGGGCATTTTTCTTCGTACATCTTTGCACTTCAAAATCTAAAGACGCAAAGTTGGTGATTTATTCGTGGTCACTAATACGTTCTTACCATTTATGCCGTCTTGGCTGCTCTTGGTTATCACGTTAACTCGTTCCTTACGAAATTCTAAAAATCCTTCAGACTTTGTACATGAATAACTTAACAGATTTCAGTAGTCAAAGGGCTTACCGTTCCTCGCAGACATTTTTCCTCATACTTTCAATTTCCCTCCAGTGATAAAATCTATACTTCTCTTTTCTATTTCGTCATTCCTGTGATTCTCCATCATGCGCCTTTTCTTCATGTGCTTTGATAATATTCTTATATTTCCTATCCTCTTGTGCTGTTTGCTTTCTTCTTGCCTTCCATCCCGATCTGTTGTTATTGTTTTGCAGTTTGTATTTCTTCTTTGTTTTTCTTAACCAACATGTCTTGTATGCTTTTATGCAATCATAAAAATACATTGTTATAGTCACTTATTAAATACTGCAATATCAAGACTACAAAGATTAGATGTTAACAGACAACTGAAAGGCATTTTTGTTGTTGTTGCTCTTGTCTCATTTCGCTTAAATCTCCCTCGCTCTGTTTCATAGATTGGTATTATCTAAACTTATTTCTTTTGAGCAAATATCCCTATGCCGCGTATGTGTCTTGTCTTTTGATGATATCCGTGTCTTTCCTTACCGCATCCTCCCGCACCCCTATCTCTTTCTTTCTCTCTCTCTCTCTCTCTCTCTCTCTCTCTCTCTCTCTCACTCTCCTTGTTTCCCCATCCTCCGTGAGACGGAAGAAGATGGAAACAGTCCCATGATTTCCCAAGAGGCAGTCAGCCAGATGAACGTAAAACGAGAACCAAGGCACGAGAAATATATCAGCCTCGGAATGACAGAAATCGTTCGAAAGCCTGATTCAGTCACCACATTCTATCCCAGAAAGCATGATTATGATGCCAAAAACTCATCTCGATCGTGTCCAATGCTTGGACAAACTTTATCTTTCCTCTGCACTATAATGTGTCCCGAGTTGCCTGAACGAAAAAAAGTATGTATTGTATTTTCGCCCAGAATGAACCACTAAACTGATAACAACGCGTGGAAAAATCTACATAATCAATGATAAAGATTTTCTCATTCTCCTCTTGTCTATCGTCCTCAAAAGAAGAAAAAGAAAAGGTAATTTAACATCCGTACAAGAAATAAATGCTATCTTTGATATTCTGTATAGAGAGTAAGATAAACCTACATTAACATGGTATCAATTTGTACGGTAAAATTGTGTTTGGGGGTAAAATATAGAGTTTCTTTCACACAACACGATGGACTACCAAAAAAATCATTCACTCTTTGCCGATTTGTGCCCATATCAAAATCCTACCCCACCCTCAGTATGATATAATGACAAAATACTTTTTACTTATGGTATGCTTTTTTCTATTCTTCCTCATGTTGCAATAATTTCCAGTTCATTAGATCCTATTGTTATGACTATTATCATAATATCGAATCATAATAATCCATTTGGTTAATGCCAAATTGTGGAATTTCAATAAGTGAACCATTACCCTTCTCTATAATTTACGTGTTAGTAGGTCTAGTATCTGAGTTAGATAATTATCTAAAGCTTCGTTAATTACGTTACAAATGACGTCACAATCAATATGGGGGTTAAGGGGAGTTTCTCGTAACGTTAGCATAAATCTGCTGATCACTGATATCTCCCTCCCCCCCAAAAAAAAACACAAACAAAAACACACAAAAAACTATCAATTTGTGATTTCATGAAATATTCTAATAGTAAATGTTTTGAATGTCTATTTTTCAATAAAACAGCTTCAGAGGTTTTCAGTCAATAAGGCATAAGAAGCCTGCATTTGTTTATAAAACTTTGTGAATTGATTCCATGTATAGAATCAGAGCAAATAAAACGATTTTATTTGATACGTCATACCATGCGCAAAGTGTAATGATATATGCAAATTTGCATAAATGCAGCTATTCGAGAACTGCAGCTTCCTGGACTGATAATTGTACTCTAATTTGGAGGTATCTATAATTTACTCACAACGCATCATCTTATCATTATTTTCTTTTTTAACGTGGAGACAATTTACGTAAATGTCAAAGAGATAGGCCTACATAACTCTGGCATCTTGATTTTTTTTTACCCCTGCCCCCCCCCCTCTCTCTGTTTAAGCGTTTGAGAGTATTAGAATATTTCTGACGTCACAATACTGTCCTGTCGAGAGTGCTGATGAAGCATAAACTACTCTTTTTTTTCTCGACCTTTATCTGCATCAAGAGTAAAACACATATTTCCAACATCATTACGCTTCTATTTTCAGTCATATCTCTTCTATTTTCAGTGGACATCTCACCAAAACTCACCTGCTTGAAAAGTTTCCACAAAAGAGTGACCAAATACCAAATTCTAAATTTCCATGTAGGTCTATTCAATTTATTGCCATCTGACCACATTAAACAAATATCTTCGGCCCACTCTTAAAAAAAACAAACACCTGCATTCCTCATATTTTCACGTCTGAAAACGTGCCCAAGTAGCTTATTTTATTTCCGTTATTTTTAGACAGAACAATCAATAGACAGTGTGAGGAGGTTACTTGAGGAGAAGTAAACTTATTCGTTGCTGCCTAGACTAAGTATTTCACCCATTTTACATATTTTTATGATACTCGAGAACATTTTCTGTTGCCTTAAGTAAATTAACATTTTTTAAGTTATAGCATTTATTGTACTTCAGCTAACAGTATATCCTTTATTACAATGTCGTATTGACTTTTTTTTTGTGATTGTGTGTATTTAAAGGGGATGGCTAGTAACCGATCAGTGGGAATCAGTGGAAATGCTGAGGGATGATTGTGCCAATCCTTGTGGGATTCATTTAAGAGTACATTATATATCTATTGTTGTGTTCAACATTATTTGCTTCAGAACGGTCTCATATTCAAGTAATGTGCAGATTAATGCCCCGTCACTGACCAGGCACGCTAACCTGGAAACATTAAATTGCACATTACTTGAATATGAGACCATTCTGAAGCAAATCATTTTCACAAAACAATAGATATATAATGTACTCTTAAATGAATCCCACAAGGATTGGAACAATCATCCTCCAGCATTCCCACTGATTCCCATTGATCAGTTACTAGCCATCCCCTTTAAATGTTTACTACAATTGCACTTTGTTGTTGGAAATGTAATGACATGGAAGTTCCACAGCGCTTCGGTTAAAAAAAGCGTTATAGTTTGTGGACCGTATTACCCTACACTGATGCTAATGATGTCGACGAACAATAAATGACATTACTATGTCGCTCTACTTTTAATACATTATTTACCATATTCTATTGTAATGTACTTTTATGACACTTTCTTTGAATTATTCAATGTTAACATTTTATCCTGCGCAAGTAAAATCAATCAATCAAAATTTCATTTTTTTTTGTCTCTCTGATCATCTACTTATTCACTTAGCCACAGTCACACAGTGAGAATTTTGTTTTGATATTTCGTATTATCTAGCGATTTCCAGCTGATTACATTAGGCTCGAACACGACCACATTCTAGAGTTTGTGCTCGTTGCCTAATTTGATATACACGTGTATTTCCATTGACTGACAGCGGAGAAAGAGATCATGTTATTTGAACAAAATCATCTTAAAGAAAGTAACGAGAAATAGAGAAGCCTTTTTAAAGTTTCTCGAATAAAAAACAAGTTCAACGAGGATTTTGCGAGAGTTGATGCAAAGTAGGTGACTATTGTTGACTTCAGCCACACGGTGTGTCCGAGCGTTCACCTCGTGGTGGAGAGGACGCACTGTATCCTGTACCCAAACTCGTCGAGTTGACGAATTTGGTCGAGCGATCGATACGGCTCGACAGCTAGCTGTAATCGATCGTTTCTCACAGCGTGATAAAATCGATAGTCGAATCGGCGGAAATCTGCCCAAATTGCGCGTGTCGTTTACTTTGCGCACTGGACTGCGAAAGTTGGCGTGTGGAAAATAAACATAGCATTTTACGCCGTAGGCTCGAAGGGCAAGTGTTTACGGTGGGCAAGAGTTGGTTTAGTAAACCTTGTTGATTTTTTCTTTTCGAAATGGTAATAAAAATAGTTTGATTATTGATTCGATAAAAAACACACATTAGCGCTTCAAAGAAGGGTCATGTCCTATACACACAGACACGCACACGCTCACACACACACACACACGCGCGCACACACACACACACACACACACAAACACACACGCACATGACGACATCCTTGGCACACATGCCATGGCACTCGAGGTAACTGATACATATTTTCATTTCAAACGAAATCCAGCGTCTCTTCTACCTTTTCAATGCAAGTTCCACGTAACTTCTTCTTCCTTGGTCTTCCGGAATCTATCTCGCGTCGCCTTCATTTGATACTCGACCACTCTCAATCGCTTCGTCCTAATGCGGAAGTTCAAACATTCACACTCCTTTCGTCAGGCGGTAGAACTGATATTTACCAGTCCACCATCTTGATAGATATACTAGCGAGAACGAATGCTAGAATGAATGATAAATCGAATTAAAAAGACCTTTTTGCAATTCGCCCCAGGTGACTAGCAAAAGGTTGTTAACGACATCAACCATTTTATCACCTGTCTTAATAATCTTAATATTTGTTTGTGGTTTCTTTCTTTTTAATCGCTTTTATGCTCTTTCAAATCCATTGTTAATCTGAACTGTATCACATTTATGTTGGTTTTGTTTTTGTTTTTAATTGTGCACACTTTGCAATATATATTGAAGCAGGGCTCCCTTGTAAAGCAGGCCTTGAAGCAGGCTCTGAATAGGACTATCCTGTTTTTAAAGAAGTTTTATGGCAAAATGAGCTAAGCGCCATTTTTAAACATTTTTTTTTCTGGAAGGCGTGAGAAAATAATTGCTGGGCGGGTGAGCTTAAGATGGGTTGATGGGGAGTGAGACTCACGCATTAGGCGTGAGACTTTGTAGATCTGCGCGTGATCATCCCGTCAAAAGACTTCCCACTTGGACGAATGCACTTGAAGGGGTTCGAACTCGGGTCCTCCCACTGAAAGTTAAAGGACAAGTTCACCTTCATAGACATGTGGGTTGAGTGAATGCAGCAGTGAGAGTTTGAGCAAAATCGGACAATTCGTTAAAAAGTTATGAATTTTTGAAGTTTCTGCTCAGTCACGGCTGGATGAAAAGACTACTATAGCTTGTGATGTCACATGAGTACAACGATATAAAGAAAGAATAAAGAAAATTCAACATATTTCCATTTTTCTCGCATGACAAAAGAACACTCGACTTCTCTCTTTCAGAAGGCAGGGGGAATAATATTACCCTGAACATACGTCAGTAGCAAGTCGAAGAAATGTGCACTTTATTTAAAAAGTAAAGTTTTGTGAAATTCTCTTTTTATTTTCCTTATAATGGTTGTATGCATGCGACATCATACACTGTAGTAGTCTTCTCTTCCAGCAGTGACTGCGCAGATACTTAAAATATTCGTAACTTTTGAACGGATTGTCCAATTTTCCTCAAACTTTCACTGATGTGTTCTACTAATATTGCTGCATTCTCTCAATCCTTATGTATATGAAGGTGGACTTGTCCTTTAAAGTAGGGAGGTCCTCCCTGGTTAAAGCCACTACTAGTATTTAACATTGGGAGCCAGTGATTAAAAAGCTTTTCGAATTATGACATTTGATGCCTATGCATAATTCAGCTATATCACAAAACACTCTACCGCACACACACACACACACACACAATACGATAAAGTCGCAAGTTTTAGGATATTTCACAAATTTTCTCAATACATCATAGCTGTAGATAGTTTATTCCAGAAACGGTTTTAATAAAATTATTGTTCAAATTTTGTTTATCTAACAGTAGGCCTACTTTACAATAATTATACTGATTAACATTTTCATGTTGGTTACTGATATCCCTAACTATTAAACTCACATTTCAGAACTATTTTGAAGCACTAAAGCTGTTTTTTTTTTCATCTGCAAACGTTAGCACGGGGCTTTTAGGGTATTATCCACTACACCACAATACCCACAGTGGTTATGTATGAAGACAAGCAGTTCGACACGGGACAAACCCAATGAAGAGACGAAAGGAAACATATTTTTTTCCCCATGAAACTGGAGAATGAAAATGAACGGAATAGACGACTCATTAGTTATTATAATGTTGTATACAAATATACCCTACACTCAGTATGTATAATGACAAAGTAATCATGTAAATACACATATAAGAATACATAGCTTTGCAAACACATTCGATAGAAAAAAAAATGATATCAAGCTGAAAATTAGAGGGAATGATTTAATGATACAGTAACAAATCTTATATTTGAGAAAAGGGTGTACAGATATCTTGGAAGAAAGCCATATAAATGCTTTCAAGACTTATCATTCATGTCGTTATAGGTATGTGTGTATGCGCGTGTGTACATGTGAGTGTGTACGTGTTTGTCTATATGCATGTCTTCTAAATCATTGTGTTTATCTTTATAATATTATGTTTTCATACCATAAGCTGTATTTTTCATTGAAACTTCGATAGGGGGGGGGGGGAGTGGAATAAGGGTCGAAGGATCGGGTGTCTAGCAGCACAACGATCAAATTTCATCGTCAACTTTAATGTTGTGCCTATAATGCGAGGATGCGTCTATAAAGTGGGTCTTTGTGATTTCACATCATATGTAGATGTGCTTGGATGATGATGAACCGGCCTTGCTTTTTTTTAAAACAAATTCACCTTAGAATTGAGAGCAAATTATGAAAATATATAGTTCGGTTGCATATTTTAAAGAAAACAAAGTCGTAAAAACGCAGTCACTTTCATTAATGTTTTTACTGATCTCACGTAAATGATTTCAGCTGCCAAGATATTGCGGTTTTCAATTTCAGAGCCAAAGTAACATGAACAACCAGCAATTATTGGAAATGATAACAAGGGAATGAAAATAACAAACACGTCGCTAGATTCAAGTTTTCAATTGCATTTAGCTTAGTCACTCCCGACTGTCGTGCCCCAGGAAAAGCAGAAGCTGAGAGCTATAACCTTTGAATAACAGTGCTTCCCTGTACGGCTTCTTGATGATTTCTCGTGGGTTTCATGCATATTGAAGTACTATTTGAAACAGTTTCAATTGCCTATAGTTCTCTGGCGACTCAATATCAGTGCAAGAAATGAACCAGACTTATCATAACTCTGTGAGCATGGTGAGGAAACAGGATCTTGTTTGCTACAGATGTTTAAAGTAAGGTCCAAATGTTCGAAGCTCTTAGAATCCTGCACAACTATGTCTTCCCTTAAGGCGGTGGTTAACTTTCTTCCTGCATGCTGCTCGTTTTCAAGAACACGTGCTGTGGATATTGTAGCGCTGGTGCGATATCTTTAATGAACGTTTTGATGGAAATCGTCAAATTAACACCGGCTTCCCGCCATGTTTTCTTACATCTCAGTTGCAAGCAAACCGGCCAATCACACACCTCCGGCTCGTAACATTTTATGACCGATCTTTGTACCGACGTTTTGTCTTCCAACTACTGCCGTTGTGACAGGGAAACGCGTTCCCGCCCGGGATTTCCGTAATATTTATGATAAAAATACGGGATCTTGCGCTGCATACCGTCGTGTCATCAACTTGTAATATTTTGATCTGTGCGCTGACTCAGAGCGCGTCACCCATCGCGTTGTTTAACCGTTGGGAAGCTAGATTGACACGGACATGCGAAAACACTTTTATGTTTCCCGCAACAGTTCCTATTCATCAACAAAAACGGTGACAATATCAGTAGATCTTATTCGTTCTTCGAATTTACATCTGTAGATAGTTTTTTTTTTTTAGTTCAGAGTGGAAGACAGAAAATGAGTCCGTTCGGCCAATGTTTAAAATGCGCGTACAAATTGTCTAAAGATTAGAACTCTCGTTGTTCTGGCATTTTCCGCTGCATGGAGTTCGGGTATGATTCTTGAATACGTATACCGGAAAGTAATGCCCACAACGATTAATTTTCTTGGATCGTCACGAGCTACAAACACTAATCTCTTTTGCGTATATAGTTTTATTTTTTGCACAGAAGCAAATTCAAGTAGAACAATGCCCATTTTGTTACATGAAGATCACGAGATAACAGTCATCACCATTACTCTTATGTAAAAATCAGAAATGGAAATTACCCTTGCATCTTGGCGTCATGAAAACCCTCTTTACAAAGAAAGACAAGCTCCAATTTATTTTTGATTTCATTATGTGCAATGGTAAAAAAACTCTCCTCCCATAAAATCAAGTTCATCTAACTTAAGTTATCATAATTATAAGCTACAATTTATTTGTGCTATGAAGCCTGACAACAAAAAACAAGAAACTCCAACTTCTATTTTTTAAAATTCTATATTCTGTTCCTATCAGGCAACAGATATGCATGAATACTTTTATGATTTTTTTTTTTGGTGGATTTCTCAACTGTAAATGTTGAGTGACAGTAGTGTCTTAGCGAAGCATATATATATATATATATATATATATATATATATCCTTGGAATATATTTTCACTGCTTGTTAGAATATTCACAAATCTGAGATCCAGAAATATGTATTGACATCCATCTGAGGGCCGCTAAATCCGAAACTTTTAAAACGAATAACGCTGTGTGTTAATATAATAGGTAAGAGTGTCACATTGTTATTTTCTTTCTTAATTAACAGGCCATATAGATCTCATAGATTTCTATATACATGGATAACGCAAAGCGATCTGAGAAGGAAAAAAGTCTTTACTTTCTTTGCCTCTCTTGAGACGCTAGCCTAAGTGAAAGTTCCACTGACACACACATAAGACCTTTTACTAGCAACTGAAGCATCCGATAGCAATTGTCGTTCTCTTCTTTTCTATTTCCTTGGGTAGGAGTATCAATTTCTCTGATTTTCTCCTCGCCTTAAGCAATATTTCCTTCTTGCAACGGGTCACTCTAGTCGCTCTGAACCGAGCTCGACGTAAGGTTAACCTGCCAACATCGATCGGTCTGGGTATCCGGACGCGAGTTAAAATAAAGGAACGCAAGCTCACAAACGAAAACAAAACAAATCCAATCGATCCATCAGCGCCCATTCGAGTGGCGAGATTAACCCATACATAAACAAACCTGTCATTTCACGCCATTGCATTGTGGGACTGATGTTGGGCTTGATGGAGTCATAGAGTATATCTCACACAGCCCAACGTCTTGATGTCATGTGGAAAGTTTTCTTGTCATCATTCTCTTCATTTCATTTTTTTTTTTGTCTTTGAATCCACACGAGTTTGGAATGAGTCATGCATTTTGTCCCCCACAAACCGAAGAAGACCCGGATGAATTAATGTCAATCAACAAACGGCAGAATGCAGACGAGAATCACTAACATGGAAAGTGTTTAAGTCGTCTGAGGTGAGTAAAAATACTTCAGAAAGCGAATGTTTGTCTCTGTGTATACACGTCGTATTCTTTACAACACAGAATGTGACTTTTCGGTGCATGAGATAGTCAAGAAGTCGAAGTTTCATGATCGATTTTCATGGATTGATGTGATCTTCCTACTTCCTCGAAGTTTCCTGAGAAAAACTGGCATTTCCTGGTTCCACATGGCCAACTTTTTGACAAACATAGGCCTACATTTTGTCTTATCATGTTTCCGAATGAAAGGGCAAAATGAAGGTTACAAATCCTATAACAAACTCATAATTTCTTTATGATGTAAGGAATAGAATACATTATTTTTAATGTAAATACAACAGCAATGAAATGATTTTGATGATGATATGCCACCGTATATTTTACTGTCACCATAGGAGAAAACAGACATACCTATAGTAAAAGGAAGATATAATAATTGTCCAATTCTCTATGCGTATGTACTCTGTTAATGATGACTAGATATTCTTCAAAATTATTTTTGATTACAAAACAGGACACTCTATTTGTGAAGAATATTAAAGTCATCAATCATTAATCAATGTCTTTACCAATAAGGTACTAGTATTATATTGAGCATTCTTTATATCATTATGATTCCATGTTTGCCACGTTCAGAACTATCGTTCAACCTTAAAGGTAATGTATATAAGTACCCTTTTTAACTCCCTCCTGGTTACACCATATTTCATTGTGTTCCAAATGAGTAAGGAAATGCCTCTAGCGACAGACAATAACCCCGAAGAAAAAGAAATACAAGACATAATCAAAATCTGAATTCGAAGGATTTCCGCATTAACTATGCAGGGAAAGTGTTCGTTGTTTTTCGAGTAACCTCGGACAATATTTGCAGACATTTTCCTCTCGAAGTGGAAAGCAAGACTGGATCAGGGTTGTTGACTTCTCTAAATTATTTTCCATCGGCACTTAACCCCTTTTGCCCCCTGGTTAAAATGTATTTACTTAGTCCACTCCCAAACGCCTGGACACTACAGCACCCATCTGGTCTGCGTCCCCCAGCGGATCGGGGCGCAGCGCACTTCGCAAAACCGCTAGAGGTTCGCGCGAATAGTGTATGGCGTAGCAGTTGCCTGTTGTGTGAAGTACAGCTCTGTCTACTATCAAAGCATTATACCAAGCACAACACAGCTATTGGGCGTACATTTCAAATGTTTACCAAAGGTTTCAGTGCAGGTATACATTTCAGCAACTCAAATATGCATATCTTTATCTTAAAGCAAAGGGGATAACCCCTTAACTCGTTTCCCCCCTCCCGCATTCTGGAAATCTGTCCGAGTATTTCGCGCGTAAAATTCGTGTCGTCTGCCATCCATAGTTTATTGAATTAGAACCTCTTGGGATTTCGCTTTCCATACAACGTTGGGGCCTTTACTCTATGGCGAACAAAGATAACTGACAGAAATAAAGAAGAGAGAGAGAGAGTGTGTGTGTGTGTATATGTGTGACTCCTGACACTTCTCCGTATACACATGCCTCCGTTATGCAGTGGAAGAACACTGTAGGCACAAATATTGTGTAAATTTGCTCTCTGTAAATGATCGCATCTGCTTGTCATGTGTGCCTGTCTAAAATTTCATTTTAAAATCGCAGTTTTCCGTTCTCATCATGAATGGGATTAAGAGCTCTTCCCATCTTACTTAAACTCCCACAGGCATTCTAATTGTCATTTCGTAACTCTCTGGAATGAAGTTCTCTCTTTCTTTACGCTTAAAGCGTATAGTGTTTCTCTTTCCTTGCTCGCCTTAGCGCCATTCTTCAACTAGATTTAGTCTGAGCAGACATCTCGCCATAGAGCACATCTCCGGTTAATTTCCAGAGATAGTAATCTCTAGCTTCTCCTTCCAATTACCAAATGCTCAAAGGTTCAGGATTTACTAACCTTGCCTCTTTAGCAGTTTCTAATGATACCTGCACAATATGATTTCCTTGCATAAGTGTCAACCATGTCAACTGTTCAACATATTAATATGTAGGCCAAAGGTCAAGTGACAAGTGCAATAGCTTCAAAGAGCCTTCAAGACAATATCGTGAGTTTATTAATTTTCTTTTCATTTCGTCTTATTTCATTTCCAACTAAATAAAACATTTACATACACATAGCAACACAAAATCGGCACAATGTTGTTACAAAGCCACAGCAATGTTGCAACAACTTTTGCCTGCCGTCCCTTTGGCCCACAATTTGGGAAACAGTTATAAAGGAGAATTATATTCAAAGCAGTTCTTATAGTGCTATCATTTTCCGTGTAGCAATCCTATATTGATCATCATAAGATGGTAAGGAGATATACTACCCTTCACCCTTACTTAGTTCCTCCTCAAAACAAAAATAATTGTCACAAAGTTGCTGATATTAAGGTACAATGTGACATAACCTGACGTTTCTTTTCTTTGCAAGTCAAGTAGGAACTTCTCTCTGTTATAATGTATAACACAGAATGAGCTGATACGAATATTTATTAATCCTCCAGGACCTTATCACAAATATTGCTCTAAAGTCTTTGTTAAAAGTCATACACGATTTTAGGTCGATGGCAATGTTTCTAAACTCTCACTCGGCTGATGTACATGAGTACTTTACATAGCTTCTGGATCTCTAATTGCCTGGAAGGATTGGAGTAAAGAAGTTGCAAGTATTTTTAGTTGGAGGATGGATACAGTTTTCAGGAAGACCTATAAGGTTTTCAGTTCCGGCTAGAGAAGCCGTTGAACTGTCATTAGTATTGACTGGGTTCCTTTAGGAATAGCAATTGCACGTGTACGTGGGTCAGGAAAAAGCACGTGACAATGTACTGCAAACGACACGGAAAAGTATCGTCTGAATTACCTTGCCGTTGATGCTATAACCTGTTCAATGCGGGAAAATAAAATGAGCCGTGTACCGTGCTGTAAAGATATCAATCCATAGCATAGCACACTATCTACACCTAAATGTTAGGCCAACCAATATGAACATTGATTCTTCATTTCTGTTACTGCATGGAAGTGAAAGTGATGTTTCGGTTCTTGTTTGGTATCGTTAATACGCTTTTGACATTGATCATTGCCGGATGACGCGTATAAATTATCCATTGTTATTGCTGACCAAATGTAATTTGGAAAAAATGACCGATATAATGAAAAGGATAGATCAAAGTCCATTCCGACGTTATATTTTTGCTTAATGAAATCTAATTGAAGTCAAACTTTATTTCATCTTCCAGAAAAGCGAGCGAGAATGCAACTCTAATACATACTCACATGGTGAGTACAATTTAAAGAATATAAAGCAAGTTTCTAACAAGTTTTTATTACTTGTATTATAAGAATTAACATTCGCTGGTTTAACGGAGGTCATTATTGTAGGGGAAATGCTTATGGACGTTTGGGTCCTACTAATAAACTTACCAGGTATATTATGCACTGTCAACTTTAGAACTGTACCCGACAAGGAAAAGAAAGCTCACGAAGTGGGAGGGGGGGGGGGGGGGGGGAGAAAACATTGCAGTTTGGTACATGACGGTCAATGATTTCAAACTGTGTATACATTCAGAAAGGTATAACAGTGCCACATGCCTGTACTTTATAGGAAGGTGGAGGGATAAAGGATACGGATGGCTTGTATGGAAGACGACAGAGGGTTCAAACACTGAATATCTGTGTTAAAGGTGTTCAAAAGTATAATTTCGTAGCACATTTTGGCAGTGTCTGTCTGTCTCTCTTTGTATATATATATATATATATATATATATATATATATATACATATATATATATATATATATATGTATTAACTTCATTATGTTTGAGAAACGTACTTAATTTGAAGAGGAAAGACTGTAAGGTGTTTTTAAAGTCTTTCCAAAACAGTTTATTTTATATTGAAACAATATCACAAGGAATATCATCTAAAATGATATTATGAGGATAACTTCTCGATTTCAGTTAAATGCATGAACTGTTCGAGACCCTTGAACAAAGAGGAGAGTAAAGAAGAAAGTGTGATAAGTGTGAACCGATAACTACTTCAACAACAATTTCGGGTCTAGCACAAGCTGACGTTGTGAAAGGAGAGGACCAGAGGGAATCCAAAAGCTCGCTTTACGCGATTTCCTGTAGCTCAAACAAGCGAGAATTAGAAAATACAAATCGTTCTCAATCCCTTCAATAGAATACAAAACAGATGTTAGATGTCAAATATCTCCTCCATGTTATGTGTATGTGTGTACATACAAATGAATAAATCTTCTTATTACCGGCTTGTTTTCTCGCCTTTTAAAACGCAAACTGATTATGTTGAGATATTATCAAGTTGACCTTAGTCGTGTGACAGGTATAGTGTATAACACTGTACTGATATGCAGACCCCAACAAGCTTATAATTGACACGGCTATGATTGCCTCGCTATGATTGATCGATTACCTTGTACATCCCACTATTGATCGATTCATTAGCTTGTATTGGCCTTCTTTCGGTCCGTTTAAAAGGAGGAGAAAAAATCATGTCAGTATTCAGCACGGTCGGTTAATTGGGCGGCCTTTTCGCGTAATTGGGTGAGATATTTATTTGAAGGGAGAGTGACTGTACACTGGGAATATTACTATTAATGAAGACTGTGATTATTTTTCAATAGCAGTTTACTTATTCTTATGAATCTATTCATCGCTAAATTCGCTTTCTTTCATACTTTGCTATGCGAGTCATTCCGTGAGTTCAAATCTGGTTGTTTTGATATACAAAATATGTGCGAATATCGACACTGGGGGCTGGGAATATCAAAGCATCAAAAGAGGAATACAATTACACGAGTTGAAGAAAATTACATTTTTTTTTCCTGCAAAAACACATTTGATGTAGTGTTTTACTACCAGATTAAAGCAGACATGTATACCAGTGATTCGATGTCCATAACATTGGTTATGCAATGCCACTTATTTTTGAATATTCATGAAAAACGTCATCACACATGCTAAGAGAACCTGGTAAAAAAAGAAGAAGCAAAAACGACAATGCACAAGATACGGACTGGGTGTGTGTGTGTGTGTGTATGTGTGTGTATGCACGCTTGCTTGTCCACGTGCGTGCAGTGTATGTGTGTAAGTGATTGTGTTTGACCTTTTTTTTTTCTGGGGGTCTATACCCCCCACAAGCATCTGCTTTTCCGTATAGGTTCCTCCGCACATAATCTTAATATGTACCCAATGTGAATGACTGTAAGGTACTCTAGACTGACTTACATCCATTGTGTATCATGAGATATCATTCAAAGTTTTTATACACAGAATTTACAAAAAAAATGTATTACTTTTCATTGATGTCTGGATGTATGTTACAAAATGTAATTTGTGTGGAATCTTAATAAATGAAATGAATCGAAATGATATGTGGACACTTCGTTGGGTATTTCCATTCGCAAGCACATGATTGTGTGTGTGTGTGTGTGTGTGTGTGTGTGTGTGTGTGTGTGTGTGTGTGTGTGTGTTAGCTGCATTGATGATCGGCAACTACCAAGCGATGGAAGAGGATCATGTCAAATTTATCCCTTTTCTTTCCCAAAACTTTTCCGACCCGAAACATGACAGTTAGCACTCTACCACGTCTTACATAGAGTACCATCAAAATTTCCTACACATGATTGCTAATGCACTAAAACACCAAGGAGGTACTATAGGTTCCGCCTCGTGTACCTCCTGAATTAGACATCATTTATATTCTAATAGAGGAAAGAAACGCTTTAAAACCTCTCAAGTTTGTTAGATTCTTGTCGAATTTAACATTGCAATGTGATAGAGTTGCAATATCTTCCAGGAAATCCATGAGTTAGTTATATTGAGTGAGTTCAAAATACCCCTTTCTCGAGCCCAACATGACTCCGCGCCTGCGGCTATAGAGGCATTTTGTATTAAAGTGACAAAACTCTCCATGAACCCCACTTTTAGTCTGATAATCGCGCTGTGCCTGCAAACATCTGCGGCATCAATTTTGGCGCGAGCTGATTTAGAGACGTCATATTTAATTCTCGTCTGTCGACGATTAATGTTCCTGCGTCTCCACTCCAAAGACATCTTGATGAGTACATGACTACATGGTACCCCGTTTCCTTGGGTCTCTAACATGTTTTACCGAGGTCCGATCGAGTCTCACCGTTGGCGTGCAAAGATCTTCATATCATCACCTCGAAGCAATGCCAGCCTCTTCAGGCTTAAGTATCGACACAATTACACTTCAAAGCTCTCTCGGTGACACAAGATGAGTTGGGCTTTTTGTAATAGAGATATATCAAGCTTTGGCTTTTTAGACACTGACAAAGCGAGAAGCATCATTTTCCGTGTCGCTCTCACCTTGGACAGTCCTTGATTTTCGCTCCTAATTAATTAGCCGATGATTGGGGTTAAATAGGAGCCTCTTGATTCTGTCTATTTACGCTGAAATTGTCTCCCATTTTCCCGCGTGCTCCTCCCATTCAGCGCTGGGTACTTCACGCGGTGCGTTCTCGGGTAACGTGGAGTGTGACATACGGTGGTGTTTGCCGCGCTGAAACGTCAGCTCACTCGCTCCCTACCCTATTATACCCCACTTTTTTTAATGCTTAGCCAAACGATATACCGTCTCGGCAAATTGACAATTAAAAGGGCGAAGGGATGGCGGTTTGAAGGGGAAACAGAAAAGCGAAATCTCGCCCGGAGTTTGGCCAACTGAGGTTCAAACCAAACAGAAAAAGAAAGCGTATTTACCCCTGTGCATGCGAGGTCCTGTAGGCGCGAGCAGCGAGGGGTACTGTCAATGGTTGCTGTTTTAGAACCCACCCCGCTATACAAACGGACCTCTTACCGCAGTACTCGTTACGTCGGAGCTGGACTGTAGAAATGGGGAGGAAAAACATTCCAGTTTTTCTTGTGCCTCTTGTTACGATTCTTTGCCATACAATTTAATAATGTAAATAACCCAACGGCAAACAGTACTACACGCGAACAGTAACAATTTCTGTTTGATACACATGAGGTCGGCCTACACAATAGCGCCAAAAGTACAGAGGCAGGGCAGGACGCGTTTTTCAAATTGTAACAATATTCCTCTCTCACACTATCACACACACTCACTCTCTCGTTCTGTTCCACTAATATCTTTCTATTCCTATTCCCCTCATTCTTACCGTGGAGCTCCATACTCTTACTATATTGGCCTACAATCGCGCTCGCGCGCGCACACACACACACACACACATGTACAAAACTATATGTGTGCGTGAGTGAGTGCGAGTGTGTGTGTATGTGTGTATTTGTACTTTATTGTATGGATTATAATTTCAATTATAACATATGTATTTATATATAAAAAGCTGCATGTATTGTTATGTAATATCTATATAAGTACATGTATCTATGTGTGTTCACTTGTGATATGAAACGATATTCAGAAGACTGAATTAGTGAATAGCTTTTTGTCATCTAGCGAGAGAGAGAGAGAGAGAGAGAGAGAGAGAGAGAAAGAGAAGAAAAAGAAACTGTATCCTGAGTCATATAGCAAGGTAATTTCATATGAATGCAGATGTGAATTTGATAAAACGCATAATTTTGCTAGATGTTAATAAAACCACTTCGAAGCATAACTAATTGGACAACACATACCACGAAATATTAAATAAGCTAAGAAAGCATATTGGAATATGTTGAACGATATTTTAGGATTTATCAGAACACCTGAGATCTTTGTTGCGATTATACCATCGTATGAACCTTTCATAGATTCTCTATAAATATCAATGATATGGTCATGTACAGTAAATATTACAGATCTCCACTTTATAGGGACCTCTTCTGTGTATCGCTAAGCAACTAATAAGTGATGTTGTTTTAGCGGTATAATGCTCCCTATAGTCCAACTCATTTTTCCTATTAGCAGGCCTACTTTAGTAAAACATTAATATGCACACATCTAGTGTGCGCGCGTGAGCACACACACACACACACACACACACACACACGCACACAGTTAAGATACAGTATAAGCAGCGCATAAACGCATTTCACTTCCCCTTCGTATATATGGCAATCAGTGGAGACCGTGTATTTTATGTCAAGGCAATATTCACACTTTTGATGTTTTGCTGCTCTTTCTGTAAGAATAGTTATTACGAAATCTTACCAAATTTGAATGCATTCTTTGTTTTTTCTCTCTCTTTCTTTCTTTCTCTCTCTCTCTCCCTCTCTCTCTCAGGACAGCTTCTGTCTAAACAGTGACAGTAATCTTAAATACAAGAAATATATTTCTGCATGATACACACATAGCTATGTTTTCATAATTATACATGTGACGTTTATATATGTATATCCTGATACGTCTTTATAATCAGATGTTGATCATTTTAATAATGTCAATGCATGGGTTTTATATATATAATTATATGTATATACATGTATATGAACGTATTATATATACACGGTGTGTATATATATAGTATACATATAATCATATATATATGTATATATACTTGTATATAAACGTATTATATGTACACGATGTATATATATATACATATAATCATATATATGTATATACTTGTATATAAACGTATTATATGTACACGATGTATATATATATATACATATAATCATATATATATATATGTATATACATGTATATAAACGTATTATGTATACACGATGTATATATATATACATATAATCATATATATATCATACAGAGAGGGACGGGGAACTGGAAGATAGTGGGTAAATGAAATTCACAAAATGTAATATTGGTATTGGTATAATTACAGTGATTAAAAGAAATATGGGTAAGTCGAATAATGTTGTATAAGAGAATAGCTAATGAGCTAGCGCAGATACCGAATAAGTTGTTCAGATTTAAGGTTAAATATAAGATACAGATGGAATTCAAAAGAGACTAAATAAGCGGGGGAGGAAAAAAGTTCCATTACCCTCTCTGATGTGCGAGAATAATGGGCGAGTAAATAACTGATTTTCCCTAAGTATTCGAGAATTGGTCGGTAATAGCTGCGACATTACGGTAGCATTCAAACCACTAATCCTTTGTATAAATGTTTTCCCATTTCTATCCACTCTCCGCGCCCTTTCGCCCCGGTGCAATCTGCAAGTTATCCACCTTGCATGATGCCCGTGTTTACATTTAACACAAGAGGAAACTCGGAAATATTCTGAAAATGGCGCCGCCTTATTACCGTGTTTACCCTTAGAAACTCCTGCGCTCTTTGTATCCCTCCTCTCATACTTTTTGTCACTTCTTTTCCTGTTCCTCCAAAGTGGTGGTCAGCAATGCCGGCTTTTGCCCGTCCAGGCTTTGCCGCTTTCCCGACAGTCAGTCTGCCGCCATTTCTGCAAAGACAATATATAAAAACAACAACAAAAAAAGATGCTGCACAGGGATAATTTTTGTTGTCAAACACACACACACGCGCGCTCACACACACAGACATCATACACACACATACGTATTGTATTTTCAAAGAAGAAGAAAAGCAGAGGGGAAAAAGTCAGGCAATCTCACGGGCTTAATTTACACGTTTCTTTCCGTGATTTCCCCGCCATCCCTTCACACTTTTGCCGTCTAAATTGCGCGAAACGCCAGTCACCGTGTCTCATCATTACGGCGTGTCAACACGGTTTGTCCTCCCCGCCATAGCGCATCTGGTGAGCGCGCCTCCGTCTAGCTGGTCCACTCGCCCAATTGTCTTCCGACACGGATTTCGTGCTCTGTTTTGTTTGCGAAATCTGAAAAACGTGATATTTGCTATATTTTCTCCTCGTTCGAAACTATGCGGTTGACACCTGTTATGCCATTTTGTTGTGAGGCGCCCATGTGTACGTATGTATGCGAAAATATCCATACGTGTCCGCGCATTGTGGTGTGTGATTGTGTACGGCTGTATTTTGTGCCCTATTATGTATGTCATTGTCATCCCTTTTATCTGCGAAATGACAGCATGAGCTTCCCTGGATCGTTTAGTGTTGAAGGACATGTTTATCTAGGCTGTTGTGTGGAAGTGTTGTCTGACGGGGCATCAAATTTCGGCTCATTTGCGACTTATTTTTCTCGGCGCATGAGGCGGTGGTGGTCAAACGCAGTATTTGATGTTCTCTTTGTGTTCCGCCCCAAACCAAATCGTCATACCGACTCTCAGCCGACCGCCATGACATCAACAAAGTGGTGAACACATGGGATCTTGGCTTCGACGTATCTTCGCAGTCTTCAGCTGATTTTGAAATGATTCATTGCACACACACACACACACAAATCTGATTTCTTGTCCTTTTTTTTTCCAATGAATCAGTACAGCTTTGTCATTTGCACATGGAAATACCCGTGCTAGTACAAGACTGCAATGTTTTGCTGTAATTTCATGCACAATCGTCAAATTGTGGGTTCTTTTGCTTCATTGAATGTTAACTTTTCCAACACGTTTAGGTACGAACAGCGTAGATGCATGAAAACGAATGGAAAGGATTAACACAGAATGACATTAACATTTTTAAGTTATCAACCTCTCCTAGATTCGTTCTAAAAAATATCATCACACTGATGTTTTATTCGATTTTGTTGCAGTGGTTATTTGCCTTAACTATTATGTCCTCGAAGTCATGACTTGCTATAGTAAAGTTTATACAATGTTTTAGAAATCAAACTTCCCAGTTGGAAAAAAGATAAAGAATAATGTACACAGATGCGTGGGAAAGGTAAAGAATGCTTATCGTGCCGATTCGACTGATTTTGAAAGTAGAAATTCATATTCTAACTTGATCTTTGGAAAGAAGAACAACATTTGTATATATATATGAAGAGTTTGTTTGCAAAAAACGATAAGTCCATTTTTGAAGATTTTGAAGTACGGTCTCTGTCATAAAGTACAAAATAATACCTTTTAAATGATATATTGGTCAGTACATATAAAGGTATATTTTTGAAGTTATGGTCAAAAGAAGCAAAAATTTTCTTATTATTCTCTTTATTTTTCTTGACCTTTAATCGCAAATATCTCTATTTGACAAATATGGACTTATCGGTTTTTGCAAACAAACTCTTCATATATATATATATATATATATATATACACGTATATATATGCCGATGGTGATGTTAGCAGAGATATTTCCTACCCAAATTGTTGGGAATCAATCCAAATCATTCTGGCATGAAGCAATGTTTGCTGCCTTTGAAGGGGCAAAATGTTAAGTTTTCAAGTTTCTTTCATGAGGACACTCCACTAAACAATGATTTGCCCACACACTGACAGAAACATATACAGATAGACAAACAGACGGACACACACCCACCACCACCACCCTATTTCATGGCTGCATTATACATGAACTTCGATTACTCTATCCTCGTTGCAGTGTTCTAATCATAATCCAGTATGTTACGCTGTTGCAAGTGAAAAAAAAAAATCAACGTAAGATGGAGCAAATGAACAAGAATGGAGTTAATGTGGCGTCTCGAACTATTTTCCAATCTTACCAGGAGCGACTCTATCGTCTATTGGTACGCTGTGCTATATTAATCAGAGTAATTACGTCGCCCTGAAATACCTAACTGTAGGTTACTACGTTGTTCTCTCGTCTTGATGCCTTATTGACGCACTTTCGATAAAGCCAGTAATTAGCTACGTCGCTTTGATACGAAAGCCTTTATTATTTTTTAAGGAAGGTGAAAATAGCGCTGTGAATTGGGACATAATAATAAACAACAACATCGACAAAAAATGGAGTACATGGAAAAATTAGAATGCGTCATGACCTTAGGAAAAGAATCTAATTAGTGGCAACTTGTTTTCATCTGACGAATGAATGTACATGAGATAAAAGCCTGTTGAAATATTCATTCATGATTTCAATGGTATGGGGGTGGGGGAGGGGGTTAGCGAGGACAGTAACACGCGAAATGGTAAATGTCTTTTATCAGTGGATTGATCATTTTGTGCATTTGGTCAAAAAAAATCCTCAAAATAATTGGAATTTAGGTCAAAGTGTGCTTACGTGTTGAGAAGTGATGATTGTCCTCTCCTTTCATTCAATTTCTATGATGTACGTCATGCATAATTTATCCCCCACCCACAGACAGACAATACTGAGACCCACTACATCTCTTCTTGTATAGGTCCTTGCCGTGAAAATTGTATAGCTTAACATCGCTTTTAGGTTATTATTTTTTCGGACGGACACGTCTGTGGGCAGCAAACACTTCTCTGAATTCTACTTCATCTAGTACAACTACTGCACCCCAAGCATGTGACATATAACATTGGCGTCATCCGTCCTTTTAGATAGTAGTAGCGTGTCATTTACCGCCACAACCAAGCGCATTGTCGGGACGAGTCTTTTTTATGTTTCTTTTTTTTCTGAAACCAACTGGCCATGTCTCCAAAATACATGTCACAACTGCTCAGCTCACTTTAGTGCTACCAATGTTTCTGCTCTTAATGTACGACCATGATGTTTTCACCTAAGAACATTACCAGCCCCTCAAATGCCACAATTTGCAGTTCAGCAACAAGCTCAGCAGCATTGTTCCCCTACTCCATCAATCAATCAATCAATCAATCAATCAATCAATCAATCAATCAATCAATCAATCAATCAATCAATCAATCAATCAATCAATCAATCAATCAATCATTTCGATCACTTCTGTTTCTTTTTTACTATACAATGTATGATTACTATAGGTCCTCAATTATTGTACAGTCTTTTCATTTCACTATGTTCTATTTACCTTGTTCTCTGTTATCAAAAGAAGTGAAACATATGTTATGTCGAAAAATGAAATAAACTTTGAATTGAATTGAACTTTGAATTGAATCAATCAAAATCAATCAATCAATCAATCAATCAATCAATCAATCAACAGAGAAGAAATATAGCTATTCTTTAACCTCACGAGAGCAGATACACTTTACCTGCATCTTTTTGAGGGGGAATCAACTCCCCCTTGGTTGTCTTGAAAGGCTTAACCTGGCGTTCGTTTGAACAAAATATGGCAGAACGTGTCTACGGGCACCATGGCTTGCATGGCTTCGTACCTGGTGGAGGGGTCCCAAAAATACACAGATGATCGGAATCGGAGCACGACATGCCTTGTGTGGAGGAATTTAATGGTCAGATCACATGGGAACTTCCTGGTATTACAAATGTCCATTCATCAACGAAAAGATATCTTTCCAGATGATCTGCTACCTACGACTATAATGTAACATGCAACGTCCGCACCCAACCATTCAGTTCAGAAATTATTAATGTCGAACGGAAAGGGTTTCCATACAAATTTATGTTGGTTTGTTTTGATTTATTACTGCATTCCAACAAATACAAATTCAAACTACAGTAAAAAATAAGATGCAAGCAATGACAAATGCAATGATTAAAAATTTGACAATAGTATTACACATGTACAAAAAAGGCATAAGTACTAAAAATGATGATATGGAAAACATACGAAAATGTTTGGATGCATAGAGTATTTTTTTCAGTAAATAGAGATAATCCCAATGAGTACTCAGGCTGGAATGGATGGAGACTCATAAAGATAAAAATAGAAAAAGATTCGGCGACATAACGCTCTTGGGAAAATTGAGTGATCAGGGAGGTGCAGTGCACCTCCCTGAGTGATCAGGGAGGTGCAGGCCTTGGAGTGGTTCAGGAGTTACCTCTCTGATCGTAAACAGTATGTTTTTCTATCTGGTCAAAACTCCTGCAACCAATCTGTCACCTGTGGTGTACCTCAGGGTAGTTTACTGGGACCTCTTTTATTTATTTTGTATATAAATGATATAATAAATGCTTCTAATATTTTATCTTTTGTACTTTTTGCTGATGACTCTAATGTTTTTCTTTCTCATTCAGATCCTCATATTTTGGTGGATTTGTTAAATTCTGAATTAAAGAGATTGTTATGTTGGATAAGGTCAAATAAGTTGTCTATAAATCTTCTTAAAACTAAATGTATATTATTTAGTAATACTTTAAATAATCTTCCTAATAATATAAAAATAGATGATATAGTTATAGATGAAGTTGCATCAATGAAGTTTTTAGGTTTGGTTATTGACAATAAACTTTCATGGAAGTCACATATTGATAGTATTTGTCACACAATATCTCGAAATATTGGTGTTATTAATAGAGTTAAATATTATTTTTCTATTCCCACCCTTTTAATGTTATATTCAGCTTTGATTTTACCTTATTTGAATTATGGCATCATAGCTTGGGGGAACACACATCCATCATATCTCGACAGACTGTCCCGTCTCCAGAAAAAAGCTCTTCGAATAATTTGTCATGTTTCTTGGAGAGCCCACACCGATGTTTTATTTTCTGAAAACAAAATTTTAAAGATAACTGATATTTATTATTATTGTCTTGGCCAATTTATGTATAAACTTTCTAATAATTTGTTGCCGTCTGTCTTCACAAGCATGTTTGCGAGAAACCGCTCGTTCCATAAATATCCAACTCGTCACTCAGATGAATTCCATCTGCCTTTAACTAGAACAGTGTTTACACATTCTATATTTACATTTGCTGGACCTAAATATTGGAACAACCTTTCTAACAGTTTGAGGACATCTCCAAGTTTAAGTTCCTTTAAGAGTAATCTGAAGAAAAATATTTTGAACAGTTATAAGAATTGTTGATTCTTTATTGGTTGCAAAGAAGTGTAAAATCCAACCTTATATTCTATTGGAATTACAGCTAAGCGGCTCCATCCATCCACTACCTCTCGTGTCCTTCTATTTTTTTTTTGTCTCTTATCTTCACACCACGCATTAAGCTGCTTTCTCCCCCCCCCCCCCTCTCTCTCATACACACACACACACACTCACACACACACACACACACACACACACACACACACATACTATTTTGTTTCTCTCCTCTCTTTTCCGGCATGACAGCGACTTAGTGTAGTGTAGGGATTTGTTCAGGGTTTTTGTTTCGGATAAGTTAGGTTATAGGTCTTTTTGTCTTAGTTTCTTTGTTTCATCCATTTTCAATGCTTATCAGTCTATCGATCATATAATTTCTTGTATTACGTGTGGGGGGATCGCAGCCTACAAGCTCAGCTTTTTAGCATTCCTCCCCATTTCCAACATTTTCCTATACCTACAAGTTTTCTGTAAATTTATCCTTTACTTTGTATGATGAAATTTATGCACTGTATTCAATTTTTGTAATATATTTATATGTTTTTGTTGGAAATGAAAAATAAATGAATGAATGAATGAATGAATAATTGTAGATGTGCGTGCAAAAAGCAGCTGAATGATAAATAATAAAAGATAATAGATTGCGGTTGTATCATATAACCAAACGCGTTGCTTTAATCCAATTCGGATTGAGGAGCATATTCTTGCACTATCAAATGTCGCTTAAGTGTGTTTTGTAAGGAGTAGATGGTTGGGCAAGACTTTATGTTGTCGGGAAGATTATTCCAAATGTCTGGACGGAGTGTCTGACAGACCTTGTGTGTTCTTGCTAACCTGGGATTTGTAAGATGGGTGTATCCAGATATGTGAGTAGGATACGAATGAACAGAAGTGTTTAATCTAAACATGTTATCCTCAAAAGATGGTGGAAGTTGATCATCAATGTATTAAGTTGAACATAATCACTACTACTTGAATCGTGTTCAATTCGCAATGTTTAATGTTTTCGGTTCATGAAATATAGAGGATTCGTGTAGGCTAAGAAATACGATCGAGTGCAATGCCCATAACTTTCTTTTGTAATTTAGAACCATACTTTTTGGTCGATTTTTGTCAATCTTTGTCGAACCACAATTTATAATGTAACAATATGTTATATTCTGCAATTGATCCATACCACCTCAATGATGACAGACCATACTTTCTAAAGTACTTGGCACAAACATTTACCTATACCACAATCTAGCATAGTATACCATTGTGATAACCTGTTTCTCTGTTTAATACGGCATCGTGATTTTTCCCGAAGTTTAGAAATGTCGAATATCACGCTTGTGCCATGGCAACCCATAGATGTTTAACAAATCGTGCGAAATAGTTCATGCAAGACTTCTAACGTTTCCATACATAGCAATTTGAGTACAGCACTATCAACTGAAAAAAATAGTGCAAATTTAAAATCTTGCTCACGAGTGATACGAACTTCGAAAAATCCTGCTAAACGTCTGGTACAAAAAGTTAAAGTCTAATTGAGTATGTGGGGGCAGTATAAATCATGGACAAGGCTAATACCTTATTCTTTAACGCGAAAAACTATACCAACCGAGATTTGGTGTGTGTAAACGCGTGTTATTCTTCATATGTGTTGATATGTTCTGCTATATATTTTGCATTATTTGTCAAAAACCTATATTTTTTTTTGTGACGAGGGGAATGGGAGTAGGGATTTCAGTTTAGACTCTACAGATGAATTATAATGCTTGATTGCAAATTGTCTTTTTAAGGTTACTTGTACAAAATTCTTGAAGTACTCTAACTAGACACGGTTTTCAGGATATAGGATACACGCCTTTGGTACGCCCTACTTGACAAATTTATCACCTATACCTTTATGCTTCCAAGCAAGCTTCCAAGAATCTAACGTCTTAATGACGTCTAATTTTCACAGAAACGTTTAATGCAATCCAAATAACTCTTTGCGAAACTGTCCTGGCCTATCGGTTTTTTATTCTTTCCTCTCTCTCCCTCTCTCTCTCTCTTTCTCTCTCTCCCTCTCTCCCTCTAGCTCAGCTTTTCATGGCTAAGACTTGTGTGCTTTAATAGTGTAAATATGGTTGAATATTAGTATTACTCAGTTTGTATGACAGAACCATGGAGAGTGGAATTGAATAATGGTAAAATAAAATGGCGGGAAATAGAGAGAGAACGAGAAAAAAAATGAAGACAATGGTTGCCACCTTAGTCATATACTATATAGTGGCATAGTATATTAATGTCGCTGACAAACCACCTGATCTTTAAAGCAAAACAGAACAAAACTAATCCGTCAATCCCTATGCCTCCTGTTGATAAACTAACACAAAACGTCATAACCTATTTGAAAGCTGGTTACCTCTACATCCAAAACGCCATCATGATGTATGAAACTGGTGCAGACAGCCCCAGAATTTAAAAAAAAAATTGTCAACTTCTCGAAATATAAATGCAAGTCTATATGATTATTCGACTTTATCCTGAATAAAAACAGTTTCTAAATGACCGACTGTACGTATAGAATTGAAGCCCTGCTATAAAACATCTTTTTCTAGTCAAGATGAGACTTGCCGCGCATCTTTTCTTATGGAAGTCGGACCTCATTAGCATAGATGCCCAGACTGGTTTGTCTGATTGATGTCCTACCACTCCGTCACCACGGCTTCGGCCTGACCTTCCTGCTTGCAGGCAAATAAGAGCAGATAGCCAGCCCAAGGCACGTCTTGTTTTGCATTCGATTTCCTGTTATCTTTTCATCCGATGCACATTTTCCTACTCATCTCAGGAACACTGCATTCCAATGAAATAAAATGTAACCTCTGGACACATATGTAAGCCTTTCCTCATGTTTTACCAAACCTCGTGAATATTCCCATATTGTGTTATATACATATAAACAGTTTTAAGCATATGATATTTACATTAGGAGAGGAGGGGAACATACATGAACGAGGCGCCCCACTTAGGAAATTGGCTTTACCCATCCATTTTGCAGAGTGGAAAAAAGCAGTGTCTATTTTGAGAAAATGCTAATAGTTCCAGACTTACAGCGAAGTGACAGAGAGATGGATAGATGGAGAGATAAAACAGAGGGAGAGAGAGAGAAAGGGAGAGAGAAGGGGGACATAAGAGGGGGAGATGATTGCATATAACGCGGATTGTCGTCGTAATTCATGTGGCCGACGAAGAACGGCAGTGCGCCGTGCAAGCGGCCGCCACCAATAAACATCGACGAAGGGTGAATTACACCAGGCAGTTTCATCGGAGTTTTCGTCAATTGACACCTTGCCTTGTTAACCCGACGGGACGAGGGAAGATCCCCTTGATATTTCAAGCCTCATCCTCCTTTCTCCTCGTATTCCTGGAGCGAGATTCCGGTCGGGAACTGATTGTTTAGCTCCATAGCTGCACGACGATGGGAGAGAAGTGGCGTCTTCAGTAGACGAAACGCGATGACTTATGCAAAAGAGCTGTGATCTGCCCTGGTATTCTTACCTCTCACAATCCACACCATGTCCGTACTGAATCATAAGAAATGAAATTCTTGACTATTCTCGGATGAATTGGTTAGTTCCATGAACTTTATTTTCAGTCTATGACTAGATATGTGTGCCCGCGTCTGTTCTGCCTGCGTCTGGATTTGAGTCATGCAGGCGGTAAATAATCACCGCTTCTTTCACTGCGTGCTTGTCAAGAAACTAATTTCACAAGAATATGCTGTTTCTGTGGTGTATATCAACAATTCATGGATGTGTCATTTCCTACATCCTAGTAACGAATCTTTTAATTCACCTGCTCCCTCCAACTAAGTTCTTAAGACTAAATTCCTGAGACAGGATTCCATTAGCAGATGTTGCTAGGTAGGGCATCATGCCCCGACAAACTTTGTGGTTGTTATGTGCAACTTTTGTGAACAAAGCATGCATAGAATTTGAAAACATTACCGAAACGGTCTATGATTGGTTGATTCGTATGGACACTTCATTACGATGTTGATTGGATGTTGAGGGGAAAAGGGGAGAGAAGGGGGGGGGAGGAGGGAATTGGAATTGATTGTATCAAACCTGCTACCGTCACGACGCGTTGAGAAGCCTCGAAAAAAAAAGAATCATGATACCTGAAGACCCAAACTTTGTGAACTTCAATTTTCTGTTCATGTTGTGGTATTTGGAAAGTCCCCTTAGTCATCTTCCAGCTTTGTATCTCAATTAGAAGTGTATGGATGCTATTTAACATTTAGCACCTTAAAGCCATCCTCCTTGTAGTGTTTTAAGTTCTTTTTTTTTGAGAATCAACAAAAATTTTATTCCAATATGTATGAGTCACTGTTTTAAACACTACCCTGCATCAATACACAAGTTATTACCATCCAAGTTCTTTCTTCCAAGTTATAATCATGACTCATTTATTCCTGCCTTTGATGAAATACATTCTAGTGAGTAAAACCGCATTATTGGCAATTATATCATGTATCTATGCACTAACGAGTACAAAGATGATTGATCCTGGACAACATGACGTACACTTAATAATCATAATCACCCGCTGTAAACAATGTAGAAAGTGAACGAAAAAAAGGAATCAAAAGCTTGTAGTGGAGACGTTTCACATAGCACGCACAACGCACAGATACAAACACGCCCACACATTCATTAACGAGGAAAAACTAGAATAGAAAAATGAGGACAAACGTACGTATGGTGCACAAGAACACATCATTTATTCTCTTTTGTATGAATTCATACGACCTCAGACTTCATACAAAAGAATTCTGTAAAAGACGGCAATCGTTGGGGGTACGATGACGAAACACTACCCGGATGACATCACAATCATTCGCAGCTCTTCACAAAGAGATGGCGCGCGCACGTATACGCGCGAGACTTCACGCGAGGGTAGGCAGCCTGCATGATAGACGGATACAGATGTACAGGTTGGATCTCTTTTCGTACAATTTCGTAATACGTCTCAACATCACACGTCAACATCATACCTGTAAGGTCTTGTACCGAGGATTCCTGCGGTTAAAGTGTGAAAGGAATCGACATTGTCTGTAGTCCACGAAAACAAAGACATTCAGTGACGTCACAATCCATGAAGGTCCCATCATTGACCTTGACTTTGGTTTCAACCCATTCATCATGAATATTCTGATGAATATGACCGTCAGTCAGCGCAGCGGCGATCGCAGGTTCAAGAGAAACAATTAATCATGATTACAAATATCAACTAAAAATACCATGAAATGGTTTCTAAAATGTTAAAACAACAAGATTTTCTGAATAACAATTAGTATGTGAAATGGAGATGAAGGCGACTGCTGCCCTTATTCAATAAAGCCAGAGGGAAATTCCTGTGTGGATATTTAAAGTATCAATTATTTACTTTCTATGGAACTTGATGAATCTGGTCTATAAAGTATGCTATCATCAATGTGACCATCACTATCCCTCTCAAAACCTCTTCCAGAAACTGTTAAGACATTTTCCACAAGCAAGAAGCCCACAGAATTGTATAACACTTTGAATAATTGCGTTTAAAGCTAAAGGCCCAAATGAAAATAAAATACCATGGTAACTTTACACTGAATGGTAACACTGCAAATCAATGATAGCTACCAGACTATCAGAGGTTTCCTGGCTTTGACTGGCCATAAAAGTGTTGCTTCGAGAGTTACCATGTGACTGCAGATGTACCATCAATTTTCATTACAGTTCCTATAGTTTTATGCAACCGGGCAAAGAAATATCAAAAGTTGCATCAATATAATAAGATAACATATATGAAAATAGAATAATGACATTTGAATATTTTAGTGATATTGGTAAATACTATCAGACGCTAGGAGCGATATATTTAAACAATAACGGTCATGTATTATTACCTAATGCATGTTTTCCAGTTGCTTTTGTAACAACAAATACATTACAGATCTGTCGTGAGTAAGATATGTCGTGAGTTAGATACTTGGTTCAATTGAATGCATGGATCTGTTTCACTCAATTCACTCAGCTGACAACTTTTTGTTTCCCTTTCACATACTTATTTTCTTTTCATTACAAGAAAATAAAACAAAACGAAGATAGAGAGGTACAATTTGTTGTTTGAGAATGTAATTATATTTGGTTTCAAAATTTTAGAGTACACTACGTGAACACGAACACACGAATCAGGCATATACCTATTGGTGATCTGTCTATCTGTCTATCTCTTCTATCTATACCTTTGTCTGTCTATCTATTTATGTATCTATCTATATGAATATGTTTGTTTTCAGTCTTTCTGAAATGAATAGAGCGTAGTACTTGGGGAAAAATATTTGACCAAAGTGACAAAAGCAAGTGGCAGAATTTTTAGCCTTTTGTTTACTCTTCGTAAACGTGAAACTCTGCTCAGAGGGGAATGGAAGGAACATCCTCTGGGCGTTGGAATTGCAAAATTTGTGCTTTGTGGAGAGCGAAGCTGAAATGGTGGCTGTCACAAGGGATTCTCGCTCCCTGATTGGCCCCCTCGCCACGCCTTCCCTCCCTCTAAGCCAATGGGGAGTTAAGAAAGTGAAAATGACGTGTGATTGTCGCGTGCGCACGCCACCACGGGCAGCGGCTCGGTTAATTTCTGGACTTCACGCGTGTTCCACTGCCGTGTCGTCTGCTAGCCAAAAATCGTACCAGAGCAGAAACTGGCTACAAAGCGATAGTCTCCGCACGCACGTGCCTTCCCCACCGGCCCGCGCCTCAGCTCTCCTCATCTCTCTCCCGTCTCCTCTTTCCCTCTCTCCCTCACACCATTCTCCACTTCATTCTCCAGGCAGCATCAACTCCAGAAAGACGGCGAGCCCGCGGACTCTCGCAGCGGGCATCCAGGCAGCACATCATCATCGTCACCCGGGCCAGAGCGGCGAAACGCAAAGTTTGGTGGAGCGGGAAGAAAACGGGGCTAGTGGTGTCATGAAACAGGACGTTTATCTCGGTGGGCCGCTGCAGATAGAGCGCAACATGCCACAGGCGAGCACCGACTCCTACCAAGAACAGAGTAAGAAACACACACACGCATTCAATCTCAAAAAACTAATTTTCTTAATTGTCTGTGTTTGGTCCCCTCGTAACCCGACGGTCGACTCATATCATCAGTACCAACCCGTCGTAATGAATTAGTGCAGTCGGGTTTAGCACGGATCCAAAGTCCCAAACTGGGCCTTACCTCGTGTCATCTCGTCTACCAATCAAACCTATTACTCCCACCTCTTCCATCACGGCTAATCCTCTTCTTCACCTGACTCTAACCCTAATCGATTCTTCCGCATGCCATATTTAGGATCATTCCTCCCATTCAAATAAAAACTCCTTTAACTTAATCCTTCCCTCAACTCGTTTTTCTCCTTTTTCCTATTTTCGTGCCTCGATGAATCTTACTTTGTCTGAGGAGAAAAAAAAATGCATTGTTATACACTTTTATTTCTTTGAATAAAATCCATCCTCATGGCAACTTTGACTTTGAAGATTGACTTGGAAATCGGAGAGGCGAGCATCGGGCGCTAATCTCATCAGGAGTAGCTGAGCGAGAGATGATCTTATTTAGCCCCGTTCCGAGCCAATTCCTATATACATCATAACTCGATTTTCCTTCTCTCTGAATTGAATTTGCCTCCTCAGCGAGTAGATGTACCCGCGCAAAATTATCTTCTTCCTCCGCCTCGCACATAACCCGCTCCCTTTCATGTTTGTTCGCCCGTACACACTGCAAAGAGGTGTTTTTCCTCATTTCCCTCTTTTCTTGCTTCATTTCTCACATTTGGAACCTTCTTTGCGCATCATCTGAAAAGAAATGCAATGAATGCTATTTTCTCTTCTCCCTCTCTTTTCTTTTCTTTTTATTTTTGGTCTTATTTCATATTCTAGTGTTGCTTTGTGTTGTAACGGAAAGTTATGTATGTTTACTTTGTCAATGTAATAATTTATGTAAAATTCATGTGAAACGAATGTTCAGGCATCAACTGTATGTAATGGATGATAACATGTTACAACCATTGTTGTGAAGGAGATATTCCGATAGATTCGAGCCTACACTCTTGTACACAGTTTTACTTAATTTCCTCCTTAATTTCCTCATTTCGCTCTTTCTGAAATATTTGTGGAATTTCAGTAACGTAAATTCTAGTTATTTTTTTTAATTTTCTCACATGTATTTCTGATATATTTATGGATTTCTTTTCACATTGCGCGTACATAGCTTAAATAAAAAGAATCTGATTTACTCGCGATTTGATTCAGGATTCATATTAGGCATTTTGAAATTTCGGCTGTGTCATGAAGGGATTAAAAGAATATCGATTGTGAAGATCAATTATTTGCACACTGAACATTTTGTCACATATCAGACAGGATTATCCAAAAAAAAAGAGAAAAAAAAGAGCATTTTAAGACAAACAATGGGCTAGTCAACAGCTCGAACAAACTGTTAAGTTGTCACTTAAGATGTAAATAAGCGGAATTGTTATAAATCTTTAACATTGATTCACCCGACGTGCGGTTGTCAGCTACTCCTTCTTTGTTGGATGCTAAATTTAGAATGACACTAATGATAAATTGATAATCTGTAATGATAGCACTTGGGAACAAGCATGCAGTGAATGCGTCTTCAAAAGTGGGAAATAAAGGTAGTATTGTGCGTTATTTCGTTGGAAGATGTAAGCTAGTCCGTTTGCCGAACGCGCCTCCATGTCGGGAGAAAGATTCTCCCACAGAGGCGTCGGATCGAGGCTTTCAGCGGGTCCACTCGCCGCCATGACAACCGGGCAGAGAGTACCTCCGTCGCCGGCGACGCAAGTAGTCAGTGCGCGCGGCGGTTTTATCAATACATCGAACTCTCGAGCTAATCTAATTAAGAAAATTTGATTAGATAAGCAATTAGGATATTAGATAGGGACACCCGCGACTATGTGCACTATACACAATGCAAACTACCCATCTGATAGAGATGAATCTGCACTCAAAATACAAACGGATCTTCTTTTTCAATATATACATATAATAAACATATTTCGTGTTTACAAGAGATACATTTTGTTTTAAAGCAAGTCATAATATAACTTAAGTAACCGCGGGTATTTAGAATAAGTAAGGAACGTAATTTACCATTTGCATCTTCATTGCAATACTTATATATATATATATATATATATATATATATATATGAATCGAGTTATATTGAGAGAAATTATTTTACTTCATGATACATCAACAATTTTCAATCCTTTTTTTTCGCCTTGCTTAACTTTTATATACTGTTGACTTAATATTAATGCCCTTTGGGTTACTTTCAAAAAATAATAACAGTTTTCCTAATAGTATCTTTATGCGCAGAATACATCTTCTCTAAGCTTAGACTGCGTCCCCAAGTCACAAAGCTTTCTTTTTTGTTCGTTTGGATATAAGATCCGTACGGGCCCCGTTTTATCAAAAGATAAAATCGATTTTAAATTTCCTTACAACACAGGCTGCCATAGACTTACAGTTGAAATCAACCATATGATCAATTTTAACTCTTCATAAAACAGGACCGTGAATATCTTTATATCAATATTTTCATATTCTTAATTTACATATAATACATGCCATATACAAACATTGATAGAAATGTTTACGTCTATTCATTGTATAATGTTTTCTTGTATGATTTTGAGGTCTGGTGCAATGTATTTATATCTGTTGGTTGTAAGAATTTCAAATATTCTGTTTCTAATTGTCTCTTTTTTCCGTTGCCTTTTACTTCTTTATTGTGAGGTCTTATTACATCAAGCTCATGTTTAGGATGTACTTCTACTTACACACTCTCATCTTTTCAAAGTGATTGATGGGCGAATAAATTAATTTGAATTGGAATCACAAAAAGACATGAATAATGCAGACAAGAAGTTATATGTTGAATTGCAACAGTACCAGCGAAGGTTGTTTTTTGTTGTTGTCTTGATTTAAAGCACGAAAATTAAGATAATGTCTAATGTTTGCGTGTAATTTTTCTGTTGCAAGAAATACAAATTTTATCTAGACTGTTAATGTTCTAGAAGGGTTTTTTTTTCTGAATAGCTATTGTACGAAAATGAAATTTTGTTTTAACAAGTTGACACGTTGATTCACAAACTTTGCTCAAGACAGTAAAGGGGTAGTTCAACACAGAATGAGTACGTTTAAGCGATTAAGAGAGAAAAAAACATATGAATCGAGATTTTATACGGTGCATTGTTGAAAGGATATTCTATTAACTTATGGATGAATACGTCTACATCGTGATTTCATTCCAATACTATATGCTTTGAAAAGGCTTTAACAATTTCAAAAATTATGTGATTTGAGGATCGACGGTGAGCTCAGTAATTTGACAACAGAGTTATTGCATAGACGAAGCAGAGATTTGATTTAATTTTGATTTCATTTCTGAATTTCTTTTTCATACGGTGATAGACGTGTTGTGATGATTAGCAAACTTTCATCAAAATGGAAAACCTTCACGACAAATCTATCACTGCGTGGATGGCAATTGAATTACGAGTAGTGCAACTATTCTTATGAAATGAACAATGCCAATAATTATAACATGATTACTTACACCTTATTATATAAAGCTGTCTTCCGGATGGTTGTTTTCATCTTTGATATACATTTTTATACACTTTGTGTCTGGCGAGTTTCGTGTGACTGCTATACCACAATGCAACTTGATAAATAAAGAAATCTGCTTTGAAATAATGATCTATAGGAAAGTGTGATACAAAATTACGTTTACGTCTGCCACTCGCTCATCAACGCTTGACAATTTGTAAATTACAATTTGACATCCATGTTTGCTTTGGAATTTGAATAAGTATAAAATGTCTCCCAAATGTGTAATGATGTTTATTCAAAGATTGCACACTTCAAAAAAGGCTTCCTTTTTTTTTGCTTGAAACTTGTCAAAAATATTTGGGTAACAATTTCAGCTGGCAAACACTAGTAAGAAGTTTTGTTTCATACGCAGAAACGGTATAGGTTGATTGTGTGTTTATATTTTTTCGTAGATGATTTTAAAGAGATGACTTATATATATCTTAAACATTTTGAAGTTAAGTTTCTAATTTTTATGTTTTCCCCTATTTTAATGTGCTGACGTCCAAACAAATTTTTTCGCTTGATGAATTCTACTGCTAATAGAGCTTCCTCTCCGCTTCGCATACAATGTCGTACGTCAACGCTGACTATTTTCCCGGGGATTATTCGTAACATAGGACCTATACAAGAAAGAGAGAAAGCAGCAGGTATAATGAAGCTAATAATGGCTTCTCGTTTCCAGTGCGTCATTAGGAATCTCATTACGTGTTTATCAACAGAGACAGTGGTCCACCAACAAGAGAGACTTATATCACACTTTTTAAAAATCTTTTAAATATCATTAGCTTTACAGCTTTTCTCAGTGGAAAGAATGTGTATGGGCCATTTGTTCCTCTATACTTCTGCGACTAGAATCTATGGATTTTGCTTTGTATGGCATGATTCGAGAGAAATTCGATTAATTTTGTATCAGCTATATATGCATTCGTGGAAATGATTTTGTATCCATCAACAGCAGAACACCTCAGATTCATGACCAAATATTGCACAAGAGTTGGTTTCTGCTCTTATCTATACTCTTCTTTAGTCAGTTCTCATGAGGATGATGCGATCTGCTTTTCAAACCACAACAACAACAACAATAACAGCAACAGCACCACCACCAACAAAACTCATTTCGAATATATCTGCACTCTAACAGTAACTCTTCCCAGTACATTGCGTCTTTTTTGCTCAAAGATTACGTGATGCTCATTCACCACACTCACTGATACTCGATGGCAAACGCAGGCTATTATATGGACGGGTTGACAAAACGTAATAAGACCCACTACGATAACTATCTCATGCATAATGATACAAACGGCGTTTCAGTGCTTTTCTAGATGACGCTGTCCTTCGCATTTGTTATTCTCCCTGACTATTGCTGTGTGTATAGTGATGTTCAAAGCTAGAGGTGTCATGTTATCATGGTTATGTCTAATTATTTGTATGTGTGCATGTATACGATGTGAGTAATAATCCTTGTGTGTGTACACGCACACACACACACACACATACACACTCACACATATATCAGACAATAATAATATTCAGCATTATACTGATACTAATATTACCAACATGGCATTGTGTGTTTACACTTGATACTAGAAAATCATTAAAACGATTAATAGTTCGCTTTAAGAATTTTGATAGTGATATAGCTTGTGTCAATCATCCGGTTTATACCCCCCCCCCTCATATATTTTGGAGACATCCTTTCTTTATATAAGTTTACTTTACTGTGTAATGTATTGATTTATGCTAATGCTCTGAATTCCACTACAGAAATAAGACGTGTTTTTTTTTTTCTTATCAGAAATTGTAATAAAGATGTACTTAGCAGAAATGTCTAAAATCATAACAGGACGTATATTTTCATCTCCCTTCTGCTCAGAATCGATTTCTCTTTGTGCGGGCTGTGATCACCCGATCCTCGATCGATTCATACTCAAGGTTGTGGATCGAGCCTGGCATGCTAAATGCCTCCGATGCGTCGACTGTAACGCTCAGCTGACCGATCGCTGCTTCTCACGGGATGGCGGCGTGTTCTGCAAAGAAGACTTCTTCAAGTAAGTATCATCACCATGGTTACGCCGAATGTGATGGGCCGCTCTCATCTCAGATAGTATGTGTTCATGTTAGTGAGTGTGTGTGTGTGTGTGTGTGTGCGTGTGTGTGTGTGAGAGAGAGAGAGAGAGAGGATGGGGAAGAGGGAAGGAAAAAACGAGGGAAGAATGAGAAGGAAGCGTTAAGTTAAGCATGATTTGGTGACAGAGTCAGAGTAACAGCCCTATATTACTAATCCTCTCCTAGTAGCCGATCTCTTTTCTGACTATAATGTGTAAAATGAATGAATCATGGGAGTGTGTCCCGGTCTCTTACCGTGCGAGCATCACCTGACCCGCGGCTAGACCTGCTGACTGACTGGTGTGTAGAAATGCCACGGTGCTCCTGGTGTACGGGAGGAGAAATCCATTCTGTCGCCCGGAGTCATGGCAACCTGCTATGGTGTGTGGGATGCGATCCGGGCGGGACTCGTTTGGGGCAGCGCCCTAATTCCCATGACGCGACCAGCACCCCTCGGGGCGAAATAAGCCTTATTATCGAGACATTACACTTACGTTTCTCCTCTCTTAACTCTGCCTATCTATTCTCTCTCTCTCTCTCTCTCTCTTACTTCATCGTGTCACTGTCTTCAAAAGACGCAACACAAATGGACGAGCTTCACGGTGATTTTTTTTTTTTGTTCTCTTTATGGAATTAAATGAAAACGCCCACCGGAGGAACTTTTTTTTTTCTTCTGCTGTGCCAGCCCTACGGTACTGAGCCCCTCATTTGCCTAGCACTCCAGCTGGCAGTGGCGCCACCGCGTCGTACAGTGGCGCCGCCCGAGTGGTACAGTGGCGCCGCCCGAGTCGTGTCTGTACGGTGTGTCACACGTGAGGTTATTTACCTCCCCGTGAGTGCGTTCTCATGATCAAAGACGGTAGCTCTATACTTGATGTGTGTTTGTGTTTGTGTGTGTGTGTGTGTGTGTGTGTGTGTGCGCGCGTGAGAGAGAGAGTGTGTTTTGTATGTATGTCTGTGTGTATTTATATTTGATGCAGTTGCAGTAGTAGGCCAAGTAGTAGTAGTAGTAGTAGTAGTAGTAGTAGTCAGTAGTAGTAGTAGTAATAGTCGCAGCAGTATAGAGGTAGTAATAGGTAGCAGTATAATAGTAGTAGTAGTTAGTATAATAGTAGCAAGTAGTAGTCATCAATAGCAGATGCAAAAGTCGCATAAACTTTCCATTTTCACGTTCTATTGTTTGTTTGAATTCCTCAGACCATGACATGTCAAATAAATAATAATTGAGAACAATGATAGTTTTGTAGGATCCTTTTGGACACTACAAATCGTTTGACGCCGTGTTGATTAGAAATCTGAGCATAATCTTTACAAAATCAGAATAAAGCGTCATTCGATCACGTATATCATTGCACAAGAGAGATACAGAAGACTCAGTTCAGGCGCTAGGAGTCCGTTTCATCGATGAACACGGCTGTAAGAATGTGTTTTGCCGGCTTAATATCAAGAAAGAAAGAAAGATCAAGAGTTTTGGCATACCGACAGTGTGTCCGTCCCTCTACATGAACAAAGACAATTGCGTCAGCGCATCGTTCGTCCCAGAGTTCAACCTCCTCGAATTACGCGCAGACTATCTGTGCTAATTGAAGCAGCGGCGAGGCGCGAAAGCATGTGTTCGCCATGTGCCGCGCGAAATTTTCCCCTAAATCCTGATCGAGATCAGACTCTGCGTCTTAATTCCTTGTTGTAAGTGGCCCCAATATATTTTGAAGTGGTTAGAGGGTTTTCTAGTCCAGAAGGGGTCAATGACACCTTAAGAAATCTTATTTCGACGCTGAAAGCCGACAGCCATTTTGGTGATGTCAATGAACTCTCGTGGTTGCTGTCAACGGGAAACCTCAACAAAGTTGAAATAGGTCGTTTGTGTTCGGGCTTTCTCGATGAATGTTGTGAACGCAAGGGGGTGATCGTCATTAACCTTTTGATCCGGATTTGTTTTTATCTTCAATCAGCAGCCAGATTCATCAAGACTCAAAAGATATAAAATGAAAGGTTAAAAAAACACTCGGAGACATCGCTGCTCCATCTTTGCTTGTCTGTCATTAATCTGATGAGCGGCTTGTGGAACGAACTCAGGAGGGAAAAAGAAAGAATGTGAAAAGTGACCGTTTTCTATACACTTCTACATCCTAGCAGACGGTAGTTGGAGGTAGAAACATTTTTAGGCCGTCCAGGATTTCCTTTAATTCACCTCAACTTGGCAAATAGGATAACATGTATTATAGTCTACAGAGCGTGTCTGTTATAGAGAATTTGATGTTTAGGGGATTTCGAATTTTGTTTTTGGCAGTTTGTGGTATCTCGTATAGTTTTGATCAGAATTCTCGAACGAATGATAATTAATCGAATCACGATTATTCGAAGATGAGATGTTCTATTACATTTACTAACAGCCACACTTTCAATGTGTGCCTTGACCCATAGTCATTATCGTGACTCTTGGATTTTGCGAACAATATTTTAATGACGTCATTCCTTGTCATCGACAGGCGATTCGGCACAAAGTGCGCGTCGTGCGAGAAGGGCATCGCACCGACAGAGATCGTCCGGCGCGCCCTGGATAATGTGTACCATCTTCACTGCTTCTGCTGTATCATCTGTACCAGGCAGCTCTCTACGGGGGACGAATTCTTCCTGATGACTGACAACAAGTTGGTTTGTAAGGGAGACTACGAGGCGGCCAAAGCACGAGGTTAGTTGACAGAGTGCGAGTCTCATCATAGAGCAGTCTCATGTATTCACTTGACTATTTATTTATCTATCTAACTAAATATTGTATCTTATCCTCTCCCTCTCTATCTATCTATCTATCTATCTATCTCTCTATCTATATCATCTGTATCTACCTGTTTATGTGTACACATAAAAACATGGCTAGAGATATAGATGTATACATACATTCCAGTTATACATAAAACTTTACTTCTTTCTTCACCTTCCCTTCTCCTGTCTTCTGCTGTCATCTTTTCACGATGTTTCATCTTTCAAAACTTTATATTTCAAATTGGATTTCGAATTGGCAGTTCCCCGTGTCCTCCGCTTGCTCGTCAGCAGACGTTTAAACAAACAAATCTGGCCAAGGGAAATTAATTGACCGTCGATGAAATGCAGGTTTACATTGCTGTGCCTTAAAGTGTCTTAACCATATCTTATCACGAGGATTTGAATTCATCTTGCAATAAGAATGACTAATGAAATGATAACATAACAAGTTATTGATACTAGTCTAGGAATAAATTAAAGTTGCTGAATTGATTCAAAACCGTAAGAGAACAAGATATAGCGACATAACGGGTTTACAATTATACTTGAGGTGTAGTCATGTTCACTCAATTTCACCGAGTCGAACCGCCGTTTGTAGTGAAGTTTTCAAGTTAAGGATTGATGGGTGAGTTAGATAGGAGGGTGGGAATGATAAACTCATCGGTTTTATCACGTTACATTGTCTGAATATTATAGCTTTCATTGAATATATGCGTTAAATATACAACGTGCTTTTCATCTGGTGCCAGATAAAGATACGACAGGTTAACAATTAACCCTGAGTTTAAAAAAAAATAAATAAAATGACAGTAATACAAACCTAAAGCTAGAAGATGTCGCAAGTGAAAATACCAGCGGTGAGAACTGTAGAGGTAAAAATGTCAGACGTCAGGCGTTATGTACTCCTTGCATAAATTTACGGCGAAATTTTCACTCATCCCACATGTGTTCTGAAATTATCAAGCAAGGCGAACCACTGGTAGTCTTTAATCAGTGGTTTTTATACTGTCAAGTAAGACTCAAATCCATGTTCATATTGTAGTTACTTAGACGAGTAAAGTGAAACAAACAGAACAGTGATCATTCCTTTAAAATCTTACAAAGACAAGACTGAGCTGAGAAGTTTAACATGCCTTCGAGAAATATTATTTCCGATCACTGATATCGTATTTCCCTCTCACTCTGTCTTTTTGCAACCAACTCATTTGGAAGCCGTGGGAAAAGTGTTACCTCGTTTTGTTTCCTTCTGAAAAGGTTATTGACTGATATGCAAACAATCGAAGCCCTACAGTTGCTTCTCATCATGGCGATGCTTTGGAGCTAAATTCATAATTACTCTCTGTTTGGCGCGAATGGAGCGGATTCGGCGAGAAGAATTTTGAACTATCCCTTTCTTTAAAGAAAAAGGAAAAAAATGTCCCAACTTAAGTCCAGGCCAATCATTGGCTTGAGAGTAATCAGTAGAGACAAAATATCCTTATTAAACTCAGTGGTAAGCTGCGCCAATCATAATATTACTAAACAAGTGGGCTAACTCATTAATGCCTACAACACAGACTGTTGTTGCCATGGAGACGGCTTCGCTATACTTACCCCGAATTTTGCAATTACTTAATCGTGCGCACGCATTCCTCCGTGGCGCCCTTTTGTTACGAGGCTGCGACAACGATGAGAAAGTCTTCGAAACGGCTTGCTACTGAACACAGCGATCCCGCGAAACAACTCATGCCCCAGTTTTATTGCTACTTGCCCCCTTTTGTGCCAACGATTCGCTCCGTTTACTCCGCGTACGATGAGCAAGGAAACAGGAAAACAGATCGGGCATATGTCTTCCCCGAAATATGGGCAAAATTTCCCACGGAAATTATATTTTTGTGCTCCCTGTCATACGACCAGTGGGTGTGAATTGGTTCCCACACTTCTGCTGAGGTTCCGCTGTAGCCAAAATGCACTTTCGTAAATGATCGTCGCTTCGTCGTTACTTCGTTTCTTATGAGTAATTCTGTCGTGCGCTCGCACGGAACCGAAATCATCAAGGTGATCGTGTTGTCGTCGGTGATGATAAAGATCACGGAAGACTTGTCATTTGTTTCTCCATGGAATCGATTAATCCACATGTTGACTGTCTATGTGGATACAATTGCTCCTGAATTGAATGAATATAAGTGACAGACCCACTAATGCGTAAAATCCAACAGACCTCTCCCGTATTTCTGTGTGGGGCTTTTTTTCCCCCTAAAACATATCTTTTACATCTATAACGAGATGCGGCTCTCTCGATTTCTCCAATGCAATGTGTTTTGTAAACTGTAAGGTGTTCATCTGAAGAAAATCCGGATTTTTAAACAATCTTTTAAGGGTTATGCTGTCTGACTTATCAAGACAATTTTACAATAAGATTTACAAAAAGGGCTCTGTCCATAAAGTAAAAATGTTACAAATATCGTAAGTGTTGCAATAATTACGGTTACTCTGGCAGTAGTTAGGAAAGCAAAAAATAATAAATAAATCAGCCATGAGGGTTAAAGTTGTTACCAGAGTTACTCCAAGTGTGGCAGCGTAAATTAATTGCAAATCTAATTACAATATGAGCCCTTTGATAAATCGGAAAAAAGGATTCTCTATGTACTTTTTAAAAAGATATTTTCTATGATGTAAGAGCGTAATTGATGTGTTGAAATCCAATCTTTTAGACACAAATTCACTCAAAACTACAATGACAATACCGAGTGCATTTTTAACGGTTTGCCTTATCTGTGTTTTGTCTCAATAGACGTTCGAGTCATACAAGAATCCACCGCACAAGGTATTTAATTTCCAAAGAAACAATTGTAATTACTTGTTACGACTTTTCATGTTATATAAAGCTCACTATTATCACTGGTTTAATTACTATATAAATCACCATATATATTTTCAAGCCCCCGTTCTTATAAATCTAGCTGAGCAATTTATATGAATTGGTGTTATTCGAGATAGATAATGTATGTACGATAATATCAAGAATATGCCAGGTTTCCGAAATGCGTATGATAGGACCACTTTTTGTCGGGGTTTTACGAAACCGCCAAGACCGATCACCAACCGTTTACTTGAATTGGAGATTGATGCTCTTATGACGTGTATACGTGCAAAATGAAAGAGATAAACATTACTCGCCTCCCTGTATTCAATTATTTAAATGTTCACTTTTGGATACTGACGTGTCTTGTAAGTTTTATGAGTGTCTTTATGGTGTATGTTACTCTCTACGCACACCACACGCGCGGTACCTTCTAGGTTTTTGTGCGATATTTATCTGGTTTGTTAGAGGTGGAATACTTCGCCTTAATCTGAATAGAATCATTTGCCCGTAATGTGAGGAAATTCAGAAGCGACAATGTTCCCGAGTCTCAGCATGTGCAACTAATGGCAACCGGTGCCGATGGAACTAATGATAATTAAAACGACACTCGATGGATGCGCTCTACAATCACATTCATTAGTCTCCTAATGAAGGGCAGCTCTAGATCCCCTGAGGCACAATACATCCTTTCCCTTGGAGTCAGCCCCCTTGTGGTGTGCACGCTGGGGATACCTTTTAGTCCCTCAGAAGCTAAACTAAAGTCTGAACATTTTCGCAAGCTCATCAGACTGTTTTCTCACGTCCGAATGCGTTGATCAAAAGCTTGTTGTAAATAGCATTAACGGTAGCCATGCACCCTCGGTCCTTAGTAGATCATTTCCTTCTTTGACCGTAGATGCCAAAAGAGAACATGCTATACCAATTTATATCTTAAATCAAGAAACTTATTCTTGATCATTTAGAACGAAACGTCTGAATAGGAGTTTTATACAATACGTTCGTCGTAAATGTGTTTATGATTAATAAGTGAGCATAGAAGCTTCCTACTTTTAACGATACTCAATACCTGACAGCAGCTAGTGTAATAATGTTGGTGAATGTTTGCCATTGAATCTCAATCATACATTGTATTGTGGTAGTCACCTTCTGATCCCGTGGATGACGCAAGATATACTATTTTCATCCGTCTTGTAGATATCAGATGTAGGTGTTCATACGTTTAGTAAATATTACAAATGGATTTCTAAGTCTGCATTGAGTGCTGCTTAAGATGTAGGCCTCCTTCGTTTTACTTCCTCTATGAGAGTGTCTGCGTTCCTTCCGCCCGGTGTAATTTCCCCATTAAAGTATTTCAAAATTTCCTGTAACATCATGCTCCACGCTTTAGTGTCTAGGTAACAGTCCAAATTTGCAGACGATTATCATAAATTCACTATTTTATTTATCAACACTTCTTTTGATGGAAAAGCTCGCGGCTTTTGTCGCCCTAAATTAACCACGACGTCTCGTCAAATACCATGACTGCCGAAAATATAAACCCATTAACATCCCTTTCTGCCTTTCTGTATCATGAATTAAAAAAGCGTTGCGCGGGAAATTTCAGTGGTATTATATGGCTAATAGGATAACGAGTCTGATGCAGTTTTGTACATGAATATGTAAGCCAGAGTTACAAGTGTCCATTTTAAAGTCAATATTTGATAGGCCTACGCGGTTCCCGAACGGGATTCTTTTTAAAAGTCAATCGCTCCACTTACTTTACGGAATAAATCAACAAGTAGTCTGTTACAAAATTCAGTTTGAGAGGGAGAAAGAGAAAAAAGTGCTACATATTACCACACCAATGATTCCGTCGTTAGTTGGTAGTGGAAAATGGTCCACCAAAGTAACAAGTTGTCTCCCCCCCCCCCCCCATACACATCTGTCAAGAGCCAGAGGGGGAGACAAACACGTAGCAATAATGAAAATGAAAAGATGATGAGAGAGGAAGAGCGAGGGAGGGGGAGTGACAAGCGAAAGGCAAGTTTGAAAGCACCGATGTCGCCATAGAATATTCATGCCATAAAATGGCAGACTCATGAAAAGGTAATGACCATTTGTCATAGCCGGCTCGATGAGCTTGCCCAAATGTCAGTGTTGGAATCATGGCCGTCCGATTACCGTCAGTAATCCCTGCTCTTCTGTCTCCACCCCCCCCCCCCCCCCCCCCGTCTGTCAGCCAGTCTTTTTTTCTCTCTTTCTGTCTCCCTTTATTATTATTTTGCTGATATTACCACCATCTCTTGTCATTGCATCGATATATTTGTAAAGTTGCACACTTGTCGCTCCCCACCTCACCCCTTGTCGTGCGCTCTCTGGGAAGCAGCGTTCAATGATTGCTACGCTGGGAACGAGGAGCTCATCGTCTGCTCCTGAGTGTATTCAAACGCTGTGGCAGGGCGCAAAAAGGGCGGGAATGAATAAGGAAGATGACAGGGGAAATGCGTGCTTGACTAACGACGCGTGACGGGGTAGCTCGTCTACGCGTTCCCCTTCCCGCGCGCTTTCTCAATGATTTATACGTCCATTGTGGTCCCGCGAGAGCGTGTCGATTCGCGCCAGTGCGAAGCTTTTACACGCGCCGCTGAATGGTCGTCCCATCATATCTCTATCATCTCATATTGATAATTGCCCCTTACCCCCTCCCACTGGCCCCATACCAAAAGCCATTCCCGCAAAGAGGACTCATCTTCAGTCATTCGCTACAGTTGTTCATTTCTGCATACTATCAAGGACCATCTCCTCTTAATGCTCTCCCACACAACGGGTGATAATGAAACTTGTTGCGCCATCAGTGTGTAGCACCTTCACGACAAAACTCCTCTTCCATCCCTCTCACCCCCCCCCCCCATCTCTGTCTTTCTCCCTCCCAGTCATCCGCCTGCCAACCTATTGTCAACGATCAATTGCATTAATGCAAAATTTGAAGTTGATGACACCCGAATGGATTGACTACAAATTGCTCCCTCGCTTCACTGGTTTAAGTCGTACACAACGAAAGACTCCTGCACAAGATGAAATTAGAGTGAAAAAGAGATCAGGAAATACAGCCTTGTCCATCTCCTGTATCCCATAAGCAATCGTAATTACCTGCGTGTTTGTCCGTTCTTTTGTCTTCCTCTCTTGTGTCACAGAACTTGAGATGGATAACAGTAACAAGCGCCCTCGCACGACGATCACAGCCAAGCAACTGGAGACTCTGAAGAACGCATACTCCAATAGTCCCAAACCTGCCAGGCACGTCCGAGAACAACTCGCGCAGGAGACCGGTCTGGATATGAGGGTGGTACAGGTGAGCTTATACACGTCGTATAATTCAATGCCCAAGAGGGAACTAGTCAAACTGGAGACGAGATTGTCAACACAATCATGAATGCATTACTAGTATATTATTATCTTTCTTTCTGAAAATGCCAGACGGTAAAATTGGGAAGTTTCTTGTTGTTTTCATTTTCCATCCGTATATATACAAGACAAGATGCCTGAAATTGTTCTGCTGTACGATCGTAGTGCTGCCGGCCTTCCATGGGTCTAGCTCTATGTATTAGCGGTTTTATTCTAGCTGTCCTATTTTCCATCATACGTAGAACATAATCATCAGCCGCGTAAAGTAGACACTTTCAGTCAAATTACAGAGCGAACTGCTAAATGAATACTGTAAAAATACAGATCTCCCCATATCAAGCTGCTAGCTCAGGAACTAAATAGGAGCATCGCTCAGTCATCACTTATGTCATATCTTCAAAATCATGATAATCATTACTATCATCATCATCATCATCATCATCACCACCACCACCAACCCCACCACCACAATCGTCATCATCCTCATCAACACATTATAATCCTCCTCCTCACCCTCATCATCATCATCATCATCATCATCATCATCATCATATCCACCATTGTCCACTGCGCATCATCAGTACACAAACAATCTTCACATAATGTGAGGATGAATTAATACATAAGGTACATGACAATAGCACAAAGTTCATTTCATCCTAATTCCATCATAATAGAAAAGACTACAAGCCTCTGGTTGATACCGCTTTGATATAAAGATCTTGTTCCTATAGGAGAATATAGATTGGCTCAATACAATGAAATCTAAAAAAAAGGGCATCGTTCACTTTATTTGAGTGTCTTGCTTTCACACTCTTTCTAAGAGCAGCGTTGTAGGCTTATTAACATTCACGTTTAACACCCTGCATGTTCCGTTTGTCACGTTTTAGGGCGGGAATGCAGACAAAGTTGTCTGATACTAATGGGGAGGGCTTTTATGAGGTTGCTATGGCAACCATACGCCTGCTCCCATTCCATTCCGCGGCTTATGGAGCGATATCATAGTTACGAGACGTCTTGTCTTTTGATCGTTTGAGGTAACCATGGTAATGATACGTCTGTCCTCGTTCTTGTGACCTTGTCATTCAAAGGAAACATTCTAACACCAGAAATTATAATGAGGACACCGTTTGGTCTACTTTTCGTCTTTCGATCGATATATAAAAGCACAGAGCAATAACAACTCAGATTTTCCCCCTGTTCTCCATCATTACAAAGTAACAATCAATTCTCTCCTCCAATCCACCAGGTCTGGTTTCAGAATCGTCGCGCCAAGGAAAAGCGGCTGAAGAAGGATGCCAATCGACAAAGATGGGGTCACTACTTCCGCAACATCAAGCGGGTGAATGACGCCAGCAGTCCGGCTAGTGGGCCGGAGCCGCTCGCCTCGCCCGTCAAGCTCGAACCGTCGGAGATTGGCGACCAGACGGACTTCGACGGTTAGTCAAACACTTTCCTTATTCACGAGGTACATGTCTCTCCTCCAAAATTGAGTGAAATAATCTCGTTCTCTTCTTTTGATAAAGAGAAAGATTATCTAATTCTTAGAGGAGTTGTTTCAAGACCTCACGCTGACTTTAATTCCAGTTAAAAGCGGTACATCAGTGGCCTATTGTCAGAAAGTGAACTTTGAATCTTAGCGCGTTTAACTTTTATAGTCTGATCTCAAGGGTCATATAGTAGGACTCTCTCTTGAAGAACCCTTAGGGATACAAACTTATCGATGACAATAATGCTATAATTTAACAATATTGCAACTTCGTTAATGTCATGCATTCAAGCTGTGATGCAGAGGTCGTACTTTCTTTTATCATTCCATTTCGAAAGAGTCTTTCATGGTCAAAATGCTAAATTGCAGCTTGTAGTTTGCTAGATTCTGTTCGTAGTCAAATTTGTTAAAGAATAGCAGAAAGCCGCGATAGAATGTGTCTGCATAGTAGTTACAGTCTGTCAATTTATCTTTCCCCTCGATGATATTTACAGATCATTCTCCCGGTATGCCCGATCACGGCCTTCCGTACCCCAACGACCGCCCCCCTGTGCCACCAGTCGTCTCCAACAACGGTTCGTTCATCAACTCGTGCGAGTCCTTTCTTTCGCCTCTGCCCACCACTCCTGCCGTCTCGAACGGCTACCCGGTCAACAACCCCTCCCCGACACTGCCCGTCCAACAGTCGCCTGGAACCATGCCCGGAATCCCGTTCACCGAGGCGGCGGGTATGCCTGGCATCATGAGCGGGGCCAGTCATGGTCTCGGCGAGGCCATGCGAGCCGTGGTCAACCCCGGCGGCGACATCGGTGTCATCACGCCCCCGCCTCCACCCCCACCAGCTGGTTTCCATGACGACTTCCCGCAGCCACACCCTGGTCCCTGGTTAGACCACCACATCCCTCATCCGCACCCGCATCACCCACAGTATTAACCTGGAGGAAACTACGTTTTCCTTCCAGGTTGGACCTGGTTTTTGACTCGGTTTGAACTTTGACCTCAAAAGACAACTCGCCCGTTTGGTTGCCATGACAATATGCATTTTTTGAAAACAAACAAGAAGAAGACAACATAATGACAGTATATAAGTGCAATCGCCACGTGGATCACAAGATGGAGTAACTGTGTTTCCACTCTTGAGAAGAATTTCATCCCATCGAGTGATCGGAGTATGGAAGGGGAGTGAGTTAACTGGCGTTCTTAGTGATGTTTAATACTCTTATTATGACTGTAATTATTAACATGGTTGTTGGTATCATTATCATTAATCAGAAAAAAAAGCAATGTATGATAAGCGTGCAATTTCATTTGAGACGACTCATAACGTTTTTTTTTTTTTTTGTTGGTTTGTTTTGTAGAGAAACATATAATATATCATTCAACAGACCGCGGTTGCGTGTGTATTCATTGTAGGTTCCGCCTTCTTTTCTTTCATCGTTATTTTTTTTTTCCTTGCCAGCGTGCCGGATTGATTTCAAATATTCATTCTAAATTTCAGATAAGGCATCGAGTCCTTGTTACAATGAAAGCATGCCGACAATATCGCAAACATATAACTCAAGTTTTATGCTTGTCTCTCTCTGAACGTGATGTGGCGTCTTCTCACGCCATCAGATTTTTTTTTTCCTTCGGTGCAATTTCTTGGTACCAAACTGCAATCTGGAATGACGTGAAATTCTTCTCTCTTGCCACTATGAGCTGACGCTCGGTGGTAACAACCAGAAACTTGCCATTCAGATAAAAGTAACAGTAAAAACAACAATCCTACGTGCGACTATGAAGACGATAAACATGGATTGTGCTTTTTAGCATTATGTAGATGAAGGGATATACAGCTGTACGTACTTAGCATTGAAATGAATTCGTTCACGAAATTATTCCTACAAAGAAAAGCTGAGTACCTCATCGACTCGCGGGTCATTATGAAAGATATGCGGTATATAGTAATGATATATTCATGTTATGACAAACATTCCAAAGATAAAAAAAGAAGACAGAAGATGTAAGCTTGCATTCAATGCAAAAAGTTACATAATTGATAAACCTTGATATCATACAGCTGGTGGAATTTGCAGAGTCCTGAACGTAGCGCTCTACTTCGCCCCAATTGTGAGTGTTGTATTGGTAAACCCATCAGGTGAACTACACTGGGGTGCTTTTCACCGGGACGCCAACTGATATTATCACACCCTCACTGCTCACTGTCAGGTCGATTGGGATTTGCTTAAAGCCAACGCCCGTTTAGGCTTGTACTCTGGTTGTCATGGATACTCAAATCGTCTGCGGATTGCAAGGAAATGGTCTGACAGGGAAACAACTGGCGATGTATGCATGCACCCATTTCATCCAAAGAAAATAATGTTATCGTCTGCATGAACGGACTCATTGCATTAAACCACGTTTACCATAATGACTGTGAGTTGTGAATCTGCTAATTCAGATTTATTACACAACCTGATGTGTTAAGAGGGGTGTATTCTGCGACATAAATAACTAAAACTGATTCTTTTAATGCAGATAACAGTAGCTGCGTTTAATACATTTAAGGATAAGATATGAAGTACTACAAAATACAATATACGTCCTAACGGAGGTAGTCATAAGTAAAGCCAATAAACGCATCAACATTGTGTGTGGAAATATGCGCAAAATACGTACTATGTCAAAAACATTCCATCCTATTGAAAAATTCTACTGTGTTGTAGAATATGATTCGCAGATTTAATCATACTCATAAAACGTGCAACGAAGGGCGGGGCATATACGTGCAATACGATATTTATGGTAAATGTACAGACACTGAGAGTTGGAGCCAAATGATTAAAGTTTTCGTCAATCTTTCTCTCCCTCGCTCTCAGCTCTTTCATAAATTTGCAAGAATGTGGTTATAATTATATGTCGAAAACAACGAACTCGCAGCCAGTGGCCGAAGAGACTAGAATATGCAATAGTTGTACCAGACTAAAGATAAGTAACTTCAAAAATACTACTAAAGCCATTTGTGATAGAAATGATATAATTTCCCAGCAGCGCATTATAAGAAAAAAAAAAAGTAAGATATCGGGGAAATGTTGTATGATGAGAGAACTACAGGAAATACCAAGCTTACAAATTTACTAGCAAGTGATGTTTTTTATACATCAGTGAGTGATCACAAAGCAATTGTTATTTCTAGTATTTCATTTAAATAACCAGATCAGCTCAACGGGTATCCTGTCGTATAATAATAAATTATAATCGACATGCAGCACGAGCAAAACCTGATATCTTGAAAATAAAACAAAATGTAGCGCTTGGGGAATTATCATAATAAAATTCTATCAAAAGCTTATTTATGATAGGCGAAATTTTCATACTTGGAAATCAACCAGTATCATATAACGTGTATAACCCTTTCTCGTCACCAAAGATTTATCCCGAAATGTCATAAAATCACTTAAAAATTTACAGTGCAACTCTTAAATCTACTCATTCCGTAGAAATTTGTTGTGTGTCAATTTGCTTCGCATTTCATTTCAAATGTCATGATATCCATTGGCATTTCATTCATTCCAACATGTACCTTTGATACAAAACGGGAAAATGTGCAATTTTATTGTATCTCAAAGTTTGGACATCTTGTATTTGATTTTCAATTCAGGTACTGAGTGAAATATCCTTTATGACTACATACTTCTATGTATGTTATGTATGCTTCATCTTGCCAAGAAAGTTCAAGAACAACTTCAACAATGGGCATGAAGGGAGATATGCAAGAGATGCAAGTTTTAATTCAATCAGTTAAGAACGACAATAGTTTCTCTTTTTCTTGCTATTAATATTTGTCAAAACATGTACTAAATTTTCCATGTCTATCACATTCTACTGATGGCCAATTGTACTCCACTTTCTGGATTTAATTTCCAGTGTTTTGCCAGCGAGCAAACAAACATAATTATATTTATGCATTTTGTCGAGTGAATGATCTGTGCACGTCTTGCCACAATCATGTCTCAGCATGGACAACTATTTATAGGTACTCATCTTTGTTCACTTATTTATGTTTTCTGTTTGTTTCTTGTTTTTCGCATTCGTACCCGGAAATGAAATACTGTTGTATATTAATTTATCGACAAATACAATGTGATCACACATCATGTGAATACTGGGTTGTCTCTCTAGTCTTTTAGTCTGTAATATATTCTGTGTTCACAATCACACTAGTGTGAAAGTCGTGGCTGTTTCGTGGATCAGAAAGAGAAATGTTTATAAACAGGATGAAAGCAAAATAGGGAAGAGAATAGATGGAGATGAAGACGAAGAAGAAGGAGGAGGAGGAGGAGGACGGTGGAAGAAGAGGAAGAGGAGGAGGATGAGGAAGAGAAGAAGAAGAAGAAAAAGAAGAAGAAGAAGAAGAAGAAGAAGAAGAAAAAGAAGAAGAAGAAGAAGAAGAAGAAGAAGAAGAAGAAGATGATGATGATGATAATGATGATGATGATGAGGAGGAGGTGGAGGAGGAGGAGGGGGATGGTGATGAAGAAGAAGAAGAAAGTGGTGATGATGACAATCATGTATGTATTATGGTGGCAGTGATTACAATGGCCGACTGTGTTGTTGATTATGACTCTGCCGATGTTAAAATGAATATGGCAACCATGTTGTTGACGATGATTTGATGATCGTGTTTATTAGTGGAGGTGATACTTTTGTAACGTGCATGTGATGTCAAGCGCATGTCCTCCTCCTCCTCCTCCTGCTACTGCTGCTGGTACTATACTACCACCACTGCTGCTGCTACTACTGTTAGTGCTGCTACTACTACTACTTCTGCTACTACTACTACTACTATTACTACTACTGCTACTACTACTGCTACTACTACTACTACTACTACTACTACTGCTACCACTACTACTACTACTACTACTACTACTACTACTACTACTACTGCTACTGTACTTAACTACCACTACTACTACTACTACTACTGCCACGACTGCTACTGCTGCTACTACTACTACTTCTACTACTTCTACTACTATTACTTCTGCTACTACTACGACTGCTACTACTACTACTACTACTACTACTACTACTACTCACTACAATTCACTGTACTACTATACAAGTATATACTACTACAGTGTACTACTACTACTACTTCCACAATTCACTGTACTACTATACACTACTACAGTGTACTACTACTTCTACATCTGCCACCACTTGCAATACTGTGTGTGTGCGTGTGTATATGTGCGTATATGTGTGTGTACTAGTATCGTAATGGTGGATTAATCGACCAGTCAATCGCCTCTATGTCCTTTGGCTTGTTTATTTATCCTCCATCCTTCACCATTGTAATTCAGAAGTCGTCCAACCGGCACATCATTACGGGAACGGGCTCCTAAAACACCACGTGGATGCATGCACACTGAGCTGACAAAAAAGTCATACAATCCGTTTACCACCCACACACGCACAAGCACACACACACACATACGTATGCTTTTCAACAAATCCGTAATACACACGTACATATTGACGATTAATGACCTTGCTATATTTTTAGCAAAACGCCACAACGTTAAAATTCATGTCAAGGTTTATTTCGGAAAATCTGCAGTGTGCCTGCCTCACACATAATTATACAATAATCACCACGCTTGCGCGCACATGATGAGTAGATCTATAGGGAAAATTTAACGAATAGAGAATATGACGGATTTCCCTCCCTTTTTGAGGGAGCTGTTGTTCTCCTTTAATGCTGATGATTACTGAATCAGTACAAGAGAGGTTGACAGTGAACAGACGTCTGAGAGCGCTCATTTGTACGAGATAATTTGTGTCTGGCAACAAACTACTTGGAAATCTTGTTCTGGTCGCCATAGCGACGTGTTCTTGTTTGGTACATTGTCTGTATATTGTCAAGTTCAAACTTGAGTACAGTTGTACTAGAATTCGAGTGTATCTGGAATGCATGTTAATTTCTCACTTCACTGCGTATTATGCAGGGTGAACAAAGAACATTGAATGATAACTTGGGAATTTTGGACTAAGCCCCGACAAGGCATAACTATTCATTGTTACAGGCGAAGGAACAATGAATAATGAATAATTTTGAAAATGTTACAATCGATGTACCGTTCATAACTTCCTCCTCCGCTCGTCAAATGGCTGTGACCTTTCACCTACTACGGCTTAACTTCAATCTTTCCTCTGTTTGTATCAGCTTAAATGGATCTATATTGAAGTGTTCTCAATGTGGCTACTTTTGCTCTACTTATGAGAAAGTCTCGTCAAGTTCTGTAAGTGCGCCCTCTGGGAATAAGTGCGTGCCTAATTTTTCTTCTTTCGCGTCCTCCTCTTCGACTTCTTGGCATTCATGAGGTTCTGTCCCTGTCGCTTGATGTCGGAACTCGTCATCATGTCTTCGTTGTCTTGGCTGTCGTACCCGAACTCATCTACGGGCACAAGAGAGGGTCAGAGAAAGTAGACATCGAAGTGACGTCATAGAAACATCGCTAGATTCAAGGACAATGGTCAATTCATTTCGGAGATGCCGCAAACAACTTAGGATCCAAAGAATTTTATACAAATTTAAGTTTAAGTTATCTTTCTCCATCTCAAACATAATCGCTAGTACGCAGTCACGTACAATATAAATAAAATGAAGGAGATGTCAACAAAAGTAATCAAAAAGCAGGGTACAGTGCACTTTTGATGAGAATTAAAGAAACTGGTTGCAGGTCTTTCAACAAAACTAAGATATAAATTGGAATGTATTCCTCCAGTTCTCATATACATGATCTCTTGTCTGCCAAAGGCATCAAGGGAATCTGGGGCCGAGGTTGAAATGACCTTTTAGTTATAATAAAGTTATGTGATAGCTTGCTCATTAAATCATACAGCACACAAGTTTATTAATGTGGTATGGTTGAGATGTGTGCATGTACAAAGATATCGACCTGTTAATAGAATGGAGTAATAGATGATACATGAGGCAATCAATTGCATGGAAACTGGAGGAAAATCCCATTTTCATTGCTACGTGCACGAGAGCTGCACAAGTTTGCGGACGGGATGACGACAGACTCAGGTTTGACAGGATGGTGACTATAGCGCACTCGCCGGAAGATGTCGCTCTTGATGTTGGCGGCGCAGTGCTTTGGCAGCGTAGTTCATCGAAACATCACTCGCCAACAGCGTATCAGCGGATAATGAAGTGGCCAACAACATTTGATTTGTACTCGTAAAGTGAGTATGCTTCTCCTTAATTTGTTATTGTATTCTAACATCGAAGCAGACTAGTAACTTTCACGTGAAGACAAAGCCAAGGCGACCCATACTTATTAAAAAAAAACCAAACATCGTGTCCTTCTTGCGCCCCAAAGGAAAATAGAGGATTTGCGAGAAATGACGTGTTGCTGAAGAGATAGTTATTTTGACGGAATATGACAGAAACGGCAGTAAATAGGCCTAATATAAAACTCTGTGAAGCAACCCATACTGCATTACGATCGTTTTAGTTTGTTTCTATCTCTTTGCTTGTTTCTTGGCTCACCTGAATCGTAGGCGTCCGGTTCGTCCATTCGGATTCGAAGGTTCTCAGGCGACAGGTGGTTCTCCATGAATTCTTGGAACTGCAGAGGGAATGATTAATTGATTTATGAAATTCTTTATCATTTTTACAAACTTTTGTAATATCTCGATTTATTACCTGAGGGTTATAGTCTCCTTTCTCGCAAAGATCTCTCGGTTAATTTAATTTTTTTTTCACTTCTTAAGCTTTCATTTTCCTTGTTCTCCAGTTGTGTTTTGTTCTTCTCCTACATTAGATTTATCTATTCAATGTGACATCATAATTGTATTTCATTATGATTCAATCACTCGCGTCTGTCATATATGACGTACAATGGAACAACCAGTTTAAGTACCACGGATATAGAAGGAGCATCGTAAGCAGTTGAAGTGGATGTATCTTCACAATCCCTTTCTAGTTATTTCACGTATCTTTGCCTATAAATTATCCTACCTAAACTCTCCTCAGTTCGTGTGAGTGCAAAAAGACGCAAAGTAACACACCTCTGGACTATTCTTGACTTTAGTGAAAGTAGCCGAGTCCTTCACGCTGGCCTGCTGCATCATGTGGAGGAGCTTGGCCTCGCAGACGTTGAGCTGGTCGATCGGATCGTCGACCACCGCGGGAATGTTTCTCATAGGCTGAGAGGTGGGGATGGGCGGGAAAAAAAATACAGAGTGACGAACATGGCTAGAGGTTCCACACTTAGATGCAAGAAAGCATTATAGGTTGAGATCTCCTCTAATATTACTATAATTTACATATTAAAAGTTAGTGCGAATAATGACGTCCCTTTTTGTCAAATTGGTGCTTTTTAAATCCCCCATATTGTAGTCCGTTTAAGTTTATTATGTTAGTTGTTGCACGGTAGAGATCCTGTCTTTGATTCGATAGGTTTACGTAGGTCGTATACAGACCAACACAGACAAGACACATAGAGCAGCGGAAGGAAACATCGTTCGAGAACATTAATATAATATTGTGACTCGTCAAATGATTACCTGCTCGAGCTCGAAAATTTAAACGTTGCGATGCAAGACAATCGCACAGTATACGATTGTATTTCATTAAGCCATTCTTTGTCTTTTGTCCACCTTCTCCACAACTTATTTACTTATTTCTTTTTTTTTATGATGACAGTAGCCAAAGCTTTATAGCTTCGGAAGCAAAAGGTAGACTACGTAGTACGCGGACATCTTTTTAAATCCCAGCTTAGTTATGATATCCAAATGATTTGTCAAGAGAAATCTGTGATCCAACTGATAGAATGCACTTTGACAAATATTCTGGGTGATACATGAATTAGCGGACCAGGGAAAGGAAAAAACAAAACACTAAAATACATGTAGGAAATTGAAAATAGGTAAGATATGCCCGACAAACTTTCAATGTACAAGAGCTTGGAGTTTTGCTAACAATATTGCCCTCTTTGGTTACACTTAGTGTCTGTCTGCGTATGTGTGTACGTTTTATTGTTTATGTGTAAAATGTCTATTAATGGCATTTTTGCGCAAGCGTTTTTTGTTTGTTTTTTTGTTTTTTTCGTCGAGGTCTATGCCCTACGTTTGTCACACTCGATGTCTCAAAAGTACCAGGGTAACGTAAGCGTGGACGCGGCACATACGTACAAAAACCAAGTCTTTGCTCAAGGGACACAATCAGCAAATTCGACTCGTTAGGGTTACGGGAAAAAAAATCGTAAGCGGGACGCTCACAGATGTCTTCCTAATTTTCATTCCTTTAAAATAGTTCAACAAAAACGATGATAATAATGACGGCAGGTAAAACTCACCGGTCTGACTTTAATGTCTTTAAGGTTGTCGAAAAGGTGCCTGATTCCAGTTCGCAGGTCGGTCAGGAGCTTGTAGGACCGTTCCAATTTGTCCTTGGCGTCGTCCCTTCGTTTCGTCTCGCTCTCCAAGTGGTCCTGCATCTGCTCAAGCAGTTGCTCACCCCTGGATCGGAAAATGGAACGGTCAACTCTTGAATTTTGGCAAATCTTAAACTTTTTTCTTTGTCTTATCGTTCTCCTCTCTGATACAAAGTAGCCACGTCAGACATTGTTTAAAAAGAGCAAACTCTATTTGAGTGTAACTGAAACATAGTTTGATGAGGAGAAATAATGACATCACAATTGCCACCTCCAGGTTAAGCGTGAAATTAGAAGTTTCCATGACAGATAGAAGGCTAAAGCTTTTGACAAGAATTTCATTTTGATACACTACGTCTCATCCACGCGCGACATATTAATCCATTCAAAAATATTTCAGAAGTCAAACATAGCAGTCAGTCATCTATTTCATGAAGCGTGAGCTCTGATTATCGTCATACATCGTTCAAGTTCAAGTTCAAGTTCGAATTTATTCGTTTTTCCACAATAAAATCATACAGACATAAATCTCACTTTCTTGAGTGACAGAAACAATGTATGTAAATTCGTACAGAGAAACCAACAATAATGAGAAAAACTAATAGTATCAATACATTGCAATTGTTGCAGAAGTAACGATAATGAAAGAATTGTCAATATGCACTGTGTGAAAAAACGGAGGGACCCACTAAAAAGACAATGCTTGTAGAGTGTGGGCCCCTCTTGTATTAAAAACTCGATGCAAAATTTGACTAAATATAGCAACAAAGCAGCACGAAAAGTTTGGCATAAAAAGCTTAGCAGCCCACTAAGAGACAGACGGACAAACAGTTACACACAAAACAATAACAAACGAAATAATGAGCATGAGACAAGACTGGGACAGCAACAAGACTACTTATAGGGAAGAAAACTGACTCGACGACATGACAGGAAACAAGACTACAGCGCGACGAAGAGGTAACAAAATAGACAGGAGTAAGCAACCGAGACAACGATCATCGGAGGTTAGAGGAAGAAAGAGAAGAAGAAGAAAAGAAGAATATACAACAAACCCTTCAACTGCGAGGTATAAGTTAAAGAAGATCTTATCATAATCAAAGCTAAGGCAAAGGTAACAATAATGAAAAAAACGGCAATAAAAATTTTGCGGACGGGAAACAAAATAAGCCTATGAACTAATCTGATTCAGGGGGTCGTCATTATAGGATTGCACAAGAAAAAACTTCAATCTCCTTTTAAAGGAGTATATAGAGGGAGCAGATTTTATATCGTGGTTCAGGGAATTCCAATAATTAGGTCCAGTGTAAATAAGTGTATTCTTTGCTAAAATCGTTCGAAGAAGTGGTAAATGAAACTCGTTAGAGCGTCGGGTGGGGTAATTATGGAATGATTGATTTTTTTGGAACATAGAACCAAAGATAGGTGGCAGTAAACTGTTATCATACATATACATAAATTGGCCTAAGTTGTATAAAAATAATTCGTTAATTTTTAGTAGCTTATTACAGTTAAACAATACATTTGTATGTGAACGAGTGGGAGAATTGGAAATGATACGGAGGGCTTTCTTTTGCAATAATAACACTCTATTCAGCAGCGTCTGATGTGTATTGCCCCAAGCTAAAATTCCATAATGAAGGTAAGGGAGTATCAAAGAGGAGTATAACACAAGTAATGTCTTTTCAGGAATATAAAATTTTAGTCTGTTCATAACACCTATATTTCGAGAGATGATTTTGCAAATATGATCAATATGTATTTTCCAAGAAAGTTTATTATCTACAAAAATACCAAGAAATTTGAAATATGACACACTTTCTAAATTACAATCATCCAGAACTATTTCTGAATTCAAAGAATCAACAGTATTGCTGAAAAGCATATATTTTGTTTTTTGAACATTCAATGACAACTTGTTAGCTCTGACCCAGTTGGTCACTTTTTTCAATTCTGTATTAGCTTGTTGAACAAGAACATCGATATCGTTATGGGCAAGAAAAACACTGGTGTCATCAGCATAGTGTATAAAGGAAAGTACCTCTGAAACAGAGGAAAAATCATTGATATATATTATGAATAGCAGCGGCCCTAAAAGACTTCCCTGTGGAACACCACACTTTACATCTCTTATAACTGAATTATTATCTTTAATTGAAACAAACTGTTTTCTGTCAGCTAAATAAGTCTTGAACCACTCCAAGGCCTTCCCACGTATTCCGTAGTGCGATAACTTGTGGAGTAAAATGTTGTGATTAATTGTATCGAAGGCCTTGGAGAAGTCCAAGAATATACTAATTAAATGGGAATGATTGTCAGTTGCATTAACGACTTTATCAATAAAATGAAGAACTGCATGGATGGTACTATGTTTTTCTCGGAAACCAAACTGGGAATTTGTGAATATTTTGTGCACATTTAAAAATTTGATAATTCTGGTGTATATTATTTTTTCTAAAACTTTCGATAATGAAGATAATAAAGAGATTGGACGATAATTACTGACATCCAGATTATTACCTTTTTTAAATATTGGAATTACTTTAGCCAATTTCAGTTTATCAGGAAACATACCATTAGAAATTGACAGATTAAAAATGTGAGCCAAGGGATCTGCGACTGATGATATAACACCCTTAAGGATACAATTATCTATATCATCATAACCGGAGCTACGTTTGTTTTTTAAAGAGGATACAATATCGATAATCTCATATCTGTTTGTTGGAGTTAAAAAAATAGAGTCATGGGGTTACACTGGCCTAAGAATTCAGTAAAATTCTGTTCTGTAGCCGGAATACCATGAGCAAGCGTTTCACCTATTTTTGAAAAATAAGAATTAAAAACATTTGCAATATCAACAGGGTCATCAATTATTTCATCATCCCACTTTATTTCATCTATTTCTGCTTTTTTGTTCGGAATATTCATTGCCTGCTTTAAAACTTTCCAGGTATTTTTAATATCAAACTTAAATTTCAACAACTGCTGAGAATAATACCTTTTCTTTTCCAAACGTAAAATCCTAGTTAATGTGTTTTTATATAATGTATATTTGTTCTTTGATCGTTCAGTTTTTTCCATTTTATATTTATAATACAATCGATTTTTTTCTATTAATTGAACGAAGAATTGATTTTGAAATCCACGGTAACCTAGGCGTCTTTTTATAATCCTTTTTACTTTTTTGCTTTGGAATAATATCATCCAAAAGAGAATTAAATATTTCCATAAAATTATCAAAAGACAGATTAACTTCATCATTTTCATAAACTCGTGACCAATCAGCATTATCAAGAGCGGCATCAAAACTGGCTAACTTTTCACATGAGACTCTACGTTTGCATAAAGGAGCCGAAGGTTTAGCATCATTAGCCAAAGTTTTCAAAGTAAAATGAGTCATGACTGGGAAATGGTCGGTCACATCTGAGAGAATTATAAAAGAATCGGGAAGAGGTAAGATATTGCAAAACAGATTGTCAATTAAAGTAGCATAGTGATCCGTGACGCGAGTCGGTTTAGTAATGAGTGGCAAAAAGGATGAAGACAAAAATGTCTCAAGAAACTCGCTTGAGATACAATCATTTCCAGATTTCAGCAAATCAATATTATAATCACCAAGTAGAAAGCAATCCTTATTTCTAAAAACTGGGTTTTTTACCAGGTCTGAAAGATATGTCACAAAATCTAAAGTATTCGAATTAGGAGGTCTGTATATTATACCCAATAACACATTCCTACATCCTGGGATAGAAATTTCTACAAAAAGAGATTCAACAGTGTTGTCCATTCTACAAATGTCGTTGTGAACAATACATTTGTAAATACTTGATACATAAAATGCAACACCGCCTCCACTTCTGTCCGATCTATTACTGACATACATATTGTATCCGTCGATTGCAAAGGAATCTTCCGTAGTGGAAGTCAACCAGGTTTCGCTAAGTCCAATGATAGAGAGTGATTGGCTCGCATCGGATTCTAATAAAAATTTTAACTCATCAAAATGTTTATTAGGTGATCCGAGAATCCTCTCGGATCACCTTCTGTATCTGTACTGATTCTTTGTTAGGTGATCCGAGAATCCTCTCGGATCACCTTCTGTATCTGTACTGATTCTTTGTTCTTCTTCTTCTTCTTCTTCTTTATTTCTCCGCAAAAGTTGTGTAGAGACTAGCTCAGAAAGTGCATTGCCTATGAATGTCAAACTTATACCATATGTGTATCATGTCCCAAAGACGACATGTCAAGTAAAATCGTAGTGATCAGTCGACCGTGACGTCACTATGACGTCATTATATGAAAACACATTTTCAATCATATCTCATTAATGGAGTGGAATTTCTCAATGAAATTTACGTCACATAAATTTCAATTCAAGGGAATTCTACCCATATTTTCAGAATTCCTCGCATCGTAAAGACGTGCGCGTACGCGCGCGTTGAAATATTTGTATGCTCCAATCAAGCTCAAATTTTTTTTGCATACGTTTCAGACCATTTGGAGCATTTTTTGAAAAATTGAAAAAATTGGACGGACGCGTACGCGCGCGCACATATACGCACGTACAGCTCATATGCAACAGAAATTTCCCGATTTTTTACATTTATCGGATGTCTGAAAAGTCAAGGAATATTTCTAGCAAGTTTCAAGTCAATCCGACTCAATATGACGTCATACGGGACTGTCAAAGTTGAAATTCCGCGCGCGCGTCAATGGCGATATACAGTACAACAATGCCCCAAAACCGCCAATTTTAAATCCGATTTTACTCGTCAGGATGGACGGTGACCCCCAATTTTCTTTACATATTCTGAAAGCTGATGAGTTGTACATGTCAGTTTATGGGTTGGCGATACTGAAAAAGTGATTCAAAGATATCAAATTTCTTAATAAAGTAAAAAAAGTAAATTTTCAAAATGACGTCATCAATTTTCAAGTTTACTTGGGCGTATCTCACTTATCCTTTGCCAATTTTCACCCAGATTTCAGTATGTTGTAGCTTATTAAATGTTCTTTCATTAATGTAATTACAACATTTTGATTGGATGGCGGCATCACCTCGTAAAAATGGATTAAATGTAATCTTGTCAAATTTGACCAGTTTACGTGTTATCTCTATGGGAGAGCAGTTTTTCTGGCAGTGAAAATTGACATGACTATCTTTTTCGAGCATTAGCTCACTTATGCTTCGGTGAATTTTTCCCAGATTTTAGTATGTTGTAGCTGAGACTTTGGGCTATCGTTAATGTGCCCTCCATTTTTTCATACGAGGCCGGCATCACGTCGAAAAACTTGGTTGAAAATGGCACGTGGCTTCGATGCAGCGTCATTTTGCTTAATACACAGGGCCTATGGAGCATGAAATAGGTCATTGCATAGCGCATCCGACTCGTAATCCTAAGGTCCCTGGTTCGAGCCTCACCCTTGCCAATATTTTTTTTTTCAAACTCTTTTTTTCTTCTTTTTCTTTATTTAGTCTTAATCTCCCTTCCTATTTTTATCTTTTTCTGATTTTTTAATGCTTCTCCTTCAAATTTCTATAAAATAACATAATTTTTTCTTTATTTTTCTTTCTTTCTACTACATTCTGTGCAATAGATGAAGAACAACAATGGTTATCAATCCCATATTTTGCACATGTTTAGTTCATGTCACCTACATTATTTCATAAAATAACAACTTCTTGATCAGACACCATCTTGGGTATGTAAATTAGGGTCAAAGGTCATAAATGTTTCATCCTGTATCTTGGTGAATACATGTCCTATCTTTCCAATATTTTGCACACACAAAGATCACGTTACCAGGATCATTTCACAAAATAACCATTTCTTTCTCAGATGCCATCTTGGCTGTGCAAAGTGGGGTCAATGGTCAAATATACTTTATTCTGTATCTTCGTTATAGTGTATACGGAATATGGTACCAAAGATGGCAAACCCGACTCCCTTTTTTTTAAATGAGAATCCAAACATCACACGGCCAATGTCCATAACCACAGATGAACCTTTACGGTCATGCCTATTGGGATCAGGACTCAAATCATTGACTTTCGAAGAGATCGGATCACCTAATTTGTCAGTGTTGACAAATTCCGAGTCTAGTTAGGTGATCCGAGAATCCTCTCGGATCACCTTCTGTATCTGTACTGATTCTTTGTTCTTCTTCTTCTTCTTCTTTATTTCTCCGCAAAAGTTGTGTAGAGATAAGCTCAGAAAGTGCATTGCCTATGAATGTCAAACTTATACCATATGTGTATCATGTCCCAAAGACGACATGTCAAGTAAAATCGTAGTGATCAGTCGACCGTGACGTCACTATGACGTCATTATATGAAAACACATTTTCAATCATATCTCATTAATGGAGTGGAATTTCTCAATGAAATTTACGTCACATAAATTTCAATTCAAGGGAATTCTACCCATATTTTCAGAATTCCTCGCATCGTAAAGACGTGCGCGTACGCGCGCGTTGAAATATTTGTATGCTCCAATCAAGCTCAAATTTTTTTTGCATACGTTTCAGACCATTTGGAGCATTTTTTGAAAAATTGAAAAAATTGGACGGACGCGTACGCGCGCGCACATATACGCACGTACAGCTCATATGCAACAGAAATTTCCCGATTTTTTACATTTATCGGATGTCTGAAAAGTCAAGGAATATTTCTAGCAAGTTTCAAGTCAATCCGACTCAATATGACGTCATACGGGACTGTCAAAGTTGAAATTCCGCGCGCGCGTCAATGGCGATATACAGTACAACAATGCCCCAAAACCGCCAATTTTAAATCCGATTTTACTCGTCAGGATGGACGGTGACCCCCCATTTTCTTTACATATTCTGAAAGCTGATGAGTTGTACATGTCAGTTTATGGGTTGGCGATACTGAAAAAGTCATTCAAAGATATCAAATTTCTTAATAAAGTTAAAAAAGTAAATTTTCAAAATGACGTCATCAAATTTCAAGTTCATTCAAGCATATCTCACTTTTTCTTTAATTGATTTACGTCCAAATTTCAATATGTTGTAGCTTATTAAATGGTCTTTCAGATATATAATAACAACAATTTGATTGGATGACGGCATCACCTCGTAAAAATGGATTTAAAGTAATCTTGTCAAATTTGACCAGTTTACGTGTTATCTCTATGGGAGTGCAGTTTTTCTGGAAATGAAAACTGACATGACTATCTTTATCGAGCACTAGCTCACTTATGCTTCGGTGAATTTCTCCCATATTTTAGTATGTTGTAGCTGAGACTTTGGGCTATCGTTAATGTGCCCTTCGTTTTTTCATACGGAGTCGGCATCATGCCCAAAAACTTGGTTGAAATTAAAGCTTATCTTCCATGTATTTTCATATTCCTTTCTTTCTGCAACTTTCTTTGCAATAACTCAAGAAAAACAAGCTCTATCAGCCCAATATTTTGCACATGTTTAGTTTATGTCACGTACATTATTTCATAAAATAACAACTACTTGATCGGGCACCTTCTTGGGTATGTAAATTAGGGTCAAAGGTCAAAAATGTTTCATCCTGTATCTTGGTTAATACATGTCTTATCTTTCCCATATTTTGCATACGTAAAGACCATGTTACAAGAATCATTTCACAAAATAACCACTTTTTGCTCAGACGCCATCTTGTCTGTGCAAAGTAGGGTCAAAGGTCATATGTACTTCTTTCTTTATCTTTATTATGACGTGTTATCTCTATGGGAGGGAATTTTTCTAGATGTGAAAATTGACATGATTGTCTTTATCGACGACTAGCTCAATTACCCTTCGGTGAATTTCTTCCAGATGTTAGTATGTTGTAGCCAATGTAATACTCTTTAAGTTTTGTTAATCAAAGTTTTAATCGGATGATGTCTTCACCACGTGAAAATGGATATAATGTAACCTTGTCAAATTTAACCAGTTTACGTGTTATCTCTATGGGAGGGAATTTTTCTGGAAATGAAAATTGACATGACTTTCTTTATCGAGCACTACCTCACTTACTCTTCTGTAAATTTCTCCCAGATTTTAATATGATGTAGCTGAGACTTTGGGCTATCATCAGTGATTCTTCATTTTTTCATACGATGCCGAGATCACGTAAAAACTTGGTTGACATCAAACTTATATTCGATGTATTGAGATATTTCTTTCTCTCTGCAACTTTCTTTGCAATAACTCAAGAAAAACAGCCCCTATCATCCCCATATTTGGCACATGTTTAGTTTATGTCACGTACATTATTTCATAAAATAACAACTACTTGATCAGACACCATCTTGGGTATGTAAATTAGGGTCAAAGGTCATAAATGTTTTAACCTGTATCTTGGTGAATACATGTCCTATCTTTCCCATATTTTACACACGCAAAGGCCATGTTACAAGAATCATTTCACAAAATAACCACTTTTTGGTCAGATGCCATCTTGGCTGTGCAAAGTTGGGTCAATGGTCAAATATACTTCATTCTGTATCTTCTTTATAGTGTATACCGAATTTGGTAACAGAGATAGCAGACCTAACTCTCTTTTCTAAATGAGAATCCAAATATCACACGTCCAATGTCTCTAAACACAGATGAAACCTATATGGTCATGCCTATTGCGATCAGGACTCGAATCATTGATTAAAAAAAATCGGATCACCTAATTTGTCAGTCTTGACAAATTCCAAGTCTAGTTCTTCTTAGGTGATCCGAGTATCCTCTCGGATCACCTTCTGTATCTGTACTGATTCTTTGTTCTTCTTTTTATTTTCCTTTATTTCTAACCAAAATTTGTGCAGCGGTTAGCTCAGAAAGTGCACTGCCTTTCAATGTCAAACTCATACCATATATGTATCATGTCCCAAAGACGACAGATCAAGTAAAATCATAGTGATCAGTCGACCGTGACGTCACTATGACGTCATTATATGAAAACACATTTTCATTCATATCTCATTAATGGAATAGAATTTTGCAATAAAATTTACGTCACATACATTTCAAGTTATGCGCATTTTACTCATATTCTCAAAATTCATATTTTCTCTTAAAACGTGCGCGTACGCGCGCGTTGAAATATTTGTATGCTCAAATCGAGCTCACATTTTTTTTGCACACGTTTCAGACCATTTGGAGCATTTTTTGAAAAATTGAAAAAATTGGACGGACGCGTACGCGCGCGCATATATTCGCACACACAGCTCATATGCAATGAAAATTTCCCGTTTTTTTACACTTCTCGGATGCCTAAAATGTCAAAGAATATTTCTACCAAGTTTCAAGTCAATCCGACTCAATATGACGTCATACGGGCCCGTCAAAGTTGAAATTCCGCGCGCGCGTCAATGGCGATATACAGTGCAACTATGCCAAAAAAACGCCAATTTTAAATCCGATTTTACTCGTCAGGATAGACGGTGACCCCCCATTTTTCTTACATATTCTAAAAGCTGGTGAGTTGTACATGTTATTTCATGGGTTGACGATGCTGGCAAAATGATTAAAAGATATCAAATTTCTTGATAAAGTAAAAAAAGTACATTTTCAAAATGACGTCATCAAATTTCAAGTTCACTCGAGCGTATCTCACTTATCCTTTGCCAATTTACACCCAGATTTCAGTATGTTGTAGCTTATTAAATGATCTTTCATCAATATAATTACAACATTTTGATTGGAGGACGGTATCACCTCGTAAAAGTGGATTGAAAGTCATCTTGTCAAATTTGACCAGTTTACATGTTATCTCTATGGGAGAGCAGTTTTTCTGGCAGTGAAAATTGACATGACTCTCTTTTTCGAGCATTAGCTCACTTATGCTTCGGTGAATTTCTCCCAGATTTTAGTATGTTGTAGCTGAGACTTTGGGCTATCGTAAGTGTGCCCTCCATTTTTTCATACGATGTCGGCATCACGTCGAAAAACTTGGTTGAAAATGGCACGAGGCTTCGATGCAGCGTCATTTTGCTTAATACACAGGGCCTATGGAGAATGAAATAGGTCATTGCGTAGCGCATCCAACTCGTAATCCTAAGGTCCCTGGTTCGAGGCTCACTCCTGCCAATATATTTTTTAAAATTTTTTTAACACTTTTTTTCTTCTTTTTCTTTAGTTAATCTTAATCTCCCTTTCCTTACTTTATCTTTTTCTGCTTTTTTTATGCTTCTCCTTCAAATTTCTATAAAATAACATAATTTTTTCTTTATTTTTCTTTCTTTCTACTACTTTCTGTGCAATAGATGAACAACAACAATGGCTATCAATCCCATATTTTGCACATGTTTAGTACATGTCACGTACATTATTTCATAAAATAACAACTACTTGATCGGACACCATCTTGGTTATGTAAATTAGGGTCAAAGGTCATAAATGTTTCATCCTGTATCTTGGTGAATACATGTCCTATCTTTCCCATATTTTGCACACGCAAAGACCATGTTACAAGAATCATTTCATGAAATAATCACTTTTTGCTTAGACGCCATCTTGGGTGTGCAAAGTGCGGTCAAAGGTCAAATATACTGCATTCTGTATTTCCATTAGTGTATACGGAATTCGGTACCAAAGATGGCAGGTCTCACTCCCTTTTCTAAATGAGAATCCAAACATCACACGGCCAATGTTCCGTCAACACAGATGAAACCTGTATGGTCATGAATATTTGGATCAGGACTCAAATCATTGATTTTCGAAGAGATCGGATCACCTAATTTGTCAGTGTTGACAAATTCCGGTTCTAGTTCTTCTTCTTCTTTATTTCTCCTCAAAAGTTGTGCAGAGGTTAGCTCAGAAAGTGCATTGCCTCTCAATGTCAGACTTATACCATATATGTATCATGTCGCAAAGACGACAGCGCAAGTAAAATCATAGTGATCAGTCGACCGTGACGTCACTATGACGTCATTATATGAAAACACATTTTCATGTATATCTCATTAATGGAATGGAATATTTCAATGAAATTTACGTCACATATATTTCAAGTCAAGCGCATTCTACTCATATTCTCAAAATTCATTTTTATCTCAAAACGCGCGCGTACGCGCGCGTTGAAATATTTGTATGCTCAAATCCAGCTCAAATTTTTTTTGCACACGTTTCAGACCATTTGGAGCATTTTTTGAAAAATTGAAAAAATTGGACGGACGCGTACGCGCGCGCACATATACGCACGCACAGCTAATATGAAATAGAAATTTTCAATTTTTTCACACGGATCGGATGTCCGAAATTTCAAGGAATATTTCTACCAAGTTTCAAGTCGATCCGACTCAATATGACGTCATACGGGCCCGTCAAATTCAAAATTCCGCGCGTGCGTCAATGGGGATACACAGTGCAACTATGCCAAAAAACCGCCAATTTTAAATCGGATTTTACTCGTCAGGATGGACGGTGACCCCCCATTTTCTTTACATATTCTGAAAGGTGATGAGTTGTACATGTCATTTCATGGGCTGGCTATGCTGATAAAATGATTAAAAGATATCAAATTTCTTAATAAAGTAAAAAAAGTAAATTTTCAAAATGACGTCATCAAATTCCAAGTTCACTCGAGCGTATCTCACTAATCCTTTGCCAAATTTCACCCAAATTTCAATATGTTGTAGCTTATGAAATGCTCTTTCATAAATGTAATTAAACAATTTTGTTTTGATGACGACATCACCTCGAAAAAATGGATTGAAGGTAACCTTGTCAAATTTGACCAGTTTACGTGTAATCTCTATGGGAGTGCAATTTTTATGGAAATGAAAATTGACATGACTATCTTTATCGAGCACTAGCTCACTTATGCTTCGGTGAATTTCCCTAAGATTTTAATATGTTGTAGCTGAGATGTAGGGCTATCGTAAGTGTGCCCTTCGTTTTTTCATACGTTGTCGGGATTACGTGAAAAAACTTGGTTGAAATTAAAGTTTTTCTTCGATGTATTGAAATATTTCTTTCTTTTTGCAACTTTCTTTGCAATAACTCAAGAAAAACAGCCCCTATCAACTTTATATTTTGCACATGTTTAGTTCATGTCACGAAAATTATTTCATAAAATTACAATTACTTGATCAGACGCCATCTTGGGTATGTAAATTAGGGTCAAAGGTCATAGATGTTTCATCCTGTATCTTGGTGAATACATGTCTTATCTTTCCCATATTTTGCACACGTAAAGACAATGTTACAGGGATCATTTCATAAAATAACCACTTTTTGCTCAGATGCCATCTTGTCTGTGCAAAGTGGGGTCAAAGGTCATATGTACTTCTTTTTCTATCTTTGCTATGACGTGTTATCTCTATGGGAGGGAATTTTTTAGATGTGAAAATTGACATGACTCTCTTTATCGAGCACTATCTTACTTATGCTTCAGTGAATTTCTCTCAGATTTTAATATGTTGTAGCTGAGACTTTGCAGTATCAGGACTCGAATCATTGATTAAAAAAAAGATCGGATCACCTTAATTTGTCAGTGATGACAAATTACAATCTCTAGTTAGGTGATCCGAGTATCCTCTCGGATCACCTTCTGTATCTGTACGGATTCTTTGTTGGGTGTTCTTCTTCTTCTTCTTCTTCTTTCTTTATTTCTGGACAAAATTTGTGTATCGATTAGCTCAGAAAGTGTTCTTCCTATAAATTTCAAACTTATACCATATATGTATCATGTCCCAAAGACGACGGGTCTAATAAAATCATAGTGATCAGTCGACCGTGACGTCACTATGACGTCATTATATGAAAACACATTCTCAAACATATCTCATCAATGGAATGGAATTTTTCAATGAAATTTACGTCACATATATTTCAAATTATGCGCATTCTACTCATATTGTCAAAATTCATATTTTCTCTTAAAACGCGCGCGTACGCGCGCGTTAAAATATTTGTATGCTCCAATCGAGCTCAAATTTTTTTTGCACACGTTTCAGACCATTTGGAGCAATTTTTGAAAAATTGAAAAAATTGGACGGACGCGTACGCGCGCGCACATATACGCACGCACAGCTCATATGCAACTGAAATTTCCCGTTTTTTTACATTTATCGGATGCCTGAAATGTCAAGTAATATTTCTACCAAGTTTCAAGTCAATCCGACTCAATATGACGTCATACGGGCCCGTCAAAGTTGAAATTCCGCGCGCGCGTCAATGGCGATATACAGTGCAACAATGCCAAAAAACCGCCAATTTTAAATCCGATATTAATCGTCAGGATGGACGGTGACCCCCCATTTTCTTTTTATATTCTGAAAGCTGATGAGTTGTACATGTCATTTCATGGGTTGGCGATGCTGAAAAAATGATTAAAAGATAACAAATTTCTTAATAAAATAAAAAAAGTAAATTTTCAAAATGACGTCATCAAGTTTCGAGTTCACTCGAGCGTATCGCACTAATCCTTTGCCAATTTCCACCCAGATTTCAGTATGATGTAGCTTAATAAATACTCTTTCATTAGTGTAATAATAACATTTTGATTGGATGACGGCATCACCTCGTAAAAATGGATTTAAAGTAATCTTGTCAAATTTGACCAGTTTACGTGTTATCTCTATGGGAGTGCAGTTTTTCTGGAAATGAAAATCGACATGACTATCTTTATCGAGCACTAGCTCCCTTATGCTTCGGTGAATTTCTCGCAGATTTTAATATGTTGTAGCTGAGACTTTGGGCTATCGTAAATGTGTCCTCTATGTTTTCATTTGATGTCGGGATCACGTCTAAAAACTTGGTTGAAATTAAAGCTTATCTTCGATGTATTGAGATATTCCTTTCTTTTTGCAACTTTCTTTGGAATAACTCAAGAAAAACAAGCTCTATAAGCATAATATTTTGCACATGTTTAGTTCATGTCACGTACATTATTTCATAAAATAACAACTACTTGATCAGACATCATCTTGGGTATGTAAAATAGGGTCAAAGGTCATAAATGTTTTATCTTGTTTCTTGGTGAATACATGTCCTATCTTTCCCATATTTTGCACACGCAAAGACCATGTTACAAGAATCATTTAACAAATTAATCACGTTTTGTTCAGATGCCATCTTGTCTGTGCAAAGTTGAGTCAAAGGTCATATGTACTTCTTTCCTCTATCTTCGTTATGACGTGTTATCTCTATGGGAGGGAATTTTTCTAGATGTGAAAATTGACATGGTTGTCTTTATCGAGAACTAGCTCACTTACCCTTCAGTGAATTTCTCCCAGATTTTAATATGTTGTAGCTGAGAGTTTGGGCTATCGTAATGTGCAATTCGTTTCTTCATTCGACGTCGGCATCATGTCAAAAAACTTGGTTGAAATTAAAGCTTATCTTCGATGTTTTATGATTTTTTTTCTGAAACTTTCTTTGCAATAACTCAAGAAAAACAGCCTTTATCACCCCCATATTTTGCACATGTTTAGTTCATGTCACGTACATTATTTCATAAAATAACAACTACTTGATCGGACACCATCTTGGGTAGGTAAATTAGGGTCAAAGGTCACAAATTGTTCATCCTGTATCTTGGTGAATACATGTCCTGTCTTTCCCATATTTTGCACACGCAAAGGGCATGTTACAATAATCACTTCACTAAATAACCACTTTTTGCTCAGATGCCATCTTGGGTGTGCAAAGTGGGGTCAAAGGTCAAATATACTTCATTCTGTATCTTTGTTAGTGGATACGGAATTCGGTACCAAAGATGGCAAGTCTGACTTCCTTTTCTGAATGAGAATCCAAACATCACACGGCCAATGTCTCCTCGACACAAATGAAACCGGTATGGTCATGCCTATTAGGATCAGGACTCAAATCAATGATTTTCGAAGAGATCGGATCACCTAATTTGTCAATGTTGACAAATTCCGGTTCTAGTTAGGTGATCCGAGTATCCTCTCGGATCACCTTCTGTATCTGTACGGATTCTTTCTTCTTTTTAGGTGATCCGAGTATCCTCTCGGATCACCTTCTGTATCTGTACGGATTCTTTGTTCTTCTTCTTCTTCTTCTTCTTTATTTCTCCTCAAAAGTTGTGCAGAGGTTAGCTCAGAAAGTCCGCTGCCTGTCAATTTCAAAATTATATCATGTATGCATCATGTCCCAAAGACGGCAAATCTAATGTATCATTGTGATCAGTCGACCGTGACGTCACTATGACGTCATTATATGAAAACACATTCTCAATCATATCTCATTAATGAAATAGAATTTTTCAATGAAATTTACGTCACATATATTTAAAGTTATGCGCATTCTACTCATGTTCTCAAAATTCATATTTTCTCTTAAAACGTGCGCGTACGCGCGCGTTGAAATATTTGTATGCTCCAATCGAGCTCAAAATTTTTTTGCACACGTTTCAGACCATTTGGAGCATTTTTTGAAAAATTGAAAAAATCGGACGGACGCGTACGCGCGCGCGCATATACGCACGCACAGCTCATATGCAATTGAAATTTCCAGTTTTTTCACTTTGATCGCATGTCTGAAATGTCAAGGAATATTTATACCACGTTTCAAGTCAATCCGACTCAATATGACGTCATACGGGGCCGTCAAAGTTGAAATTCCGCGCGCGCGTCAATGGCGATATACAGTGCAACTATGCCAAAAAACTGCCAATTTTAAATCCGATTTAACTCGTCAGGATGGACGGTGACCCCCCATTTTCTTTACATATATTGAAAGCTGATGAGTTGTACATGTCATTTCATGGGTAGGCAATGCTGACAAAATGATTAAAAGATATCAAATTTCTTAATAAAGTAAAAAAAGTAAATTTTCAAAATGACGTCATCAAATTACAAGTTTACTCGAGCGTATCTCACTTATCCTCTGCCAATTTTCTCCCATATTTCAGTATGTTGTAGCTTATGAAATGTTCTTTCATTAATGTAAAAACAACATTTTGATTGGATGACGTCATCGCCTCGTAAAAATGGATTGAATGTATCCTTGTAGAATTTGACCAGTTTACGTGTTATCTCTATGGGAGAGCAGTTTTTCTGGCAGTGAAAATTGACATGACTCTCTTTTTCGAGCACTAGCTCACTTTTGCTTCGGTGAATTTTTCCCAGATTTTAGTATGTTGTAGCTGAGACTTTGGGCTATCGTAAGTGTACCCTTCATTTTTTCATACGACGTCGGCATCACGTCGAAAAACTTGGTTGAAAATGGCACGTGGCTTCGATGCAGCGTCATTTTGCTTAATACACAGGGCCTATGGAGCATGAAATAGGTCATTGCATAGCGCATCCGACTCGTAATCCTAAGGTCCCTGGTTCGAGGCTCACCCCTGCCAATATTTTTTTTTCATTTTTTTAAACACTTTTTTTCTTCTTTTTCTTTAGTTAGTCTTAATCTCCCTTCCTAACTTTATCTTTTTCTGATTTTTTTATGCTTCTCCTTCAAATTTCTATAAAATAACATATTTTTTTCTTTATTTTTCTTTCTTTCTACTACTTTCTGTGCAATAGATGAACAACAACAATGGCTATCAATCCCATATTTTGCACATGTTTAGTTCATGTCACGTACATTATTTCATAAAATAACAACTACTTGATCAGACACCATCTTGGGTATGTAAATTAGGGTCAAAGGTCATAAATGTTTCATCCTGTATCTTGGTGAATACATGTCCTATCTTTCCCATATTTTGCACACACAAAGACCATGTAACAAGGATCATTTCACAAAATAACCACTTTTTGCTCAGACGCCATCTTGGGTGTGCAAAGTGAGGTCAAAGGTCATATGTACTTCTTTCTGTATTTTCGTTATGACGTGTTATCTCTATGGGAGGGATTTTTTTTTTAATGTGAAAATCGACATGCTTTTCTTTATCGAGCACTAGCTCTCACTTACCCTTCGGTGAATTTCTCCCAGATTTTATGTTGTACCTAAGACTTTGCATTTTGCATCTTGGTGAATACCTGTCCTATCTTTGCCATATTTTGCACACGAATATAGACGATGTCGCAAGAATCATTTCACAAAATAACCACTTTTTCCTCAGATGCCATCTTGGGAGTGTAAAGGTGGGTCAAAGGTCATATGTATTCGTTGCTGTATCTTCGTTATTCAGTGTATACAGAATTGGTACCAAAGATGGCAGATATGACTCCCTTTTCTAAATGAGAATCCAAACCTCACACGGCCAATGTCTCTAAACACAGATGAAACTTGTATTGTCATGCCTATTACGATCAGGACTCGAATCATTGATTAAAAAAAAAAAATCGGATCACCTTAATTTGTCAGTGATGACAAATTACAATCTCTAGTTCTTCTTTCTTTGTTTCTTTCTTTATTTCTCCTCAAAAGTTGTGCAGAGGTTAGCTCAGAAAGTGCTATGCCTATCAAGTTCAAACTTATACCATGTATGTATCGTGTCCCAAAGACGACAGATCAAGTAAAATCATTGTGATCAGTTGACCGTGACGTCACTATGACGTCATTATATGAAAACACATTCTCAATCATATCTCATTAATGGGATGGAATTTTTAAATGAAATTTACGTCACATATATTTCAAGTCAAGCGAATTCTATTCATATTGTCAAAATTTATATTTTCTCTTAAAACGTGCGCGTACGCGCGCGTTGAAATATTTGTATGCTCCAATCAAGCCCAAAATTTTTTTGCACACGTTTCAGACCATTTAGAGCATTTTTTGAAAAAATGAAAAAATCGGACGGACGCGTACGCGCGCGCGCATATACGCACGCACAGCTCATATGCAATAGAAATTTCCCATTTTTTTCACTGTGATCAGATGTCTGAAATGTGAAGGAATATTTCTACCAAGTTTCAAGTCAATCCGACTCAATATGACGTCATACGGGCCCGTCAAAGTTGAAATTCCGCGCGCGCGTCAATGGCGATAGACAGTGCAACTATGCCAAAAAACCGCAAATCTTAAATCCGATTTTACTCGTCAGGATGGACGGTGACCCCCCATTTCCTTTACATATTCTGAAAGCTGATGAGTTGTATATGTCATTTCATGGGTTGGCGATGCTGAAAAAATGATTAAAAGATATCAAATTTCTTAATAAAGTAAAAAAAGTAAATTTTCAAAATGACGTCATCAAATTTCAAGTTTACTCGAGCGTATCTCACTTATCCTTTGCCAATTTTCACCCAAATTTCAATATGTTGTAGCTTATGAAATGCTCTTTCATAAATTAAATACACAATTTTCATTAGATGACGACATCACCTCGAAAAAATGGATTGAAGGTAACCTTGTCAAATTTGACCAGTTTACGTGTAATCTCTATGGGAGTGCAATTTTTATGGAAATGAAAATTGACATGACTATCTTTATCGAGCACTAGCTCACTTATGCTTTAGTGAATTTCTCTAAGGTTTTAATATGTTGTAGCTGAGACGTAGGGCTATCGTAAGTGTGCCCTTTGTTTTTTCATACGTTGTCGGGATCACGTGAAAAAACTTGGTTGAAATTAAAGTTTATCTTCGATGTATTGAGATATTCCTTTCTTTTTGCAACTTTATGTGCAATAACTCAAGAAAAACATACCCTATCACCACCATATTTTGCACATGTTTAGTTCATGTCACGAACATTATTTCATAAAATAACAACTACTTGATCAGACGCCATCTTGGGTATGTAAATTAGGGTCAAAGGTCATAAATGTTTCATCCTGTATCTTGGTGAATACATGACCTATCTTTCCCATATTTTGCACACGTAAAATCCATGTTACAGGGATCATTTCATAAAATAACCACTTTTTGCTCAGATGCCATCTTGTCTGTGCAAAGTGGGGTCAAAGGTCATATGTACTTCTTTTTCTATGTTCGCTATGACGTGTTATCTCTATGGGAGGGAATTTTTTAGATGTGAAAATTGACATGACTCTCTTTATCGAGCACTATCTTACTTATGCTTCGGTGAATTTCTCTCAGATTTTGATATGTTGTAGCTGAGACTTTGCAGTATCAGGACTCGAATCATTGATAAAAAAAATCGGATCACCTTAATTTGTCAGTGATGACAAATTACAATCTCTAGTTTTTCTTTATTTCTCCCCAAAATTTGTGCAGAGGTTAGCTCAGAAAGTGCTATGCCTATGAAGTTCAAACTTATACCATGTATCCATCATGTCCTAAAGACGACAAATCTAATGTATCATTGTGATCAGTCGACCGTGACGTCACTATGACGTCATTATATGAAAACACATTTTCATTCATATCTCATTAATGGAATAGAATATTTGAATGAAATTTACGTCACATATATTTCAAGTTAAGTGGATTCAACTCATATTCTCAAAATTCATTTTTATCTCAAAACGCGCGCGTACGCGCGCGTTAAAATATTTGTATGCTCAAATCGACCTCAAAATTTTTTTGCACACGTTTCAGACCATTTGGAGCATTTTTTGAAAAATTGAAAAAATTGGACGGACGCGTACGCGCGCGCTCATATACGCACGCACAGCTCATATGCAATAGAAATTTCCCGTTTTTTCACATTTATCGGCTGCCTGAAATGTCAAGGAATATTTCTACCAAGTTTCAAGTCAATCCGACTCAATATGAGGTCATACGGGCCCGTCAAAGTTGAAATTCCGCGCGCGCGTCAATGGCGATATACAGTACAACTATGCCAAAAAACTGTCAATTTTAAATCCGATTTTACTCGTCAGGATGGACGGTGACCCTCCATTTTCTGTACATATTTTGAAGGCTGATGAGTTGTACATGTCATTTCATGGGGTGGCAATGCTGACAAAATGATTAAAAGATATCAAATTTCTTAATAAAGTAAAAAAAGTAAATTTTCAAAATGACGTCATCAAATTTCAAGTTCATTCGAGCGTATCTCACTAGTCCTTTGTCAATTTTCACCCAGATTTCAGTATGATGTAGCTTATTTAATGTTCTTTCAAACATAAAATTACAATATTTTGATTGGATAACGGTATCACCTCGTAAAAATGGATTAAAAGTAATCTTGTCAAATTTGACCAGTTTACGTGTTATCTCTATGGGAGTGCAGTTTTTCTGGAAATGAAAATTGACATGACTATCTTTATCGAGCACTAGCTCACTTAAGCTTCGGTAAATTTCTCCCAGATTTTAATATGTTGTAGCTGAGACTTTACCCTACCGTAAGTGTGCCCTTTGTTTTTTCATACGATGTCGGAATCACGTCAAAAAATTGGGTTGAAATTCAGGCTTATCTTCGATGTATTGAGATATTTCTTTCTTTCTGCAACTTTCTTTGCAATAACTCAAGAAAAACGGCCTCTATCACTTCTATATTTTGCACATGTTTAGTTCATGTCACGTACATTATTTCATAAAATAACAACTACTTGATCGGACACCATCTTGGGTATGTAAAGTAGGGTCAAAGGTCATAAGTGTTTTACCCTGTATCTTAGTAAATACATGTCCTATCTTTCCCATATTTTGCACACGCAAAGACCATGTTACAAGGATCATTTCACAAAATAACCACTTTTTACTCAGATGCCATCTTGTTGTTGCAAATTGAGGTCAAAGGTCATATGTACTTCTTTTTGTATCTTCGTTATGACGTGTTATCTCTATGGGAGGGAATTTTCTTTAATGTGAAAATTGACATGATTGTCTTTATCGAGCACTAGCTCACTTACCCTTCGGTGAATTTCTCCTCGATTTTAATATGTTGTAGCTGAGACTGTGCGCTATCGAATGTGTGCCTTCCTTTCTTCATACAATGTCGGAATCATGTTAAAAAACTTGGTTGAAATTAAAGCTTATCTTCGATGTATTGAGATATTTCTTTCTTTCTGCAACTCTCTTTGCAATAACTCAAGAAAAACACGCCCTATCACCCCCATATTTTGCACATGTTTAGTTCATGTCTCGTACATTATTTCATAAAATAACAACTACTAGATCAGACAACATCTTGGGTATGTAAATTAGGGTCAAATGTCATAAATGTTTCATCTTGTATCTTAGTGAATACCTGTCCTATCTTTCCCATATTTTCCACACGTATAGACGATGTCGCGAGAATCATTTCACAAAATAACCACTATTTCATCAGATGCAATCTTGGGAGTGCAAAGGTGGGTCAAAGGTCATATGTATTCATTGCTGTATCTTCGTTATTCAGTGTATACAGAATTTGGTACCAAAGATGGCAGATATGACTCCCTTTTCTAAATGAGAATGCAAACATCACACGGCCAATGTCTCTAAACACAGATGAAACTTGTATGGTCATGCCTATTGCGATCAGGACTCGAATCATTGATAAAAAAAAATCGGATCACCTTAATTTGTCAGTGATGACAAATTACAATCTCTAGTTCTTCTTCTTCTTCTTCTTTATTTCTCCGCAAAAGTTGTGTAGAGATAAGCTCAGAAAGTGCATTGCCTATGAATGTCAAACTTATACCATATGTGTATCATGTCCCAAAGACGACATGTCAAGTAAAATCGTAGTGATCAGTCGACCGTGACGTCACTATGACGTCATTATATGAAAACACATTTTCAATCATATCTCATTAATGGAGTGGAATTTCTCAATGAAATTTACGTCACATAAATTTCAATTCAAGGGAATTCTACCCATATTTTCAGAATTCCTCGCATCGTAAAGACGTGCGCGTACGCGCGCGTTGAAATATTTGTATGCTCCAATCAAGCTCAAATTTTTTTTGCATACGTTTCAGACCATTTGGAGCATTTTTTGAAAAATTGAAAAAATTGGACGGACGCGTACGCGCGCGCACATATACGCACGTACAGCTCATATGCAACAGAAATTTCCCGATTTTTTACATTTATCGGATGTCTGAAAAGTCAAGGAATATTTCTAGCAAGTTTCAAGTCAATCCGACTCAATATGACGTCATACGGGACTGTCAAAGTTGAAATTCCGCGCGCGCGTCAATGGCGATATACAGTACAACAATGCCCCAAAACCGCCAATTTTAAATCCGATTTTACTCGTCAGGATGGACGGTGACCCCCCATTTTCTTTACATATTCTGAAAGCTGATGAGTTGTACATGTCAGTTTATGGGTTGGCGATACTGAAAAAGTCATTCAAAGATATCAAATTTCTTAATAAAGTTAAAAAAGTAAATTTTCAAAATGACGTCATCAAATTTCAAGTTCATTCAAGCATATCTCACTTTTTCTTTAATTGATTTACGTCCAAATTTCAATATGTTGTAGCTTATTAAATGGTCTTTCAGATATATAATAACAACAATTTGATTGGATGACGGCATCACCTCGTAAAAATGGATTTAAAGTAATCTTGTCAAATTTGACCAGTTTACGTGTTATCTCTATGGGAGTGCAGTTTTTCTGGAAATGAAAACTGACATGACTATCTTTATCGAGCACTAGCTCACTTATGCTTCGGTGAATTTCTCCCATATTTTAGTATGTTGTAGCTGAGACTTTGGGCTATCGTTAATGTGCCCTTCGTTTTTTCATACGGAGTCGGCATCATGCCCAAAAACTTGGTTGAAATTAAAGCTTATCTTCCATGTATTTTCATATTCCTTTCTTTCTGCAACTTTCTTTGCAATAACTCAAGAAAAACAAGCTCTATCAGCCCAATATTTTGCACATGTTTAGTTTATGTCACGTACATTATTTCATAAAATAACAACTACTTGATCGGGCACCTTCTTGGGTATGTAAATTAGGGTCAAAGGTCAAAAATGTTTCATCCTGTATCTTGGTTAATACATGTCTTATCTTTCCCATATTTTGCATACGTAAAGACCATGTTACAAGAATCATTTCACAAAATAACCACTTTTTGCTCAGACGCCATCTTGTCTGTGCAAAGTAGGGTCAAAGGTCATATGTACTTCTTTCTTTATCTTTATTATGACGTGTTATCTCTATGGGAGGGAATTTTTCTAGATGTGAAAATTGACATGATTGTCTTTATCGACGACTAGCTCAATTACCCTTCGGTGAATTTCTTCCAGATGTTAGTATGTTGTAGCCAATGTAATACTCTTTAAGTTTTGTTAATCAAAGTTTTAATCGGATGATGTCTTCACCACGTGAAAATGGATATAATGTAACCTTGTCAAATTTAACCAGTTTACGTGTTATCTCTATGGGAGGGAATTTTTCTGGAAATGAAAATTGACATGACTTTCTTTATCGAGCACTACCTCACTTACTCTTCTGTAAATTTCTCCCAGATTTTAATATGATGTAGCTGAGACTTTGGGCTATCATCAGTGATTCTTCATTTTTTCATACGATGCCGAGATCACGTAAAAACTTGGTTGACATCAAACTTATATTCGATGTATTGAGATATTTCTTTCTCTCTGCAACTTTCTTTGCAATAACTCAAGAAAAACAGCCCCTATCATCCCCATATTTGGCACATGTTTAGTTTATGTCACGTACATTATTTCATAAAATAACAACTACTTGATCAGACACCATCTTGGGTATGTAAATTAGGGTCAAAGGTCATAAATGTTTTAACCTGTATCTTGGTGAATACATGTCCTATCTTTCCCATATTTTACACACGCAAAGGCCATGTTACAAGAATCATTTCACAAAATAACCACTTTTTGGTCAGATGCCATCTTGGCTGTGCAAAGTTGGGTCAATGGTCAAATATACTTCATTCTGTATCTTCTTTATAGTGTATACCGAATTTGGTAACAGAGATAGCAGACCTAACTCTCTTTTCTAAATGAGAATCCAAATATCACACGTCCAATGTCTCTAAACACAGATGAAACCTATATGGTCATGCCTATTGCGATCAGGACTCGAATCATTGATTAAAAAAAATCGGATCACCTAATTTGTCAGTCTTGACAAATTCCAAGTCTAGTTCAGACTTCTTATGTTAAAATGCAACAGAGAAAACGTGTCTTTAGAGAAATTAAAATACATATCTTTGAATTGATTAACTGTTATGTAATTACATAACGTGTTCAGATTTAAATCATTACTAAGATCATAAGGCAGTTCATTTACTGCTGAATTAAGATTATCGGCAACGAAGTTGTCATAAGGAGTTGCTTGTGTTACTGGTGCCTCATCAACTGAGTCAGATTCGGATGTTGTGAGCCTATACAGTTCAAAAAAATCGTCATTTGGCACGGAATGAAAGGGTGCATTCGAGAGATCAGCCATAACGAAAGATGAAATTGTCTAAGATATGAACCTGCATAAACAGTAGCGCTGTAACGAAGGAATGCCAGGTTATTATGCATTGGGAGAATAGCCAGCAGACACGGCAGAAGGAATGTGACAAGGCGCGGGAAATAATCGATGCACATAACAGTGTGCATGGGTTGCGTAAAGACTTGAGTAGATAGAGGATCGTTGCGAAGGAAGGGAACTGGGAGTAAAAGAATGCAGAATGAATTGGGCTAGAAGGGTCAATAACGATGAGAGAGAAGAACAAGGAACACACACAACAGGTGAACGAAGATACAACGAGTGTCTCGGTGGGCTTCCAAAATAAAATAAAAAAACATGCATACACAAGATGATCGGCGGAGAGTATAGACAAAAGAAGAAGGAATGCACATGATCTTATCAGCAGAGAGCATTGCCCTACCGCTGCAATAATACAAAAAATCCGCCTCAGAAAGTACATAATTATACGCTATAACAGAAAGCATCGGTGCACATCTTCCTGCCAGCCACCACCATACACCGTTTAGAATTTGGCAGACAGGAAGGGAAAAAAAAAGTAAAATGAAAATCCAAATCAAAAGAAAATGCAAAGGGAATTTGAATTATCTAAATTTCAATAAGTAACAGATTTTATGTAGGAATATACTTAAAGGCAAATACATGAGTACTGCTAATACAATATGATCTCATATTGTTTGAATCGGCTGAGTAAGTGTTATGTGAATATCGATACTTTTTTGTTTGATTAACAATATGGTAAGATAAAATGCAGTGCAAAGAAGGACAAGGAAGGACGGTGCCCTTTACAAATGATAACAACATAGTTAACTGCGGGAAACTTGAATAAACCACAACACATGCCTGTTCCAGGCCTCGCACGTGCGTTGCTAAACAGCTTCACGCCGCGGGCTCTATATCCGGATATAATTTAAAAAGTTTTACATTTGTTGTTGAAAGGGTGAACATTGTGTTGTACTTTAAAGCAGAATATCAGATAAGATGGCCAGAACCTTTGCATGGTTAATCATGAGACAACTTGGTTGTAAAGGATAAGTATAAATACAAATATTTCAAATAAACGAATGCTCATTATCATAAATGTAGCCTACTTGAAATCAGTTTAACAATCAAATATATGGGTATGAAATAGTAAAATTAACGAATGAGGTACAGAGCGCCCTGAGTAAACACGATAAGTTTCACAATGGCTGAAATCTGTCATGAGTGTGGTAAAGTCGGAAATGTTTGTGGATATAGTAAAGTACCAGCCTCACTAAATTGTAGTAGAGCAACCCCCCCCCCGAAAAGAAAGAAATATATATATATATATATAAGTATACACGTTTATATTGTAAATAAGTGGAAAGACTGCAAAAATATACAACCGAGCCTTTACTGGCTATTATAGCTTACAACACAAATACATTTCCAGCATTCCTACACAGTTGGAAATCAGGAGTACGCATACGAAGATCCGCCAAGTACAGAATGTGATGGTATGTGGGGAAAGTCACAAGCTATAGCAGATTCACATAATAATTTAGCATTCGTTGCGATGCCATGCAAAACATGTATATCTAAGGTACGGGGAGATAACTGCCCCGCCTTGGCAAAAGGAAGCAAGTGACATACCATCCGAATTTGAGTCATCGATGTTTTCATACTTCATATAATGAGTTCCTCTTCCAGGCCAAATTTCGTGCAGAAACATTCATCCCACTAAGGGACACGTTAGACAAGACATCATGTTAGTCCACCGACATCAGTGTAAATAACAGACACACCTAGCTCTTTACGAGAAATGTCACTTTTGTGACTCGCTTCCCCTTGCCAAAGCAGGGCAGATAACATCTTAATACAGAAAAATTGCATATTTTTGCAATTGCGGACGAAAGATGCCATAAATGCTGGAATAAACTATTCAGTGAAATAAATCAACAGAAATGTCACTAAATTCTTTGATGAAGCTCACAATTTATGGCACAATGTATAAGGCTACCGCCTAATTTAAAGCTCTATATTTCGTAGGACAAAACTATGTATAACAATGGTAGAATGGTTAAATCAATGGAATAATAAAACGTCATGTTTCGGTTACTGGTATAAGAATACGAAGCTTACTCTATACGAGAAAATAAGAAGAGCCAAACATGATGGATGAAAAAAAAAACAAGAAAAAAAAATTGATTCGTATAACATGACATAATGATTGCAGATTTTATCTCATTGGGGTATTGAGTGTCACATAAAAGAAGTGACTCGAGTAAAGCATAATGCCTATAATATACGCAAGTGAGAGTCAGTATGTGGGGTAACCGTATAATGATTAAACTACAGTGAGCGTCAGAACAAAAATGGTGGTAAGAGAATACTGTGAATCATGAACAGACTACAAAAATACAAGGCGGGTCTTACTCAAGGAAAGATCATTTACATAACTTTACATGATAAATACATTCCGAACATTCGTTTCCCATCGGAAGTCCGGTATACGTAACCAGGGTCTGCCTAGAAAAGAACGCGATGGTCTATTGTATAAGGTTGCATGCTACAGCAGACTCTAATGAGTATCAAAATCACGTTTGATGTATGAGGACGGTAAGTAGAAAACATACACTCACACCAGAGAAAGAATGGAAAAAAAAAGAAGATATGCACTGTAACTTCAGGCAAAGTCAGCTATATGACGGGGAATAAAGGTCTTGAAGGAGAAAGTCTTACTCTGGGGAACGCTATCTACATAACTTTGCATAACAAATACAATCCGAACATTCGTTCGTTATCAGATGTTCGCGGTATGTCAGGATCTGCCTAGAAAAGAACGCGATAGTCTGGAGGGTCGCAAGATACAGCAGACTCTAACATCGAAATCATTATGTGTGAGTACATTAAGTTGAAAACACACATAAAACAAGATGAGGAAAAAATTATATGCGCTATCATTTCAAGCAAGAACAACCGTATGACTGGGAGTAAAGGTATTGAAGGAGAGAGAAGAAAAAAAAAAGTCCGGAAAAAGTTGTCATATCAAGCATGCGTCAAGATATGCTGAATAAATTCAATGTGAAAATTATACTATCAAATAGTAGACAAATTCTACATACTGCTCTCAATTGAGCAGCATTATTATCTGTATCACTCTTTGTTATGTTATCATATAAATCAGCTATAACAACAAAAATTCAGCAAACAAAGTTGCGGTAGATACGAAACTTCATTGCTTGTTATCAGGACAGGGGAATGAAACAAGGACATTAAAAAAAAACGGAAATAGAGATCCTCCATCAATATTCCATGCAAAATATTTTAGTTTATGTATAATATTTTTTTTTTTATTCGGATGTTATGTAATCGGCTGGTTCAGCTTAGTAATAAAAGGGGAAAATATTTTCGTTCTTTAGGTCTCAATGCATAACACATGAGTTTTGGTACAAACAAACAAACAAAAGACAAGAAGTAATATCTTGATACGCAAACAATTTTTTTTTTTTTTGCGCACTGCGCTCGAGAAAAAAGTGACATGAATACTATAATTTTGCAGTTTTATGAAATAAATCTATATTTAAGAAAATAACATTCAATTCTATAAACAAATCCACACAATTTATGGTTATGCTGATTTTAAGCAAAAATGAACCAGTGTAAATTATACCAATGTCAATAATGACATATTAATAGGCCTATTACGCTCTTAAAATTTTTAAACCATTTCTCTACGTGATAATGTACAGAAGGCATTTTCATTTCTTTCCATTCAGACACGTTAAATTACTTGAAAAGGAACCAACTTACAGAATTAATGGGTAAAGAGGAGATATCAGAGCAAAATGAGTGAAGAAATAAGGGCATAAGAACAATCTTACACGAGAATCATGATCTGGCGTTCTGGTCAGTCAGTGTAGAGATTCCATTTCGACGAGCCTTTTTCCCTCCACTGCAGGATTACTCTGGCACCTTGGACGGCGATTTTGGTTGAAAGACCCCTGTCCTTTCGCATTTTGTACGCGACACTCGAGAGGGTTCCTCGTCTGGCCTTGAGGGTGGGCGGCAGATCGGTTCGCACCGAGATTCGTGGACGTGGTTGAGTTGGAGCACCGTCAGTGATACCGCGCTGTGGTTGTCGCTGTTGGTTCTCGTAGGCACCTAGTACAAGGTCGCGTTCACGCATGTAGCAAAATCTCGCGATAATAGGCACAGGACCTTCGACGGTAGCGTTGCGCCTCGGCAGGCGGTGAGCGTTGGCGATGAGAATGCCGTCGGCTACGCGTTTCTCTATTCCAAGATTGATGAAGGTAGACCTAAGAGTGGAGTAGATATCCTCACCTTGCTGAGATTCGACTCCATAGAACAGGAGATTGGATTTCCGGTTGTGGATTTCCAGAAGAATCAGCTTCTCCTCCAGCTTTTCAATTTTCTCGCCGAGCATTGCTTTCATTTTGGGTAGCTCCTCCGTTTCCATTTCGGTTATTTTGGCAGAGTTAAACTTGACGCTTGACTCCAGCTCATCAAATTTCTTGTTCATGGCATTGACGTCATCAGAAAGTTGGTCTAGTTTTCCACAAATTCTCGTGGAAAGCTGCGTGAGATTGCGTTGCAAGTCTTCCAGGGTTAACGGGGCAGTTTCCACAACCGCCGTTTGGCCTGGGGAAGCTTCCCCTGCTGCTGCAGTAGCAGGATCGCGGCTCGGCTGCTTGCTTGCAGATGGGCGTGGCACCGTTGTTCTGGTTGACATGGGCATAATTGCGCTTAATTAGTAGAAACAGAATTTGCTGAAGAAATTGGACTGAGACCAGTAGTCCAGGTTCGTACCAGTAACTTAAATGTGGTGAACGAGGTTGGTGCAAAATAAGCGAAGAAAACGAAGAAAACTAACACGTAGAGTAAATGTGCTGTCTCCAGACGGTGTAAGGCGGTGGCTGGGGAATGAAAGTTATGCGTCTGCTCTCACCGACGGCCGCATGAAAGTAAGCCACTTGTTACTTGTGCTGTGTAAGCCAAGTTACTTGTGCTGTGTAAGCCAAAGCACATGTTCTCGAGAAGCATTGCTGTAAATAAGTTGCAATGGGACCACAACTAGTTGTACTTCTTTTAGAAGAACATTCACAACACATTTAAGAATGGATATGTATGGACACATTTTATTTGGGCATGAGGTTGGCTGGCATCGAGTGCATCGCGGTTTCGCGCTGCTGTGAAGTGCGATTCAACACTGTGTTAAGGTTGACTCTAATAACTGGACTAAAATCAGACAAGAGATGATAAGCGTCCAAACAATCTGACATCAAATAGGAAAGCTTTGGAATCTCGAGTTTCCACATTCCTTTGACGGAAAACGCACAAAGTATGAAATTAAAAGGCGAGGATATCATAATTTCACAACTTTCCCTATACGGGTTACGACAAAGGAAGGTATCATTAAAATCATATTTGAGTCGATGATTTTGCAACTGCAACCTGTTACTCCCTTAAAGTCACCATTATTAATCTACCTTTATTACTACATTGCCATAATCATGATACATCATAGAATTATTCTTATTTATTTCCAGTAAGATATAACAAGAAATTGAAGATAACATTAGTGTGCACTTGAGTGGGAGACTTGTGAGGTGATGATATCATCACCAGTGGCGGATTGGGGTGGGGGGGGGGGGGTGGGGGGCACCTGGGCTCTCCCCCTTTACTTTTTTTTTAAAACAAAAGAAATAAAAAGGAACGAAAATGAAAGGGGGCGCTTGCCCCCTCCCCCCTTTAATTTTCAACTGTAGTGGCACCGGAAAATTGCGCTGGAGCTTTTTCTTTTCGTGTCAGCCGGAAGTGGCACCAGAAACATTTTTTTTTTCTTTTGCGCCCCCACCCCATTACGGAATTCCTGCCCTTGGTCTCCTATACCAATATAAGTCTGTCGCTGTAACTACTATCATCCATTGGTGCAAAAAAGAAAGAAAGAAAGAAGTGAATTCAAATTCCCTTAAACTGTAGGTTCAATTTTTTTGATGAAACATGTACAATTCTCTTCATCTAAATTAAACTGAATATACTCTTTCCATTAAAGCTAACCATTGAATATGGTACCGGTATGGAACCGCGCTTTCAGGGGCTTACGAAGTGATTACCACGTGCACCCAAACTCACTGTGACATCTTGCTCTCGCCGCTGTATTTCAGCGCCTCGTAGTTTTCCATTAGTTGGCGGTTCTGCTCCTCCAGCCATTTTCGCTGCTTCTCGCCACTCTGTTTCTGCTGCTCCAGGTGTTCGTACGTACTGTTCTGGCTCAGGAAGCGCGATTCAATTTCCTGGAAGCAGCAAAACGCCAACACGACCGTCTTTACAAATCCTCTTCAACTCATTTTATTTATTTATTTATTTATTTATTTATCTATTTATCCATCTTTTTTAGCAATGTACTGTCATGATTAGAAAGGACAAGAAAACATCATCACTGACCCATGTTCGTGAGTCTGGTGGATCTAAGTCTATTAAATCTTAAATAAAGAAAATCTTTGGTGTTTGAGAGAGTTGCAAGTTTGTGATCTACGTTAATGTACAGTAACCAATTAAATGCAGTAAAATCAAATGACAAAAAAAAAATAGAGATTTGACGTTTTTCATTTCATTATCGTGATAATGTCATTACCACTATATCTTTTTTTGGGTCATTGTTACTATAATTATCATTTTTTAAGTAACCATAATTATAGCAATGGTTATCATCAAAATTATTGTTACCATCAGCAGTAGAAGTAAAAGTAGAACCAACAGTAGTAGGGATTGTATCAGAATTTTCTTCCTAATGGTATTGTGGCTTATTATTGATCACTTTCACGATATTTTCGGAAAGGAAAATATAGCGTAAAACACGGAGACCCTAGACATGAATAAGAACAAGGTGAATTAGGATTGACATGGGCTGGCATCCCTGAGATGTTAATTGGTCCTGTCGATGCATCGCTTACATTAATATCTGAGACACCTGTTGCATCTTTGATTCTCTGGAAGGCCTCTTCGTAGGTTGTCACTTTAATCCAGTTGTCTTCGTCCATCTGTGATTGGCGTTTGGAATCTGTACAACAAACAAGAAATTGAAATTGAACAAGCAACAATATAAGTCAAAGAAAGCAGAGATTTTCATCGTTTTCATTAGAAGCAGATTGTAATAAGGTGTCAAGACCTTCGTCAAAATAGCAGCATGGCCATATGAAAGCGAAAAACTGGTGATTGTCTAGAGAAGATCGCCTTCGTCGCCGCGGAGTCCAGTTGGCAAAGGGTCTGGAAACCAGACTACCACGATCCCGAACAAAATCAAGAGGACGATAGCGAAATATAAAACCGTATAGAGGTGTGACACGCAAAGGACACCTCACCCATCACTACAAAACGGCCTCCAAAAATGGAGTGAAAAATGTAAAAATGTAGGTCCTGGGTTGCACCCACACATGCGGCTATATAGTATTTTTGAGATTTTCAATATTGTTGCCCACAAAACCAAGAAGACGATAGAGTCCTTTCATGGTTTAACTCAAGGTCCTCTCACTGTATGATGGTGAGTGAATGGGGCCGACCAAATGAGCTCAGCTACTGTTTGACTGCGCTGTCGTGCTCGGGTGGGCTCGCTTCGCTCGCCCTTTAAAACCATCATACAGCGAGAGGGCCTCGACAAAAGGCTACTGCAGCGTATGATCATGGGCTGTATGACTCTTGAGGGCTCACACCTGTAAATAAAATGGAATGTCCCAGACCCCTTCACATATTCGTACCAAAGATACCAAATAAATGAAGTAAAAATTAATTAAAAATCAATGATGTAGTTTGGCAAAAAAACTGAATAGCTGTAGATATTGAGTATGAATTCTTCTACAAATTGCATTTTGGTTGGAAGATGAAAGCTTTTCTGATGGAATTTGAGGGGACTATATTTCATTTAGTACATGTACGGAAAATAGGTGATTTTTTGAGTGACAAGAACTCGTAGTCTGGCTTTGCGGACCCTTGGACAGAATTTGAGCCGAAGAACCCACCCTGGAAATTTGATGGATGAAAGGGTATATCTCACTTATCCAGGTTAGTGAAGATGAAACACCTCATTTCTCCAAGCTATTTTACAGAATTTTTTGAAATTTGAATTTTAAAGGGATCGTATAGTTTTGGTTGAGACCTAATTTCAGGTTTCTAATATTTTTTGGTGAGATAATGAGAAACCTCTTATAAAATATGAAAGAGCAGGTGATTCCATGAGGAATTCCACGTTTATTTGATGAAAATTGGTTTTGAAATGGCTGAGCTATCCAAAACAGAGCGATTCTAATAAAGTGTGGGACCCACCTTTTTACTACGATCGCTTTGTTTCACTTTGTTTTTGGATGTTTCAGTCATTCGAAGCCCGATTTTCATCAAATAAACTTTGAATTCCTCTTGAAATGGTATGCTCTGGACTATTTCATAAGTGTTTTCTTGGTATCTCGCTAAAAGCTAAAAGCCCAATTCTCATCTCCACCAATACTGTACCATCCCTTTAACAGACGTCTCTATGGGAAATTATTTACCCGTGTGAGCCCTTGAAATGTGTGGACTCGTGGTTGTCGAGTTCCTAACGTGTACCCGAAATCTTGTTTATATTATTGTGACTGGTGTAGAGGTGAGAATGTGTCGATCGTGCGTATTGAGTGGTTCTCGAAACTCAATGGGATGTTCGAGACGAATCGAGGTATCAGGTCTGCGGTTTCTATTAATCGTTTCCCCTTGTTTTCTCATGGATATAGGCCGTATGTTGAATGTTCGCCGGGTTATAATACAAATGCTAACGCCAACGTTGACGACAATACATTAAAGGACTGGTAGTTCTTGGTCTTAGGACCTAGCAACAACAGCTTTCAACAGCTCCGCGCCAACATGTTACACATATCTGCAGATCTTTTCAAGTCTTTCATCTTCGACGTTGTCATTGTTTTAGCTGGGATGATTTATGTTCTCATGCTAAAATTGTAATCATTACTCAATGATTATTGTGTTCTTCTACCTTGCGTGACGTCATCAGTCTGCAGCGTGGCACGGGCGCGTCTCTCAATCTTATCCGCCATCTCCTTCTGTCGCTCCGCCTGTTTCTTCATCCGGGTCAGAGTGCGATCACGTGATCGCTTGGCTTCGATCATCTTCTGCTCGAGCACGGTCAATTCACTCTGCGTCACGTGACGAAATGCGATATTTCACGTGAAAACATTTATACACAAATTACCAAGATGCCTATATGGCTTTGAAACATATAACCCGTTTTTCTTCTCGTTCTTAAACCCACACTACGGCAAATTTAGAAATTAAAGAAAACAAAGCAATTTAATTAATATTTATTTACGATGCCGAGGACGAATTTTCATTGCCGCGGCGGGAATGTGTAATTACAATTCATTTGAGGAGTTAAAGCGTAAGGATAGTGTTTCTAGTGCAAATATACTGACGCCGGTTCAACAACTACACTAGAACAATATCTTCATCGTTAAGTATTAATGTAGCGTCAATACCTTGGCTAGGTCTTTCTTGATGTGAGCGTCCTTGTTGATTTCTTTGAGTTCTTCCAGCTCTTTTCGCTGCTCCTCGAGAGTTCTCTCTAGGCAGCGCAACTTCTTCGGTAGCGTTAGCCGTTCCTATCAAGAGCATCATCAAAGGGGATTCTTGATGATTACAGGCATGTTTCTACCGTCTTCCAAAATGAATACAACGGGGCTAGTTTTGACGGACAAAAGAGTCTTTACAAAACTCACAAAGGAGATACAAGAATGATGATAGTCGCATACTTCAGGAATTCATTGATTGCGATCGTTTACCTATTTCTACTTCTAATACTCGGTACAGGGTTTCTACAAATCGAACTTTAATCTACCCTAGTGAGTCGAGTTGGGTTTCAACTTCTCAACTTTTCGGCTTCCACATGTTAGATTTATACCATCAGGAGTATGTGCCTACCAGGTTGTCAGTGGAACCGCCTTCAAGTTTGCCCTGGCTAACTAACTCGACATCCGAATCGTTAGCAACTCGCCCTCATCTGAGTGCTATCGAGTACTTAAATGAAAACAGCAAACGGTTTCATCTCAAACACAATAGCGAGCTGTAGATCTCCCGGGTTGGACAATGAGAACATCAGCTGATCGCACATGTGCAGAGCAACATTTTATTATTCTTTTATTTTTCATTTTTTTTTAAATAGACGCGTCGCAGGGCCTTGGACTTTGAACCTTCAAGAAATACTCTTCCAGGTAGCGTATATAGCTAGACGCTGTCCTGGAGAGGCCTAAACATTAGCGTCGCAAATCTTATAAGCTTGCTAATATCTTCAGGAGCAGTACAACGGTGTAGGCGGGCGACTCACCTCCTCTAAGCATTTGAGAATCTCCAGATAGTTTCTTTGTATTTTCATCGCCATGTCGTACTTAATCTTGGCTTTGTCAAGGTTGTTCTCTATCATTCGAATTGTCTGCAACATCAAAATGAAACATATACAATGTTATCGCCTGATTACAAGTAACAATGAGTTTTTAAAAAATTGTTTGAATGTATAAAATTTGTCAATACTATTCTACAGTGAGTCAATTGTGGTATTATTCCACCAAGGTAACTGGTCTGTGTTCAGACATGTCAGAGAGGAATACAAACATTGGTAAGTTGCATGTTAATCAAAGGTGGAGTTCACATTGCATTACTATACAAAGTAACATGCAGCCACCGAACTGTTCGGGAGTGACCGTGATTGATACCAATATTGATCGCAAAAAAATTGTAGACTTCAATCATGTCCACTGAGAGTGATCAAAACGTCGACTCACTTTCTTCGTAAATTGTATGAATAATGAAAGGGAGAGTTAACAAGTTGATTGAAGTTGATGATTCCTTGCGTTGATTCTCGGTTTGATAAGCAAATACCATATTCGGTCGTTTATAAATAATCATACCCGAATGCATTCATGGTTGTCCAGGAACTCCGCTCCCATTTTTTTTTTCATTACATCCTGTCTGGTTAGCGATAGAACACTACCTGCAAGTCGTACTTGGCCAACTTCGTGTGTTTCTTCTGTGCAGCTTTATCCTGATTGAGGGCGGTTTCCATGTCGCGAATTCGCTGCTCCTTTTGTAAGCGTATGTAGCGGAGTAGGTTCAGCTGCTTTGCCTTCTCGCAGACTTTTTGATCAAGTTCTTGAATGGCGCTCTGATGATATGACAATAATAAAAGAAACACGCAGATAATTTCTTACTTTGTTTCACAAATTCATGCTCGGCATCGTAAAATCAACGAAACAGTTACTAAAAGTTGATGAAGGTAACAATAACTAGAAAGAATACAAGTATAGCTTTCAACTGGTCAGGACCCACGTTGCGGAAAAGATGCAATCAAAGTCAATCAGCCAATCAGAACAGAGTACTCAGAGTATTCTTAATTCTTAATTGAAACTTTACCTCGGCTGTCTTGCGCTGAAACGCCAGCTGCTCTTCCTTTCTGGTGGAGAGGGCTTGGGTGATCACCCGGGCATCACCCTGGGGGAGAGACAGGGAGGGAAGGCTCACTGTGATTAGAACGAGGAGATCGTCATCGGCCGAGTAAAGTAACAAGAGGGCGGTGTAATGTTTAAAATTATATAGGATGATGAGCTTGATGGTAAATTCGGTTACGCGCCATATTCAAACATTTTAAGTCATCCATCAGACAGAGCAAAATAAAACCTTTTCAGTATGATACATCACTAGCTTGTATACATTAGACGGGATATTCTTGAAGTTGAAATAATATCAAACAATGATAATACTTCCATTTGTATGGCGCTTTTACAGACGATTCTAAGCGCACTGGTGCTTCCTACAAAAGACTATAGAAAACACAATAACAGGACAATACAAAACCAAAATTACAGTCACAAAAGAAGAAGAAGAAAACAAAAACAAAAACCAACACAGGTGATCCATTACTACGTGCGTTACATTGGTAGTCTGTAAACAGAGAAAATTCAAAATTCTGTTGATTGTATATAGCGCTATTCATGGTACAGCACCAGTGCACATACAGGAACTTGTAGAGTTAAAAACATCATTTCAAACATTTTATAATCTCCGAGTCTAACGGAAACAGACACTACTGAAATATCCATCAGGGCAATCAAAAGTTACTCTTGATGACTGGGCATTCTTGTATGCTTCACCGAAATTATGGAATAATCTCCCTTTGTTTGTAAGGCAAGCAGCTATAATGAGTTCAAGGTCAGGTTAAAAGTCATCTTTTGAAATGATGCATTCTATATTGAATCATGTATGTTATTTTGTAATGCGCAGTAGAGTATATTATTGTAGTATATAGCTGCGCGATATAAATGTCCTTTATCATTATTATTATTATTATTATTATTATTATCATTATTACAGTGTTGCAATATTAGTAACTAACTGTGTGCGCCTCCAGAAAAAAAGTACGTTATAATCCAATATTGTCTGATTAGTTTTTCTATATTTCTTTATATAGCAGTTTTAATGGTAGATATCTCAAATTAACATGGAGTTAATTCGTTCTGCGACCAAGCTCTTTGATACCTTGAGAGTCTTCTGGGCCAGTGTCATTCGGGTGTCCTTGTTATCTCGTCTGAGGATTGCGATTTCTTCTTCATGCTGTCGTTTCTTCATCTGAGAGCTCTCATAGTAGGCCCGATGGTCCCGCTCTTTTGTGGGGAGAAGAAGGAGGGGGAACAAGTATGGTTTAACTCAATTAGAGGACAAGTTCACCTTAAAGGCATTATCTACCATTTTCAGATGATACAAAAACCCAGTTTAAGTGCTTCAAAATAGTCTCTAAAATGTGAGTTAGAGATAGACACAACCAACATAAAAATTTGAATCAGTGTGATTAATGTTAAGTTATACTGTTAAAGGTACTGGTAACTGTTACTGGTAAAGGCAAATCAAGTGCTCTTTTACTATATGCGACAAAAGTGAAAGTACGTTGAATTTTCGTAATATTTTCTTTATATTGTTCTACGAATGTGACATCACAAACTAGGATTAGTCTTCTCATCCAGCCACGTCGGAATTGAAACTGCAAAAATTCATAACTTTTGACAGGATTGTCCGACTTTCCTTAAACCTTCACTGATGCATTCTTCTAATATTGCTGCTTTAACATAATGAAATGTGAGCTTGTCCCTTAATGATCAAACTCTCGTTCTACTTTTGACATGGTTAAAAAAAAAGCAGCAGCATTTTCAACAGGTTGCAAATATTACCACTTAATATATCAAATTTAACCGTCCTTACGTCATAAAGTATTCGAGAGTAATTATATGACGTAAGGACAGTTAAATCTTTATGACGACTTTAAAACTGCTTGAAGTAAACATCGACAGTAAGTACTAAGTAATGACATTGTAGGCCTACTAGAGTAAGGCATCCCACAAAATGGGGTAGTGTGCAGTTTTCCTTGTTAATAAGAATCAAGAAACCCCATATTCAATCAATCAAAGAAACAAAAATGTGATTCTGAGATTCTCGCGCTCTATAGAAAATGTACCTTTAAGGGCGACTTTGCCGCGGTACTGTTCGATGTTGTCGTAGATGGTCCACGCGTTAGCCATTGCCTTCTGTCCTTTGTCCGGTCCCATTGTCCACTCGCTGGTCGATGACGATCGACTGATGTTCCAATAGTATGATGGCGGCGCTAGGCCTATACTGACAGGAGAATGCAGACCTGACGGAGATAGGGCCAGGGATATGTCTGGATAAATTCAGTCGCATAATACACATGAAATTCAAAAACATTTTTAGGATTGCAATTATTGTTATATCATCAGTATCTGCGTTGTATCACCTTAATCACCAGAGACTGTGGAAGCGGGTGGGGGGTGGGGGGGGGGGAGGGGGAAATTGAGGGTATTGCAGAACCCCCTGGGCCCTCCGCGCACACAGTTACCGGTACACACCAGTCGGTACACACTATTCATGCACACATGCGCACACACAACGCATTGGGTGATTTCAAGTTCGGTGCTAGTGCTAGTGCTAGTGCTATCTTAGCCTTTAAACAAGGCGACTCGCTCTGCGTGCCCCCGTATAGCGCGTTTACCCCACAAACCTGTTGGCCGGCGAGTGGAGCGAGCCGCCTTTATCCACTCGTTCAGGGATGTGTACTTTTGTCGTTGTTGTTGCTTTATATTCTTTGACAAATTTGCGTACAAATTTGACGCAGAAAATACACACGGCACCAAGGCAAGCCTCGTTAATATTAAGTAGAATAAGTATATAAGAATAGTTACTTAATATTAACGAGGCTTGCCTTGGTGCCGTGTGTATTTTCTGCGTCAAATTTGTACGCAAATTTGTCAAAGAATATAAAGCAACAACAACGACAAAAGTACACATCCCTGAACGAGTGGATAAAGGCGGCTCGCTCCCCACTCGCCGGCCAACAGGTTTGTGGGGTAAACGCGCTATACGGGGGCACGCAGAGCGAGTCGCCTTGTTTAAAGGCTAGTGCTATCTTAGCACTAGCACCGGCGATAAAACCGAACTTGAAATCACGTCGGTGTTGGGAGTTGACCTCAAAATTATGACGTATTTCCGGTTGCTGGTGCTGGGCTCGGTGTTGAATGTCGTCTGCTGAACCGAGCTCCGCCGATTGTGTTAGCGATTTACGTGCTTTTTCGCCATTGACTAACACTAGCCCCTAGGGATTAACATTTTCGTCATTTCAAGTTCGGTGCTGGTGTTAGCGTTGCCGTGCGAGACTCATATTCACGTCCATAAAATAGATGCACGTTTTACGTGCAAAGTCTATGCTAATGCAGTGGTCGCCCACGTAACGTACACGAACACTCTCGACATGGCTTCATAAATCTGAGTCTGGGAGCAGTTGTATTTTGAGGAGTGGATGAAATTTGTGGCATTTTAATATTTCTTCCCCACTATGTCCCTAAAACTAAGCAATTTTGGCTACATCTTTTAATATTTGACTGTAATCACGCGCAATCGCTTTTTTTCGTCGCGCAATTCCCGCGGAGCTCGCGGTGCTGTGATTCCAACACCAAGTGCTGGTGATCGATAATTTTGATCGGTATCGCCTCGTTAATCTGACCGTCGGTGTTGGAGCTCGATTTAACCAGGGACCCTCACCTCCCTGATTTAACGCTGTTATTCGGGGGCTAGCACTAGCACTAGCACTAGCACCGAACTTGAAATCACCCAATGGCTCTTGAAAATATTTCAAGAGGGGAGGAATCGAAACAAACACGGAACTAACCAACAACAAAAGCTCTTGTCTTTCAGACGGGTTCCGCCACGAGTTCTTTCAGAGGATGCTGAAAGGGGGGGGGGGGGGGGGGGGGGGAGGGGGCTGCGTTGCCCCCATTGACCCTTGACATGCCTATCCACAAGCTGTTTATTCTCCAGCCCTCCCTCCCGCTCCCATCCAAAACCACTTGTCAAGACGCTTCGGGACCCCCGATCTTCATCTCAAACACCACTTCCATTGTAATCATTTTCAAAGCTATAAAAATGATAGTAATAATAATAATAAATTAACTTTAGCATTGTTTATTCATCTATTCATTTATTTTGATTTGTTATTATTTATTCATTCATTACTAGTGAGGTAGATAGTATTTCATTTTCTTTCATTTATTTCATACTTGCAGGGTTGACCTGTTCACTTTTGTAAAACTGCTTTCAAAGGTCCGTGCAGTAGTAATAAACATCATTCTACATGAAAAACACAACACAGTTATAAGTAACATAATTCTTAGCTACAAACATGTTTTGGAGAGTGAATTGATATTAGAATAATCAACGCGTACTATAGTGGACATGCATGTAATAGCACTGTTACATATCAATTGAATCATTATATAACTTTTTATCGTTTCTTTTTTAAAGTCCATATAGGGATGTACACGTTTGAATATTTACAGGGAGTGTATATTAAACAAAGTGGCTCCGACATAATAAATTTGACGAAATAATTGATTTCGTATACTGCCCTTGGGCAGGAAAGTTCAAAGATGATTATCATAATATAATGATCATTACTCGGACAGCGCTGCTAGCTATACTCTTACGCCTATACACCTGATATAAGAGGGATATTGTGGGTATAGGCCTATACTAAGTCCACGAATATTCGCACGAGGCACAATTAATTCGAACGGGAATTCGATTACCAAAACTTAATAATTCCTGATACAAAAAATCCAGAGCATTATACTAGTATATAACACATTACTCATACACGCACTCCATCTCCTAGAGAGCCTAATATTGATGATAAAATCCACCATGCCATGGGTAGATGTTGCAGTACTATAAAGACCATGGAGTTTGTGTTAGATTGAGTCATTAAAACCAAGAAAGATGACATGGTGATGTGATGCTAAGTACAACATTTTACAAAACTCCAGAAAAAAACTATGGGCGCAACGTATGCTTGGTAGCTACAGACGTTAACCGCTGCCAAGAATCGACTACTGGTTTTGTGCGAAATTCAAGCAAGCAACTAGCTCACTGCGTGCGCTACTAGGCCTTGCGCCTCTGTATGTAAGTACGTACGTTCGTATAATGCGATCGACGACTCGACTATCGACTGCATTACGACGACAGTACACACAAATATGTACCTGTTCCGAAAAACGTCAGTTAAGTATCTCTAAAATCATCATCAAATCCTGCCTGCTCAACTGGACGGACCATTCCCAGGTTCCGTTAGAAGGTGAGCTAAGTTGCATAGTAGCACGTAGCCTTGTTTCATTGCGAGTTTCGAGGTAAATGTGTTGTAACTCTGTATTGAACGTGAGTGCACGGTAGATGTACCAAAGATCGCACTCTGAGCTGAGCTGTGCAGTGTACGCATACGATGACGATCTATGGATACGGTGCCGGTGGGGGCCCTATTGTACTTTACCACCGCGTTATAGCTTAGCACTGTGAGGCTACGGCTGCGTCTTGTGTAACTGCGATACTCGTTGTACAAACTACATGTACAATGTACTAGGACACTGTACCCTTTGCTCGTAGATGGCATGCGCCAAAGTCACGAATCGGCTGGCTGGGTGTGCGGTGTGTCCGTCCGTGTGTTTCCTTGCAAGCACGAAGTTACTAGTAGTGTACAGTGCAGTGAGCAACTCCTCGCACCTACTGCTCACGCACGTGCTAACTTTCACGCAGCTTTTAATATCATAAAGGATATATAATATTTTGGGAGTAACTGCATCTAAAACATTTCATCAATGGGCAATCTCCAGACAAAGCAAAGTATCACAACCACCCCCTGCAAGAGTGAGGTCTGAATTGATCGTACTATACGGTTTACTTTGATTAGATTAGTTTGAAGCTAATTTCTGGAAGGCTCGCTCAAAGTATGCATCGTAACTTAATTAAACTTGGGGATGGCTAGTAATCGATCAGTGGGAATGCTTGCTGGGGGATGATTGTTCTAGTCCTTGTGGGATTCATATTACGAGTACATTATACTGCCATGGAGTATATCCATTGTTGTGTGAAAATTATTTACTTCAAGATGGTCTTATGCATATTCAAGTAATGTGCAGTTTAATGTTTCCAGGATGCCTTTACAGTCGGGGCGACCTTTAACGAGTCGTTAACGATCGCCCCGACAAATTATGAATAAACCCATGAACCCAAATGTACTGAATATTATGGACCTTTAAAGATTACGATATTCAATGTTTATTATAAGACTTTAATGGAGTCAGTTATTTCAATCCGTTGAATTTAGTTATAAAAATAGAATCATAGGCCTATTTGTGCAATGGCTGTAAAATGGTTTCTCTTGTATTTTAAGGCTGCCATCATGCATCGGAAGTATCGCACCAACTACTCCCAACAGGACGTGGCTGACGCCTTACAACGCATTGTGTCAACTGGCATGTCCGTCCGAAAAGCCGCCATAGAATACAACATTCCTAAGAGCACCCTTGTTGACAAGGTATATAGATTATTTTGATGCTTAATTTCTCTCTACTATATATTGCAACTACATAATTGTAATTCAATGAGAGTAATTCGTTTCGCAAAATACTAGTAATCTGAGAATATCTTCCATGTTGTGGATTAGCCCAATAACCATGTGTAAAAATCAGTCCCTTTTTTTTTGAATGAAAAATTAGACTATTGAAGACTCGTTGCTTGTTGACCGCACAATAGATTTATGAAATCACAAATATATTACATTTTTTGTTTTTGTTTTTGTTTTTTGCCCGAGTATACTTTACAGGTAGACTTACGCATATACTGTAAAAGTGGTTTCTTTCGCGGTGGTTTTATTTTCGCGCTTTTCGCGCTTTGAGGTTGAACCGCGAATTTAACATCACGCGAAAATATTTTGAACTCGTCGCTTGTTACAACGCTATCTTTACCGACCGCGAATTTAAACACACGCGAAAAAGTCGGCACCGATGGCAACCGCGAAAGTTTCTGTACGCGAAAGGAACCACTTTTACAGAGTAATTATTCAAATTTATGATAGGTAAGATGTCTCACGGAGGGTGCGTGCAGATGTTCGTCCAATTCACAGTGGAATAGTAACTGAAAAAAGATGTATTTTCCCCCGTTCGTTCGATGTAAATTTTGTCAATCATATAAATGGTATATGGGCAATTCCATGGGAATGTGGACATGGCACTAAAATTTCAAGTTTATCATATTGCAAAAGAATTACTCATTATGTATTACCCATATATTGAAGTTAAAGAAACTCAAAGAATTATATCAATCGGTCAAATATTTCTCGAGAAACAGCTACAAATGTTGATGACAATTTTTCAGTCATCCAAATTGCTAAATGCATGCTTAACTTAATATACATTTTTTTAATAGAACAATTCTGCTAGCACTTCAATTAATTTATTTTAAAGAAGCAAATTGGTTCTAGTTCAGTCTCCCGTGAGGAAATTTTTATGCCACCTTCAAAAAAAATTTAATCACCACATGAAGTTCAGCCCTTGAGCCATGTAACGCGAGTTACCGAAACAAGAAATATTTTTCATTCTGAAGGAAGCAGTGGAGGTAATTTGTTGGGAATCATAATTTTCTAAATTCATCATACCCTGATACTGTACACAGGGTGTTGACTTGAATAAACACTGTCATCACATTAAAAAATGTCAATGAAAAGTGTAACGCGAGTTACCATGTAACGCGAGTTACCGGCATGTAACGCGAGTTACCGACTATCAACACAAGTTTCCACCAACATAAGCAAATTTTAACACTTAATTGAGCTAGATTGTGGTAAAAACAATCAAATGCAGTGTCATACACACTATGCTGGACTGAAACAAAGGAAGGCAGCCTAATAAACTGTGACTGTATAATACTAGCATCAAGGCCACTGATCACATACCACATTGAAGAGTCTAGCCAGGCTTTCACTGCATGCGTACAATGTACATGTACATCCAGCAGTGATTGAGAACATAAAATTTATCATCTGAATTTCCTGCATCAGTATTACAGAATTTTTATTACAGAATACTATAAAGCAGCAAGTGTTGGTTCTAATCCTTATTCTGTGGTCTAGTGAAGATGACGCCTGTCTGGAGATCGGGAGGTTTTGGTTCGAATCCTGCTTGAGTACATTGTATGTACAATTTTGTATGCCCATGATTTTTTATCATGGCTACTACTAAAACACTGATCTATTCAGTGCTTATTTACGCTGATGTAGGGCAATTTGTCAATCAGTTGCAATGAAAACATCTCAATGGAAGAATTTCATGAATTTGAATAATAAAATATGCAGTACCCGCTGCATGATATAAGGATTAGAACCAACGCTTCCTGTTAGGCGGAAGTTTGGTGGTCTAGTGGAGATGACGCCTGTCTGGGGAGATCAGGAGGTTGTGGGTTCGAATTCTGTTTGAGTATGTACGCCCATGACTTTTTTTATCATGGCTACTACTAAAACACTGATCAATTCAGTGCTTATTTACGTCGATGAAGGATAATAAGCCAGTTCGTAATTTAGCTCATGTGTACATTTGTACAAATAGCCTTTCTTTTTTTTTTCTCAGTTGGTTCGGCACTTCACTCATTTTCAAAGTGGCATAATGCATAAGCTTGCCCGATATAACAATTTATGGAATTCGTATTAAAAAAAAAGAATGAACTTGCATTTAGATCAGGGGATCAGAATGCTCCCATCAGTTTATAATTTAGCAGCCATCCATTTCATTGTTTTGTATTGAATGCAGTAACAGCTTATCTCCTTTTATATAGCGAAATACCATTCTTGCTGTCAGGTGGATGTGCTGGCAAGCATCATTTAGATAAGGATCACATGAATAATCATCGCATCACAGATGCTTATCTCAGTGAATTTAAAAACCAAAATGCCTGTTGGTACAAATGACCTTTTTCTGCTCATGCGCAAAGTGGAATTATGAACTGGTCTATTTGTCAATCAGTTGCAAAGAAATGTACTAGTTTTCATCCCTCACAAAGATAGGATTTTAATTTTTGAAAGATTGTAAGCTTTTTTGTAAACTAGTAGATAGGGTTTGATACTTTTATGTTTTGTTTTAAAAAGACTTTCAACATTTTTCATCTTTACACTCTAAAAATTACAATGTACTTTGATATACACCTAAATCATCTGGGTATATATTCAAACATATTCAAGGTCTCTATGAGGAGTGAAACTCTTATTAGTCTTAACGCATTCTTCTCTATCAATTGGGTTTATTAGTAAAATGTTTGTTTAACATTTATTCATTTTACTATCATACAAAACTAAGCATCTCTCAAAATATTCAACACAAGATTCAGTGCCATCAGAATAGTTGAATGTCATCAATTTGTGTCACCCTGTGTTAGTGGACATAATGTAACGCGACATAAAGGCTCCCTAACCGACCGACATAAAGGCTCCCTACATTTTACCAGGTCATTGTTACTCAACTTTGATAGTGTTAATTTATGAGTCCTAACCCACTATCAATTCAAGGTAGGAAAACTTTTATCAAGATTGTCTAGTATGAGGAGACTTTCCAAAAAGAGGTCTTTATAGAATTGACCATGTCCTTTTTGTGTAACGCGAGTTACCAAAGTTAAATGATTCAAGAATCCCAACATGTTTGTCCTTTATTTTTCTTTTTGGATTCATTTGGTTGGTGTATGTCTACTTAACCCATGATGAAAAAAGTAACTTGTAGATCCTACCAATTACAAAGATATTGGCACATTATCCCATAAATGTACCCATTATTTGTAACGCGAGTTACCGTGGAATTGCCCATATGGTGTAATTTTATCTTTATTTTAAAGTGAAACCCCTCTGCTGAGGGTTTGAGAACCCTTCTTTCACCATTTAATGTTCGCTTGTAATATATAATATATCGAAAGAGTGTACCAAGAAACTAATTTGATTGACGCTTTTTGCCGGGATGATGAGTTGTTTCGGAGTATTTTGAGATTTAAAAAAAAGTCGTCCAGGGGGGCATTTCATGAAGGAACTTGTCGGACAAAATATCTGACAAGTCAACTATATCCGACAAGTTTTGAGAAATTCTTTAGTCTGATTGGCTGATTTCTCTGAACTTGTCGGACATTTTATCCGACAAGTTCCTTCATGAAATGCCCCCCTGAAGGGTCCAGGGGGGTGTTTCATCAACGTTTGTCAGCGCTGACAACTTGAATCACCATAGTAACAGTCAGTGACCAGAGCATCTCAGCCAATCAAAACCAAGGATTTTGCTGAAATTCTTCAGCTGACAAGCCACACACACACACACACACACACACACACATAAATACTTTAAAAAAAAGTGTGTGTGTGTGTGGGGGGGGGGGGGGGGGGGGGGAGGTCAGTTCCGCCGGCCCTGCCTCATAAGTACATAGCAGAACACTTTGTCCCCCGAATCCATAACATGAAGGTCCCATGTATGAAAGAGTCATAACTCATACACGTATAAACACGATCCCGTACTTCATTTATTCATTCATTGCAAGGAGGAGGGTACATAACCCAGTGAAGTAGTCCCGCCTCACATCTAGCTGGACCCCATGGGAGACCAGTTAGTGCAGCTGCCTATGGACTATCCAGCCATCATATTAGATGGAAAAGTGTAACAAAAAATATGTAGGTATAGGCCTGTAAGAGCAGTGTATCCTCTTGTTGCGCTAATAGTTTTGTATACTCGGACAAGCCTCAACAAATCATGGAACCTACTGTAACAATAAAAATCATATTCAACTTGGGTTCAGTTCGCTTACAAAATAATAAACCCAACCCAAATGTGTTTGGGCCTTTACAATCACGATATGGATAAACATTTCACTGTTATGAATACTTTAGAGTTACTTATTTCAATCCAATGAATATGATTTAATTTTAGTTCTAAAGAATAGAACCATTAATGGTTGTAAAATGGTTTCTCTTGCATTTGAAGGTTGCCAGCAGGCCCCGGAAGAAACGCACCAGCTACTCCCACCAAAACGTTGTTGACGCCCTACAACGTAACGCGTTGGATGGCAAGTCCATCCGAAAAGCCGCCAAGGAATGCAACATGCCTAAAACCACCCTTGTTGACAAGGTTTGTAGATAATTTTGATGTTAATTTCTCTGTACTGTATATTGCAACTTATCTAATGAAAGTAATTCGTATCGCAAAATAATCAGAAAAACGTCTTCCGCGTTGTGGATTATAATGCCTACATTATACCGATGTGTGAAACTGAAACACGGTCCCCCCTTTTTTTAATGAAAAATAGACTATACAGGGCATATAAAAAAAAACGTTACACTTTTGAAAACATTGTCTAGATTCCATTTCAAAATATTTGGAAGATTTTTTCATATTGATGGATGCCCAATAGTCTCATCTATCAAGTGCAATCAACTAAACAAATTTTTGTTCACGCTTGGCTGAACACTGACGCTCTTTGTCCAGAGTGTGAAAAATGACTTGCGCCAAATTGAAGGATGATGGAAAATTCAGCCAGCAGTCCAAATAAGTGCTCCCATTCAAACAAATTGCTCTTTTGCTTAAAGCTTTTGCCCGAGTATAACTTTACAGGTAGACTTACGCACATATTCAAATTTGTGAGAGGTAAGATGTCTCACGGAGTGTGCATGCAGATGTTCGTCAAATTCACAGTGGAATAGTAAGTGAAAAAAAATGTATTTTCCCCCGTTCGTTCGATGTAAATTTTGTCAATCATATAAATGGTATATGGTGTAATTTTATCTTTATTTAAAGTGAAAACCCTCTGCTGAGGGTTTGAGGTCAGTTCCGCCGGCCCTGCCTCATAAGTATATATAGCAGAACACTTTGTCCCCCGAATCCATACATAACATGAAGGTCCCATGTATGAAAGAGTCATAACTCATACACGTATAAACACGATCCCGTACTTCATTTATTCATTCATTGCAAGGAGGAGGGTACATAACCCAGTGAAGTAGTCCCGCCTCACATCTAGCTGGACCCCATGGGAGACCAGTTAGTGCAGCTGCCTATGGACTATCCAGCCATCATATTAGATGGAAAAGTGTAACAAAAAATATGTAGGTATAGGCCTGTAAGGGCAGTGTATCCTCTTGTTGCGCTAATAGTTTTTGTATACTCGGACAAGCCTCAACAAATCATGGAACCCACTGCAACAATAAAAATCATTTTCAACTTGGGTTCAGTTCGCTTACAAAATAATAAACCCAACCCAAATGTGTTTGGGCCTTTACAATCACGATATGGATAAACATTTCACTGTTATGAATACTTTAGAGTTACTTATTTCAATCCAATGAATATGATTTAATTTTAGTTATAAAGAATAGAACCATTAATGGTTGTAAAATGGTTTCTCTTGCATTTGAAGGTTGCCAGCAGGCCCCGGAAGAAACGCACCAGCTACTCCCACCAAAACGTTGTTGACGCCCTACAACGTAACGCGTTGGATGGCAAGTCCATCCGAAAAGCCGCCAAGGAATGCAACATGCCTAAAACCACCCTTGTTGACAAGGTTTGTAGATAATTTTGATGTTAATTTCTCTGTACTGTATATTGCAACTTATCTAATGAAAGTAATTCGTATCGCAAAATAATCAGAAAAACGTCTTCCGCGTTGTGGATTATAATGCCTACATTATACCGATGTGTGAAACTGAAACACGGTCCCCCCCTTTTTTTAATGAAAAATAGACTATACAGGGCATATAAAAAAACGTTACACTTTTGAAAACATTGTCTAGATTCCATTTCAAAATATTTGGAAGATTTTTTCATATTGATGGATGCCCAATAGTCTCATCTATCAAGTGCAATCAACTAAACAAATTTTTGTTCACGCTTGGCTGAACACTGACGCTCTTTGTCCAGAGTGTGAAAAATGACTTGCGCCAAATTGAAGGATGATGGAAAATTCAGCCAGCAGTCCAAATAAGTGCTCCCATTCAAACAAATTGCTCTTTTGCTTAAAGCTTTTGCCCGAGTATAACTTTACAGGTAGACTTACGCACGTATTCAAATTTGTGAGAGGTAAGATGTCTCACGGAGTGTGCATGCAGATGTTCGTCAAATTCACAGTGGAATAGTAACTGAAAAAAGATGTATTTTCCCCCGTTCGTTCGATGTAAATTTTGTCAATCATATAAATGGTATATGGTGTAATTTTATCTTTATTTAAAGTGAAAACCCTCTGCTGAGGGTTTGAGGTCAGTTCCGCCGGCCCTGCCTCATAAGTATATATAGCAGAACACTTTGTCCCCCGAATCCATACATAACATGAAGGTCCCATGTATGAAAGAGTCATAACTCATACACGTATAAACACGATCCCGTACTTCATTTATTCATTCATTGCAAGGAGGAGGGTACATAACCCAGTGAAGTAGTCCCGCCTCACATCTAGCTGGACCCCATGGGAGACCAGTTAGTGCAGCTGCCTATGGACTATCCAGCCATCATATTAGATGGAAAAGTGTAACAAAAAATATGTAGGTATAGGCCTGTAAGGGCAGTGTATCCTCTTGTTGCGCTAATAGTTTTTGTATACTCGGACAAGCCTCAACAAATCATGGAACCCACTGCAACAATAAAAATCATTTTCAACTTGGGTTCAGTTCGCTTACAAAATAATAAACCCAACCCAAATGTGTTTGGGCCTTTACAATCACGATATGGATAAACATTTCACTGTTATGAATACTTTAGAGTTACTTATTTCAATCCAATGAATATGATTTAATTTTAGTTATAAAGAATAGAACCATTAATGGTTGTAAAATGGTTTCTCTTGCATTTGAAGGTTGCCAGCAGGCCCCGGAAGAAACGCACCAGCTACTCCCACCAAAACGTTGTTGACGCCCTACAACGTAACGCGTTGGATGGCAAGTCCATCCGAAAAGCCGCCAAGGAATGCAACATGCCTAAAACCACCCTTGTTGACAAGGTTTGTAGATAATTTTGATGTTAATTTCTCTGTACTGTATATTGCAACTTATCTAATGAAAGTAATTCGTATCGCAAAATAATCAGAAAAACATCTTCCGCGTTGTGGATTATAATGCCTACATTATACCGATGTGTGAAACTGAAACACGGTCCCCCCTTTTTTTAATGAAAAATAGACTATACAGGGCATATAAAAAAAAACGTTACACTTTTGAAAACATTGTCTAGATTCCATTTCAAAATATTTGGAAGATTTTTTCATATTGATGGATGCCCAATAGTCTCATCTATCAAGTGCAATCAACTAAACAAATTTTTGTTCACGCTTGGCTGAACACTGACGCTCTTTGTCCAGAGTGTGAAAAATGACTTGCGCCAAATTGAAGGATGATGGAAAATTCAGCCAGCAGTCCAAATAAGTGCTCCCATTCAAACAAATTGCTCTTTTGCTTAAAGCTTTTGCCCGAGTATAACTTTACAGGTAGACTTACGCACATATTCAAATTTGTGAGAGGTAAGATGTCTCACGGAGTGTGCATGCAGATGTTCGTCAAATTCACAGTGGAATAGTAACTGAAAAAAAATGTATTTTCCCCCGTTCGTTCGATGTAAATTTTGTCAATCATATAAATGGTATATGGTGTAATTTTATCTTTATTTAAAGTGAAAACCCTCTGCTGAGGGTTTGAGGTCAGTTCCGCCGGCCCTGCCTCATAAGTATATATAGCAGAACACTTTGTCCCCCGAATCCATACATAACATGAAGGTCCCATGTATGAAAGAGTCATAACTCATACACGTATAAACACGATCCCGTACTTCATTTATTCATTCATTGCAAGGAGGAGGGTACATAACCCAGTGAAGTAGTCCCGCCTCACATCTAGCTGGACCCCATGGGAGACCAGTTAGTGCAGCTGCCTATGGACTATCCAGCCATCATATTAGATGGAAAAGTGTAACAAAAAATATGTAGGTATAGGCCTGTAAGGGCAGTGTATCCTCTTGTTGCGCTAATAGTTTTTGTATACTCGGACAAGCCTCAACAAATCATGGAACCCACTGCAACAATAAAAATCATTTTCAACTTGGGTTCAGTTCGCTTACAAAATAATAAACCCAACCCAAATGTGTTTGGGCCTTTACAATCACGATATGGATAAACATTTCACTGTTATGAATACTTTAGAGTTACTTATTTCAATCCAATGAATATGATTTAATTTTACTTATAAAGAATAGAACCATTAATGGTTGTAAAATGGTTTCTCTTGCATTTGAAGGTTGCCAGCAGGCTCCGGAAGAAACGCACCAGCTACTCCCACCAAAACGTTGTTGACGCCCTACAACGTAACGCGTTGGATGGCAAGTCCATCCGAAAAGCCGCCAAGGAATGCAACATGCCTAAAACCACCCTTGTTGACAAGGTTTGTAGATAATTTTGATGTTAATTTCTCTGTACTGTATATTGCAACTTATCTAATGAAAGTAATTCGTATCGCAAAATAATCAGAAAAACATCTTCCGCGTTGTGGATTATAATGCTACATTATACCGATGTGTGAAACTGAAACACGGTCCCCCCTTTTTTTAATGAAAAATAGACTATACAGGGCGTATAAAAAAACGTTACACTTTTGAAAACATTGTCTAGATTCCATTTCAAAATATTTGGAAGATTTTTTCATATTGATGGATGCCCAATAGTCTCATCTATCAAGTGCAATCAAATAAACAAATTTTTGTTCACGCTTGGCTGAACACTGACGCTCTTTGTCCAGAGTGTGAAAAATGACTTGCGCCAAATTGAAGGATGATGGAAAATTCAGCCAGCAGTCCAAATAAGTGCTCCCATTCAAACAAATTGCTCTTTTGCTTAAAGCTTTGATTATGTCATGATAGTCTGAGTATTTTTGTCAGCTTTATCGTAATTTTAATGATTTCATGTCTAAACCAATTGATGAAATTAGAGTGTAATTCAAGATCTTTAAAGCACAGTTTTCACAATATACGGACACATCAATACCATATGCCAGTTATTCATTAATGCAGTATAAGTGGTACCAAATCAATCAACATTCAAATCATTAATCCCATCAATCAATCAATTGATTGACCAATTAATCAATCAATTAATTAATCAATCAATCAATCAATCAATCAGTCAATCAACCCATCAATACATCAACCGATATATCAGTTAGTCAGTCATTGAGTCGTTCAATCAATCAGTGAATCAACCCAATAATCGATTAATCACTTTTCAGTCATTGAAAGAGTCAATCGGCTAATTGAACGAATAAACTAACAAATAAATCAGTTTTTCAAACATTGATCAGCCTTGTTTGAATGAGAACACTTATTTGGACTGCTGGCTGAATTCTTCAATCTTCTGTCAATTTGGCGCAAGCCATTTTTCACACTCTGGACAAAGAGCGTCAGTGTTCAGCCAAGCGTGAACAAAAATTGGTTTCATTGATTGCACATGATAGATGAGACTATTGGGTATCCATAAATACGAAAAAAATCTTCCAAATATTTTGAAATGTAATTTAGAAAATTTTTTTCAAAAGTGTAACGTTTTTTTTTATACACCCTGTAGAAGATTCGTAGCTTGTTGACCGCACAATACATTTATGAAATCACGAATAATATTACGTATTCCTCTTTTTTTATTATCATTATTATTTTTTTTTTTGCCTGAGTATACTTTACAGGTAGAGTTACGCGTATCATTCGAATTCGTCATAGCTAAGATGTCTCTCGGAGGGTGCATGCAGTTGTTTACAAAACAGGTAAAATTGGACCTTTAAAATCACGATATAGATTAGCGTTTCAATGTTATGAAGACTTTGATAGAGTCACTTATTTCAGAACGCGGTTTGATTTTAGTTATGAAAAATAGAAATGGTTGTAAAATGGTTTCTCTTGTATTGTAAGGCTGCCACCACGCCTCGGAAGTATCGCGCCAACTACTCCCAGCAAGACATAGATCACGCCCTACAGCGCATCGCGGTGGATGGCATGTCCATTCGAAAAGCCGCCGTGGAATACAACATTCCTAGAAGCACCCTTGTTGACAAGGTATGTAGATTATTTTGACGTTGATTTCTCTCTACTGTATATTGCAATTTATTCTAATGAGAGTTATTTGTATCGCAAAATAATCTGAAAAATATCTCACACGTTGTGTATAATTGATATGTAATGTAAATATCTTTATTTAATTTCATATAGTTTTCAGGTAGAGTACCCGTAGATGCAAGAATAGGGAAACTACCATACCTAACTGTCGTCGAGGAGAACAAAATCTCGGAGTGGATCAGACACATGGCAAAAATCGGTTATGGTCAGACGAAGATGGAGCTGAGACAGGTGAAGTACAATATTATTCTTATAAACTTTCACTGGAAACATTATGTACGTATACAACATCAATATTCTCTCTCCCTCCCCGCCCCCCCCCCCTCTCTCTCTCTCACACACACGCACACACAACAAACACACACTAGGAAGGTCCACCTACCAGTGAGCACACACAGAGACACACCCTCGCATGCAGTTGCATATATGTGTAGATGACTTTTTGATTTATCAAGAATAAATTACAAATTGTGCATTACAGGTCGTCAAGACGATACTGGACCATGATCAGAGAGAAACACCCTTCAGGAACAATCTGCCCGGACTCAAGTGGACGCGACTGTTTATGGCCAGGCATCCCGAGCTGTCCAAGGAAATTCCTCAGCCGCTCGGAAAAGGAAGCGCCCCCCTGACAAAAAAGAAGATCGACTCGTGGTTTAGCGAGTTTGAAAACTACATGCAAGAAGCCAAAGCCATGTCCATCCTGGAGCAGCCTTCACGAATCTTTACCTGCGACATATTGGGCTTCCCTTTGTGTGGCAAAATGGGAAGAGTCCTGCATCAAGAAGGATCCAAGTCGGTTAGCAGACTGTCCAAAAAGGACCGGTCACAGATCACCCTGCTGTGCACCATCTCAGCTGATGGCAAGTTCCTACCACCTACTTTGATTTTCCCCGGGCAGCGTTTCCGTGACAATCCACTTGAAGGGGGACCAGAGCACACATTCCTGGGCAGATCCAAGAATGGTCGGATGGATGGTGAAATCTTCCATGAATTCATCGAAAAAAGCTTCGTCCCATTCTTGAACCGACATAGTGTGCACCGGCCGGTTCTTCTTTTGGTGGACGGTCACAGGAGCCATCTAACACTGGAGGTTGCGGATTTGTGCCATAAGCACAAGATTATCCTGTACTGCCTGCCAGCGAAGGCCCGTCACATTCTGCAACCCTGTGACCTGACTATCTATGGCCCTTTGAAGCTTGCCTGGGAGAAAGCTGAACGTGACTACATGCTCGCTCATCTTGGGGAGGTCGTACAGAAGTTCACCTTCGCGAGGGTGTTCAGGCCTGCATGGGAAGAAGTGTCCTCAAACCCGCAACTACCCATGAGTGGCTTTGAGGAAGCGGGGATATTCCCTTTCACAAAGGTTTACAACACGGACAAACTTGGACCAATTGCTGCGGTCGGAAACTCCACAGATCCCGCCATTGAGGTCTCATCTTCAGCCATGGATGTCCCCTCACCTTCTGCCATTGAGGTCCCCTCATCTTCAGCCATCGAGGTCCCCTCAACTTCCGCCATCGAGGTTCCCTCACATTCTACCATCGAATCCCCCTCGGCTCCCTCCATCGAGACCTCCTCCGAAGCATCTCCAGCAAGACGGGACAGAGAAGCTGCTCACAAGACCAGTCCGCCTCACGAAGACTTTGTCAACCCAGCTCTTGAACAACAGCTTGTCATACCAAGTGTGAAACAAACAGTCTCCACGAGGAAGAGGAAGAGGAAGAGGAATGCAGAACAGCTACCCGAATGCAACAATAGTGACGCAGTCATCCAAATGAAGCGGAAGAAGTTTGGCAAGAAACGGAAGAAGTTTGGCAAGAAAGAGGAGGAAAAAGAGAAGAAACGGAAAAAGAAGAAAAAAGCCTCCGTGTACTACCTTGTGGAAGTGAAAGGAAACAAAGTCATTGCAAGTAAAAAGCTTAAGGGGTCGAATCGTAAGCAGCTTTCTCAGTACATGAAGGATGTACGATCATTATCGTTATTGGTTTTTGCTAAATAACGCTCAGCTGTGATGAGGATCATAACAGAGCCAGTTATGTACAATGTAATGACAGCTCGAAGGCTATGGAACTCGCTGCCAGAAGGTCTTGTCAAATGTACCTTTGCGAACATTTGCAGGCAAGATTATATAGAGATACTCCAGCTCTGATGGAAGGGGAACGCTGTTTTCTTTTTGTTTTGTTTTGTGTGTTTGTTTGTTTTAGGTTCTGCTGCATTTAATTCATCCTGCATTTATTTTATGGTACCACATGAATGTGCATGAATTTCCGCGAATTGCCACTGACATTTAGTGCGTCCCCGTTTATAGTTTAGACAAGAACTTTTCGCGTGCATTTCAATCTCGCGAATCTTTCGCGAAACACCTTTTTACCATTGGTGATTGTTACACGTCACAATTTGTTTTGAAATCCTCACGTTTTTTTGAGTGATGTCATGCTTGCAAGCTTTTCCTAAAGTTGCAAGTTAATCGCATCTGTATCTATATGAAATAGATACTTTACCACTTGTTGCATGAAATTTCCGCAAATTGCCACTGACATTTAGTGCGTCCCCGATTATAGTTTAGACAATGACCTTTTCGCGTGCATTTCAATCTCGCGAATTTTGGCTAATTCGCGAAACAACTTTTTCAGGTTTCTGAAGTTAGCAATGATGACGATATTAATTCTTCTCCTACTGCATTTTTTTCTTAATTTACAGTATTGCATAGAACCCAACTACTTTTTGACTAGGTCCTACCTATGATGACGCCCAGTACGGTCAAATACTGTGTAAGCCAATCCAAAAACTAAATCCATATTGTTGTCATACGGATTGAGGTCTAGATTACTTTTACGGTTTCATTACTTTATGAATAACAATATAAATGGCCCGTGGATTTTTAACTCCAGCAGCGTGCTTCCAAGGCAACGTTACTCTCTCTCTCTCTCCGCTCTTGCCTGCATACTCTGTCGCAATCAATACTCGACTATACATTCATGGCATTCAGGTCTCTTATAGCTAGACCACGAGGTTTTCTATAAACAATTGTTGAAAACGAAAATACTCACGTATTTCGCGTGGCCAGTGCAATCCCTGCCCAGAAACGGATATTCCTACCTACAAAGAAAGGAGGAAATGTTGACGCGCGCTGTATAAAACAGTGCAAGGCAGGCAGCTAGCTTCGCGCATTATAAACAGAGTTGGTTGAAGTGAGTTCTTTTAGCCTGCTGGTTCATCCCGCCCGCGCCCCGCGCCCGAGGCCTAAAGTTTAGCGCGTAGGTGTTGCTAGGTAACGTTGCCTAGTCCTCCACGGAAAGCGCAGTCTTCTGCGCATCACGCAGTCTGTAATAGTGATAGTGATGCCAGGTTGCGTGCTTCTTATTGTGACGTCACAAAAAGTTTGCTAAAGCTGTCATTGATAGGTGACGCCAGGGTGCGTGCTTCTTATTATGACCTCACAAAAAAGTTTGCTAAAGCTTTCATTGATAGGTCCCAATGTAAGTATCATTTAATTTTGAAAAAAAAAAAAAATGTGGGACAGCTAATCACATCGATTATGGTAAGCTTGGTATGTTTAGCCTGTCTTAGACTTTATTTTGATAATCATTCTTCACTGTATTTTGTGTAACGTGCAAAATATGGGTGATAAGTTTCATTTTCTCTTTGAATGTCCGGCTTTTACTCTGTAAGTGTAACGGAAGAATTTTATAAGTTCTTATTCCTCTTCTCGATGCTCAAAACGTTGCTCAGAAGAACTCACTGTATGGGGGGTATCTCACTGAGCTGCGAATGTTTGGGAGAGCTGCGAATGTTTGGGAGAGTAGCAAATTCTAGGGAATTTAGGGGTTCGTTAATAGTTGCTATAAAATTCGTAAACAATTGCAATCAATTTGCAAACAGTTTACATTGTCGTAAACGGTTTTTCTTGTCGCAAGGAAATTGTGAACATGTTCAAAATCTCTTTGCGACAAGAAAAATGATTTACGACAAAGAAATCTTGTCTACGAATTTGATTGCAATTGTTTACTGCGAATTTGATTACAACTGTTAACGAACCCCGGCGAAACCTAAAATTCCCTAGAATTCGCTACGTTCGCAAACATTCGCCGCTCAGTGAGATACCCCCTTTCGCGAGCAATCGCGGCGTACGCTTGCTGCTGCCTTCACACACCTGATATCATGCGACGTATCTTTCTAGTAAAGTTAAATGTCTTGATAGACCCTACAATGATTATGGTTATGATGCGACGAGTTGAAAAAAGTCGGTTAACAATTGCGTGTGTCTGGGCATCTGTGTGTGATCGTGTGCCTTCTAAGAACAGTGCTGTTGTATAAGTGTTTATTTCCTTTATTTTATTTACAGTTGTCTAATGTACAGATGTACGTAGACAGTATTGTTATAACCACTGTTAACTGCTAATACTGCACTGTATTTGCCAAATAACGGTGGGAGACTTACGCAACTTGCTTGTTAATTCTTTCATGCCCCCAGGTTGGGACGTTCGATAATAAAATTCATAGCAGTTGTTATTTTGCGATATCCCACGTTCGTGTAAACCACTTTATGCGTGAGTGTTTGATGACGTCAAACATGATGATTCTCATCATGACTTTGTAAAAATTTGACAAAATTTGATGCATGCACGGTCTCATGGCAAATAGTTCAACGGAAATTTGATTTCAAGGAAACACAGAGTAATATTAATACAGTGCACTCCCGTTACAGCGAAAACGTTTGTACATATTAAACGAAATTACGGTTATAACGAAGTAGAAATTCAGGCCCAACATTATCCATTCTTTATCGTTTTTTGTTTCTTTGTTCGGATCAGACGAAATTTCGATATGAGAGAAAACTGCCGGTCCCGAGGACGACGTTATAACGGGAGTCGACTGTATGGATTGTATGTTGATTTCTGATAAAGCTTGGTGCGTTTGGAACAAGTAAAATATTAATCGCTGTCAAAGGGACCAGCTTTCGAAAGCTCAGGCCCCTTTTGACTCCATTTTATCTCTACTAATCTGGCTTGCCACTGTTGGATAAACAGTTTTCAACAGCATTTTTCATTTTTTGTTTTGCTACATTAAATAAATTCAATTGGGATAAATTTACTCCTCTTAAAGGCGATTTTTTTTTTTTTTTTTTTTTAAACACAGCCTTGGATATCAACCTCCCTGCGATGCATAACTGATCAGTATTCGATGACATCATAACTTTAAAGGGATGGTTTAGTTATGATTGAGATGGCCGGCTTCAGGTTTCCAACTTTGTGTATAAGAATGAATAACCTCTTGTGAAATATGAAAGAGCATGAAGTTCTAAGAGGAAATCAAAGTTTAAGGTGGGACCCCGACCTCTTATTAGGTTTGCTTTGTTTTACTTTTTATGATATCTCCAAGCCATTTCTAAAGCGTTTTTCATCAATAAACTTCAAATTCCTCCTAAAATTGTATGCTCTTTAATATTTCTTGAGTGGTTTTGTAATTACAGTACCTTGCAAAAGAAAAGTTGAATACCCATCTAAACCAAAAGCTGAATACCCATCTCAACCAAAACTACACCATACCTTTAATATTTTGATAGGAATGCCCCTTGCTGCAAATGTGATGGAAAGAGAAAAAGCACCGATGTATGTTACACCAACTTACCAAGCTATATTGGCGTGCCATTTCAAAACCTAGCAGTCCATAACGTACGATAATAAGCAGTGTATTCAATTCAATTTGTTACAGTCCAACTGGTCAAGGAATAGGATTAATATTTCCCGACACCATCCACCATACAGATGTACTTGTGTCTGTTCTTCCGTGGAAATTAAACGATTACCTCATTAATTACACATTATACGTCTTGTGTATTTATGCACGTTTCAGTTGATAGAATTTAGGCCTGTGATTCGTAATTTAGCTCATCTCCACAAAGTTTGTGCAAATGAAGAGAAATCGTTTCACAATCCACGATAACTATAGACGTATGTAATCCACGGTGACGATAACCATTGTCAATCCATATTTTTTCCTTCTGTTTAAACAACAAAAATACTGAGACACGTCTCTGAATTTCTGCAATTTATGGGACCGATCAGATGTAACCGTTGGTGCCACTTTAGTATTTGTTACTCATAATTCAAGCTGTAGTCTTCTACTCTTGTTGAATTCAAAATGTCTTTTGTTTTCATCGTCACATTCTTTGGTCTCTACCCTGATTAAGATTTATTGAATTGTAATTTCCTTTAAACCAATATATCAAACTGGCAAGAATATGCCTTGCGATTTACTTATGTATCAATTCCTCAAAACTTTGTCGTTTAGGTTTTCAAGCAATAAACTTTGATTATTTTTGTTGTTGTTGTCAATCTCAGTGTTCATCGGATAGTCATCTATATTATGACAACTTTGTCGATACTGATGTATTTTTTTTTTCGTAGCAGTTTGTGAATTCCCCATCTGTCATCTTATAATTATTCCTTTCCGTATTTACATTTTTCCCCACACGTCTCCTTCTTGAAATGGATCGAAGGAAGCACTTTGTATGCTGTCATAAGCTACATGGCATATGGTTCGACTTAAATATTGGAAGAAATGAGAAAGATGGCATAATTTATGTGTTGTAAATATTGATAACATACATCCATTTCTATTATGTCTTTCTCTCTCTCTCTCTCTATTCTTGTCTATTTCTGTTACTCTCTCTATTCTTGTCTATTTCTGTTACTCTCTCTTTACCAACACGAGTAAACCTAAATACGTAAACGTACAAACCATAAACGCAGACACATACGTGCACACAATATACAAAAAACACTATAGGGCCTACATATATTCCGAGAAAAATTGGTTCAACTTCGGACCTTTAAGACCAGACATATGCAAAGTTTGCACCTTTAAAGGTGCTCTGGTCTATTAAAAAGGTGCAAAGTTGCACCCGTAAAGGTCCAAAGTCAAGCCTATTTTTCTTAGACTGTATGTGTGTATATACAAACCAGCTGTTAAGGTTTGATAGTGTCCCTTACTTCGTCAAATACATGTTATAAGCTAGAAGGATATTGATGTGGAGTTGGAGACTTCCAGACTGTTACCAACATCAATATATTTTGGTTCAAGTACCGTAGACTGCACGGCCGTGAGGCTAATTTTACTGCAAACAAACACTCAAGACTCCTTCGACACACAGTGACAATCTCGCCCGATCAACTTGCTACAAAAAACAACAACGAACTGCTCAAACAAGGCAAAGCTTTGGGTTTGATGTAAAATAATGATTACATTTATTACAAGTACCTGTTGCCTTTTATTTTTTAATTGCAACAGACAAGAGTGGTGAATATGACGTGGTGACAGTGTTTTCCTATCATTCTACATTGGTATAATTACTCCACTACGGCTACATGTGTGGGTAGGTTCCATTAAATCAGATAAGATATACCACAAATCAACATTGGGATATCACTTGATACAATCATTGACAGAAAAAAAAAAGAAGAAAAAGATTCATTACCATTCATGAAAATTAGACATAGCCCACATTAATATTATATCGTACAAGTTCTAGTCTTTTATGTAGTATCACTTGTGATATAAATGCACAATTTCAATGCATCTCTGTAAAAACCGTCCTTTGGCCACCTCTGACATCTAATTGTTACTGCCGTCAGTTTTGACAGACGAAATATGGCCTTTTTGTAACGACTGCCAACTTTGATTTCTTTTTTTTTTAAAAATCACAAGCATGGAACTCTACTTGGTTCCAATCCATACCTTTAATTTGTGGCGTCTTCATGCAGTGCACGTGTTTGACCCATCCTATCTTCAATACAAGTGCAGCTTACCATACAAAATTTCATTTAGCCATGTTGTGCCCTAGGATCAATTTCATATCTGTAGGTCAAGTTTCATAACTGATATACAGAGCTTTGTCATTTCGTCTTAATTTGATTCCTCTACATCACGTGTTCCCTAACTTAATGCCACACATGTAAACACATCCAACAAATATTTGCACGATAAAACCAGTGAAGTCACACGTTCTGCCTTTACATTGTAGAAAACACAAAAGAAGAAAAACAATTTAAAAAAGAAATACATCAAGTCATTGTTTCATATACAGAAGTACAGCTGGCATTCAGTCCAATTACACAATTCTCTTGTAAGTAATAAAAAAAAAATGCTTAAAAAATGCAAACATAAATAACGCACCCATCCGTGCACCATGAATTTCAATATGATACACATTGTGTTGAACTTTACACAAAATTGCCATAAGGTTTTCTGCCACAAATCACACCTCCCCCTGTTATGCGCAGTTTTCAGTCTGAATTCAACAAATTTCACACTGTCCCACAAATCTCATCAACTTCTGTTCTTCCATGAAAAACAACACTGCTGACCAGGCAAAGCTCAAAGTGCAGAGTAACACATTCTGAAATTACCCAGTTTTCATCGATACATTTACACTGAATTTTTTGCGACATTGGATATTATCAAAAGATTTGAATATTCTCACATGGATACTGTCATAATAGACTGCCATAATAATGAGAAACATACATGTAGTAATATTTCTCCCCCATGGGGTGATGTCTTAACTGGCTTTGTGCAAACATCACATCTGTTATTCTATATCAGATGTACTTGTTTTTGAAGGCAAAGAGATTAATATGGGTATATACCGATTTAATATGATTATATTCGCTTTTGAGCATGGATGAAAACCAAGAGAAACATCACCCAGAAAGGGAGAGAGAGAGAGAGAGATGGAGAGATAAACTTCAGATATAGCAATTCCCCCACTTGATAGTAATATCCTGAAATCGTAGTAATATTGTATCTGAACATGTTGCCCATAGTCAGAACTTCAAGGGTCGATAAGTACCCATTGTATAGACTACACATGCTCTATATTCTCCTGAGCACATTATGTTGTACATTATCTACTCAAATTTGACTAGGAGGAAATATTAATTTTCTCCTATCTCTCTCTGATGTCAGTGATATTATGGCATATCGATGACTGATTGATCGGTAGCAGACAGCTGTCTCGATTTGTGAACCAATATCCGTGATGTACAACACCACATAGAACCTCAATGAAAGCAGAGCCCTCGTAATTCATCATGAGCCAAAGCTAGGATCTTTGAACGCGGAGTATAAAGCAGTACATTGTATTGGCATTCATCACTTTTCAAGGGTGATTATAAGCTTCAGTGGGCACATTACTGTTTTCATTATCATAATTCTTTTCTCTTCATCGTTTCATACCTCAGATTATCACTACTGTTAGTCTCAATGATTAGCATTAATATCATTGTGATATCAATAATACTTTATAACAGGTAGAGAAAAGTGAGTTTGCAAGCAGCAGCTATACATAGCAAAATGGTAAAATGAGTGGTGTTAGACTTTAGTGGGAAAGAGTGTAAAGATCTAATAAAAAAAGAAGAAAAGATCTTTCTGGCTAAGTTTGTGAAAGCACATACAAAAATGAACTTGCTGGATGTAAGAAAGAAAGAAAGAAAAAAAGATAGAATGAAAGAAAGAAAGAAAGAATAGAGTTTGCAGCCTTAAAGAAATGATGAAAATTTCTAATTCACTTAAAATTTTGATTTGATTTCCTACATTACACAGGGGGCACCTATCACATATCAATGCAGTCTGCAATCTTCAGACTATGTAGTAGCAGCACAAAGGGCACAGAATATTTTGTTCATTACATATTTACTCTATAATTCATGCTATTAGTACATGTAGTGACGTGTGAGCAGTCAACAAAGTGAAAAAAACGTGTGAAAATCATCTTACCCAAGTGCAAAAAAACTCCCCAAAATGATAATGAATAAGAAATATATCACATGAAAATTGTCACTTCTATTGCAACCCCATGTCAAACTCTTTGATCATATCTTTGTTTTTTCTTCTAAATCTTAAATGTAGACAATATGTCTTCTGCTCATATGACTGATTACATCGTATCACAGCTCTTTTCACTGAATAGCCCTCACTTTGTAGTTCGTTTTCTGCAGCATAATCAAATGCATAAACCATTATCAAATGCATATATCAACATTAATGAATGGCAAGGTCCTTACTGTGACACCAGAGGCAGCCTACGTAATTCGTCAAAGTTTTATCAGAAATGTTCATTCAATTAACTGTCTACTGATATGTTCTTTCTTTGAGGCTGACAAAATCTTATATACCGCTCATTTTTAGTGATGCATTACAGTGAGCAAAATTTTCCTTGACAGTTTGGGCTTTTGACAACATTTACCTTCAAAGAAAGAAAGGAAACTACGTCCTAGTCCAGAATCTCTTTGAGAAAGAGAAAAAAAGTTGAGAATGCGAGGCTTCCACTCATAGCTAGCACTTAATGGAAGACAAAAAGCAAAAAAGAAAAGCAGTCAAATTAACTGCGAATGCTCAGAAGACACACTGCAGTACTACTTCACCAGTAACCCCTTAGAATAGTTAATGACTACTCCCATAATGCTAGTGTACCACTGTTAACATAATCAACATAAAAACAGAAATAGGGATTATTACATTCCCATCATTATCACTTCCTGTCTATGACATTGCCACATGGAATAGCTATAAATTCAGTATCTACAATATTGTGCTCAATTTCTATATGAATCAAATTACATGGGCTATATATGTGTGTAGATGCTTATTATACAGAGTGCTATGGACTTATCATAAAATCAAGAAATAACGACATAGCAAATTGAATATGGAATGGTTTATCTATCAAGAAAGAAATTGTGGACTCAACATTCCACAAACAGGACACTTTATATATATGACAATATCATATTATCCACAGATAATATCAATCCATAGCCCATACAGTTATCCAATATGCCATCAGAAAAAAATTTAACTGATGAAAATTTCACAAATCCTCGCACATGGCAATATTCTTCCATTTATGAAATGAAGTGCAAAAGAAACAAAAATAATCGAGGGGTTCATTGTTTCATCGATCCAAATCCATTGCAAAAATTAGTCTTGGAAACAGCAGCAGAACTGGACTTGCTGAATTCCTCTTCCACGCAAACTTTCACTCTTACGTTTACTGTACTCTCACTCGATGCATAAATCTCAAGATTTCTCTTTCACGCCATGGAGCCTAGAAGAAAAATGTCACAAAGGGGGGAAAAAATGGCAAGATTGTTCCGCGGGGGCTTGAAATGCACTCCTTGCCTGGCGTGGCTGTACATCCTGAATATCAGCTCCTGCGAAGTCTTTGACAGAATTAAGCTCAGATAGGGCCAAGTCGTCATTAGCAAAAACAAGTTTGCTCTAGTCTACAAAAGTTTAGGTATCTCTCATTTCATAAACAATTTCATAAATATAATACGACCACTTCACAATGATGTCATAAGATGCATTTGTTTAAACTGAAAGACAATCATAATTTTGAATAAGAGCTAATTGATTTCATAATTGCATGTACTTCAAAATTCCAGACGGATTGAGAGAACGCCACCCTTACTTGCTCCAAGAAGATAGCTTTCGTGAAAAGGAGGAGAGGACATGAAAACCGCATTTTGGGTTAAAGTTAATATGATAAGCTGATAAACTACCACAAGCACATTTCTAGTAATTACTCGGCTCCAAAGTTTGACTTTTCCTTCCCTGTCAAGTAACTTTCTCGACCAAACCAATCCCTTTCTGGCTATGTGTCTACACAAGTTGGGATCTGCTTCACCAAGACATATCATTACTGGGGTGACTAAAGCTTGTATCTCAAATTTTGGTGAAAATCACTAATCACTTTATTGATTAATCGTAAGATTAATCACTCAAGTGACATCCTCTTAAACTCCAAGTTGTCTCAATACCCCTAAGAATAAAGCCACTATGGCATGTGAAAGGAAAGGTGATCCCAATGGTTGCACTGCTCTGGCTGCCATGTCTTTTCACTCTCCTGATCATTTGACATATTGTGAGATACGAGGTTCTGTCGCCACAACAGTGATATGACAAAGTCCAGATTTAACTCCAAACTTGCCCCAGAAAATCGAGTGTCCTCAACTCTCTTCTTTTAAATTTCCTCCATGATGAAGCCCATCTTGGTCACTGTTTGATATGAAAATAACCTTGCATGCCTCACCCTGATGTTCATTATGACTGTGCATACATCTATGAATTTTAGGTTAGTTTAGTTTATGTACAATAAGTCACATCACTATCATAGATTCTCTGCCACAAAAAAACTTTGTTCATTCAAGTTTGACCCCTGGAGCTGCAGAACACAGTCCCTGTTTCTGATGTTGGATAGAACATCAGGAAGATAGTCGTACACATACATCTCACTAGGCACCGGGCAAGCTTGCTTTCTCTTAGTATCACAACATAAAGACACATTCAATTCTTCAAGGAGATTTCGGCACACCTGGGGAGACTTTGGCAACTCCCCTTTAGTGAATTCCTTCTTAGACATCACAGCATCGCCATTAAGGATTCCACTTCATGGCGTCCAGCATGCTAGAAAGGCTCAAAGTAGGAGCAGGTGATGGCGGAGGTTTTAAAAGGGAGTCTTTATAAATAGATGCATTCTCCAAGAAGAAAAAAATAATTGCAACGGAGGAGGGTAAGCATTGCACTGGCATCAGGCAGAAACAGTGGCGCTGTCATACCGCTATGTGTTGCAATTTAGTGGTCATCTACGGCTCTGGACGATTAATGCTGACCATTTGTGGTGGTCTCCTGTAGAGAAACCCTGCTGACCACAGCCCTCTTCTTTTTCCTGTGCATTCTAATTTCACACACGCAAAGACAGACCACAGTCTGTCTCTCTCTCATGAGAGACGTGATATCCTAATATGAGTCATAAACAAGAACTAGGACATTAAACTTTTGATATAAAGCTACCCGGATACGATCATATTACCATCACAGATTTTGATCTCCAACTGTAGAAAACAGTGAGTATCTCTGACCTAAGCCAGCTGGAGCTATTCATACTGGGTTAAACCTATAAAAGAAGTTATGCGACACAATAGTATTATATCATGTCTACGTCTCTGCATAGATACATAAAAAGAAAAAAAATACTGGCATACAAAGAGTGCTAATTTGAATGTCACATGAAGTAGAAGCTTGTTCTTTATCTTTAAAAGTCTACAACAGTCACAACTTTTTCGAACATGCAAAAATTCAAATAGATTGGACTTTACAATTCCTAGTTACACGAACTCTGCCTGGCATTGGTGGTGTTAGTCAAGTGGTTGAAGGCGAGATATAAAACTACTCAAACATAAGTGCCATCCTACCGAAAAGACAGGAATAAGCATCCATAAATACAAGTACCAGTTTTTAAACAATGTCCCAAATATCAGAAACACGTCACGGCCGAGAATATATGTGCTCTCATATCTGATTTATCTCAGTTGTCTCTTTCAAACATCAGACCATTAGACAACTTCCTTCATCATGCACAAAACAGGCAAGCAGCCAGCACTGTATGACTAGAAGATCAGTCCTCTCTCTACGGAATAATCATCGGCTGACCCGTCATTCACCAAGAATGGCCATCATCAAGATCCATTCTGGGTAGAGGGAAGGCCGTCGGATGATTTACTCCAGAGATAAAGGTGTCTAGTTCCATCGATCAATACTTCTTGCGATAAATGCAATCTGTCTCTGTGTCTCAGACATAAGATCTCACAAACTCTTCATTGCCTTCGCTTTTCATGACTTTTCCTTCCTGCTTAAAAAAAAAAAATTAAGAGTCCATCCGTCTTCCTACATCAGTTCTCTTGCCACAGACAGCATTAGATGATTTGTATGTATGATGTCGGAACGTAGCCCTCCTTGTCGTCTCGTCGCACTCGAGTCCAGCCGTCACCACTGTCCATCTCGACAACGTCCATTTCCTCCCCGCCTGCCACAGATAATAGGTTGTCGTCTTCGGCTGTGGGATTGGATGGTACAAGAGAGTAAGTTGGGGTATAGTGAGGAAGCATTCTAACAAGCATCTAGAAACTGGTACGTACACTTGGTGCAATCATTCAATTAGCTGTAAGAAAAAAAAAATGAAAATATAACTTTCTGTAAATCTCCAAGTAAATCTGCATATGTGTAAAAAAAACAAAAAACAAAGGAGACTGAAGTGCATACAGTGTGTATTGTACCAAATAACCCATATAAAATGAAAGAAAGATATTATTAAGAGGGGTGAAGAAGTCAGGTGCGAGTTTCTTCACTTTGTCTCCCTCTACAAATTAAATTTGTTAAGATCGCAACTGGTGATCTGTAAAGAAACAAACATGTCGGAAAAAAGGAACCAATGGGACTCGAACCTGTCATCTACTGCTTTCCGGGCAGCGACACTACCACCAGGCTGTCCCCGGTTGCCGGCAGTGACACAATGAACACGGTTCATTGTAATGGTTCCTTTTTCCTGACAGATCAGCAGTTGTGATCTTAACAAATTTAATTTGTAGAGGGAGACAAAGTGAAGAAACTCGCACCTGAACCCATATCGTCGCCGGAGTGACAAGACCTTGTATCTGACATTTTGGTGAAAATGACTTTTTTGGATTAATGGTCAAATAATGGGTTAAGTGATGTCCTGTCAAAATCCCAACTGTCTTACCCCAAAAATAAAGCCACCACAGCATGTCAAAGGAAAGGCTTTCCCATTCGCTATAGTGCTTTGGGCGGCATGTTTTTTGGCTCTCCTGAACATTTGACATTTTGTAGGTACGAGGTCTTGTCGCCCCAGCGATGATATATAACTTTGACAAAATGCCAGGATAAGTAACAAGGTAGCAAAGACAAGCAGTGACATTCATATTACCCTCAAATGCAATGTGACATTACATACCAGGGGAGGAAAAATATATAAATACATAACAATGAATCATACATTACTTCAATACCATGCTGCACATTTGGGAGCAAAAAATCAGCATGTACCACTGAGAGAACAAGATTTGCATAAGCCTTGAAAAGTGCATGAATTTCTGTTGCAGAGAGAGTTTTACTTTGTGTGTGTGTTTTCTTTCTTTTAATAAAAAAGCTCTTGAAGAAATGTTCTTGAATTTGAACTCTTTAAAATTTGCACAAAGGTTGATGAAGAGGGCGGTGAGTTGGCTCAGTCGGTAGCGCGTCTGCCTCACGATCACGTGACCCGGGTTCGGACCCGAGTCTGGACTGAGCAAATGTTGTGTGTAAGCATGCCGTCCCCTCTAGCAAGAGGCAAAACACTCTGTCCCTCGGATAGGACATAAAATGGAGGTCCCGTGTATGAGAGAGTAACAACTCATGCACGTAAAAAATCCTGCTTCATTCATTCATCGCAAAGAGCAGGGTGTTTGACCCGGTGAAGTGGTCCCACTTCACATCCAACTGGACCCCATGGAAGACCAGCTAGTGCAGCTGAATATGGGCTATCCAGCCATCTTCTCAGATGGAAAATAAATAAACAAACAAACAAACAAACAAAGATGGACTTACACTGGAAGTCGTAGAGGACACTACATTTGCAGATCGGCTCCTCCTGTTCGTCAAAGCTATTCTGGCCTCCCCAACCGGGACTAGGAGACAGAACAAAGTGGGAAGGAAGAGAAAAACCATTAGCATTGACTCAAGGAAAGACAATGTTTTGATTACGTACACACATCTCCCAAAGACTTGAATACAAGCACAATGTTTCAGAGGTTAGTGCATCAAAAAGGCTGTTGGAAGGGAAAGTTTGGTGTCTTCAATCACACATTCTCAGAGACTCCAACCCCAAGCACCTTCTGATCTGGAGATTCTCCCGCCTGAAACCCCTAGCAAACGGGAGACTTCAACTTGATGTGCACGAAGTGCGAATTTCCTTGCGGCCTGGGTCCAGGGTCCGCTTAAGGGCCCTGGAAGCTCTAGGGTTCTAGATGCTCTCTCATGCTATCTAAGGCTTATTTTTCAACATACGGTGGTAATAAGTCAGAAAGAATTTCAAGCGGGAGAACGGGAGATTTTGCAAAAATGGGGTCTCGGCGGGAAATCTCCCATCGAAAGAGGGAGAGTTGGAGTCTCTGCATTCTCACTTGGCATATGTTTCAGGCATTAATGAGACTCCAACTCTCTTTCTTTGAGGACATTTTCACAAAATCTACCACTTCAGTTTGAATTTCTCCAGCCAGCTTTTGGTGTGTGTTTTCCTTTTTATAATTCAGCTTGTTCCCACCCAACTTAGTTTTGTCATATATGTGTTCATGAATAAGGCTAAGATAGCACCAGAAAGTATCTATAACCCTCGAGCTTTCTGGGCTTTTTACTGGATTATGGCTTCACAGGGCTGTAGCACTTTGCATTCTTAAATGCCCTATGTAACATTGGGAGCAGTGAATTAAAAAAAAAAATGTTTAATTATCACATTTGGTGACAGTTCATTTTAGAAACAGTTTTTAGTAAAACTACAGTATGTCCCACAAAAAATTACAATCGGATTTTCGCAATGATAACTTCCAATATGATTAAAGTGCCTGAATGCTATTCCATGGTCTATAAGTATAACGTCTTACCCATATTTTGCAGAAAACCCCATTCAATTTGGTTATGTGGTCACAGAGAAATGTGAATCGTTGTAAAGCATGTCATGGGTCTGATTCTTCCAATTTTAGCACTTGGATGCTCTTGGAACTGCATAAAGTGTGAACACAATGGACAGAACTTGGAGGGAAGGTATTCCTGACATGCTCTACAAAATTCCTCATTTCTCTTTGACCACTGAAGCAAATCGGATGGGGTTTTCTGTAAGATGTGGGTAATAAGTTAGTTTCATACCCTGAAATCGTATTGGGATTGATTCACTATTTTTGAAATTATCATTGCGGAGGGTCCCGTTGTAAGATTTTTTTTTTGACATACGGTATTGTTCACATCTTGTATGTATATCTAACAATATTTAACATTGATTATAATGTTAATTCTTCATGCTCATTTTTCCACTAATTGATTATACTGATTAACATTTTCATGTTGATTTTTTTCTCGAATTCCTAACTCGCATTTCAGAACTATTTTACAGCACTACAGCTGTTTTTTGTGTGTTTCTTTTTAAATCTGCAAATGTTAGCAAGGGGCTTTAATATGATTGCGCACATCACTTGAGTTTCCCCATTTACCAGGGGGTCGAGGCAGCAGAGTCTCTAACTTAAGAGTCTATGTGTTTTGTGGGTTGAAGTCTGTTGGTGTATAATACAGAAAGTACAGGATATGAACTCATTGCAATAATTCAGAGGTATACTGACATATGACAGAAAAGGAAACATATGGTAGAATTTTATCAATATCTCATCTACAATTTGACTGCACCAGCTCCCATCAACAATGTTGCAAGCATCCTAAACCCTTTGAAGACAGGCTGATTTTGATACAACATGCATTTCCCATTACAGCTAAATACAGGTCTATTTGACCTTTGACCCCCACATTTTTTCCCCTACTCCCCAAGTCTTTACCTGAGGGGTTCCCCTGCATTCTGGCCGTCATGTTCCGTCATCGTCAGCGGCGTTTCGGCCCCACTGGGGGGCAACCTCTCCGACTCGGCCTCCCGTGCCTCTTGCGTCTTGAATGGTGGCTGCGGTGTGCTGTGGGGTGTGCTGTGGGGCGTGTTCTGCGGTGTGCCCTGTGGGGTGGGGGCTTTGCCTTCAGCGTGCGCTAGGTAGTTCTGTGGCACACAGAAAGGCATTATCAAATGAGCACACATCAAAATGTCATGAACAAATCAGATGTTAGTCATGTATGGCTGTTAAGACAGCTCCATGGAGCTTCTGTTGCTTTTGCTACCTTTTACTGCCTACAATGAAGCAATCCACACACTATACAAAAAATCAACCATGACAACTTTATGGATCTTTGTATCGCATCCTACATTCATATCATATTTTACTGAAAATATACTAAATCTATCAGATTGTAACTAAAATGCAAAACGTTTAAAAGACAATAAACTGAACATCTCCCTATTCTAAAAATGACTTTGTAAATACCCTCGCATGGCTACTTTCTTCTCTTACAATATTGCAAAATATAACTATTCTTTCTTGATAAGAAGAAATGACATTGATTTTTAGACATTCCCACTACTTGGGATTTCTTGTCTAACACACATCTGTCTCTTCCTAAAGATCATTTTTAGGGCTAAATTGCCTAGTTTGGCAGTTTTCTTTTGGAGTTCATTAGACAAAATCTTAAAACAATTTACAATCATTCTTAAAATTGTCTGAAGTCTGTCGAGATGTAAAATGCAAAGAGATACAAGACACCAAATTTGTCAAAACAATCAGAACAAGTTGCACATTGAAGACACTGCAAGAGCTGAAAGCCAACTTTACAATGAACAAAAACATTGAACAAAGACATTGAACAAAGAAATCTTGTGCGATGTACCTCAAAGGCATTGAGGTAAAAAAAGGATCAAACATACAAAAAAAATGGAAAAAAAAGTGGACCAAACATAAACAAAAATCCATGCACACATAACATTTGCAGACATATGTTGTGCAAAGTTATATTGCAATTGGGTATAGATATTTTTCTCCTTTTGCAAGTTATTTGCTCAGATAGTGGCAGAAAATATGAAATACAGAAGAACTTAATGGAGTCATGCATTTTACTTGAAATGGATGTTGTATATGTGTTTTTATCAATTTAAAGACTGTTGTGTTCTAATGTAGATACAGACTGCAGGAAAAAGGTTCATGCTACTTAGGCTTAACTGTCATGCACCCATATCACCCATTTGATAGGTATATATAAGAAATAAAGAGCTGATTTTTTTTTTTTTTTACTGTAGCTTATATATATGCATCCTAGTCCCTCAAAATAAAAAAATAAAAAAACAGAAAAGAAACAAATCATTAGAATATCAGGATAAGCCTTTCACACCAAATTAATGTTTTTATACTTTTACAAAAATATTATATGCATCGAAAATATACAAATATATATCAGAATATGTCATTTCATGATTTACTAGCATCAAGGGACAGTTTAAATATCAATGTAACAAACAAACAAGAGGCTTTCTGCATATGAAAGAAACTTTTAATTTTTTAAAGCAAATCAAGGGGACAAAACAAAGTCTTGAAATAGAAATTAATGCAATGGAAAAATAATGATCGCTGTATTTTGCATAATGATTAAAGCAGCTGCTATGCTCAACACTAGACTGATGGTATTATTGTACAATTATTATGATAACATCTTTAACCTAAACACCACTACGACTTGGGAGAACAGCTCCTAAATCAAACTTAAGCAGCAATCAAAATACTAGTATGTGCTTATAAAAAATATCATAAAAATTCCTCTCATAGATTACATTTTTGAAACTCTGCACCTCAGCTTTATTGTGTCTACATCGGTACCTATCACACAGCTGCAATATGAATAACAGATTACTTCTCGGTGACAACTCTCCATTCAACTACTTAATTTTTAAATCTGAATGGGGTGATGTCCCACCAAGCTGCAGTTACACAACACTCATTCTCCCCCCTTCCCACCATCCCTCCCCCTCCCCCTCCCCCGATCCCTGCCTCTGTATCAGACCTCAGGCTGCGTCAACGTACGCCATGCAAGTGCTCGTCCCTACAGGTATCAAAGTATCCTCTACTTCTACTACTACCACTACCAGGGAGGTGAAAAGAGACTCTTTCTACCTCCCTGCGACTACTTCTACTACTACTACAATCTAATTTCTCCTCCTTGCTCTCAGCGTGCAGGCAGTCTTAGCGCGGTTACAGAAAAACCTTGATCTCAGCAAGTACACTTTGCCGATGGCCTGGCTCCTCTTTTTCATTCTCTTCACTCTGCTCCTCCTGTCCGCATCCCTGCATCACACAACACACATTGAATGGGTCAAGCGCATCATAGACTGAGGTGATAGCAGCGGGGGCAGGTGATGCATTCCTGTTGCCGGGCGGGGCATGCTGTGTGCACTCAAAGCTCAAAATGCAAAGACAGAGCATAACAACAACAACAAAAATTGCTGTGCATCACAACCTCTGTCTCTCTCTCTCTCTCTCTCTCCCTTTTATTCTCAAACTTGCTCCATCTATTCATTTCACTGTGCTCTTTAAAGGCAGACAAAAAAAAAAAAAAATCATGCTATGTTAGTTCTTGGTGCATACTAAAGCAAAGCTGTGCAAGAGAGGATCCCACTTTTACTTTGAGAAACCAACAAATCAATGAACATGCTCTCTTTCCCTAATAACATAAATAAGAATAATAAAAAAAGAATTCCATCACTTATTTAAGCTCGATTTAACTATGATGATCACATCACATATAAAGAGTTCTGACAGTTTTAAATTTGATGATGCGTCAATGTGTTAAGGCCTAATGAATCTAATGCAAGAGTTTTGATGTCCATCAATATAGTATTCATTTTGATTTAGATTAAGTATAGTGGTCAGGTTTACTAGAAATAACTAAAATGGGATTTCTTTCTACAGAGACAACATCTTCATATCATTTTTGGCCAAAAATTGAGATTATTTACATTCTGCATGTCTGCTCATGAAGTATATGTCTTACTATACTTAAAATCCACATTTTATCTCTGAATTACTCTTTACGAACAATGACATTGAAAAAGTGCTAAATCTCTTTAGATCTTTCTTACAAGTCTGTCCGTGATGCCCTTTGCAGCTTATCACACCGCCGTCTCCCCGAATCAAGCTTTCACAACCAACCAGCTACACACCGCATGATTTTACATCTTGAATGAGAGAAACTGCCTAATTGTCAAAGTTAAGAAGATTTTTTAATTTAAGAAGACTGAAAACACCACGAGCACAAGAGCATCACTCTTATTTGCCACATCGTTCTTTAATCTGGTACTGAATGATCTACGTCCTTAGAAAATGGATAGTGTTCCCTTGCTGGCATCAATATCTGGCAGAAAAGAAATCTCAACAAAGGATGCATATCAAATATTGCATATCAAATATATAACACTGGTACTATTTTCATGCTAGTGTTTATACAGTTCACTCTCACTTTAACGAACTCCTATGGGCCAGCAGTTTTACTTCTTTTGTCAAATCGACATTTGTTATATCTGAACAATGAAGTATATAAAGACACAGATTATGCTTTTGGGACCTGAATTTTTACTTCATTGTATGGAGGGCTTTGTTATAACCATTTTCGTTACAATGGGAATGCCCTGTATCTCATTCACAATAACATCACATTCCCTCTTGACAAACACATCATTCTATCTTTTTATTTTTTTAAAGAAATGACAGGTGGCAGAACACTGAATCACTTAGGTATAAAATGATGTTGAGAAGGAGAGACTGACATTCGGGGAAAAAGCAAATGCGAGAGATATTGAAGATGAGAGAATGAAAAAGAAAGGAAAGTATCATCCAGTAGCTTCATAGGATGACTAATAAGAAGTACTGTATTACCATATGAAATACAAGACACAGGAAAAACAAAGAGAGAGGGAGAGAGGGAGGGAGAACTGTAAGGAGGAAATAAAATTGCTGTCAAATAGTTTTCAATTTACAGACACAATGTACATGCATACAAGTAAACTTGACAAATGCAAGGATCCCACAATACGTCGACAGCGACATCAAGTCAGAGAAAGAAAAGGAGACACAGATAGATAGACATATAGATAGATAGATAGATAAACAGATAGATAGATAGATAGATAGATAGACAGATAAATAGACAGACAGATAGATAGATAGATAGATAGACAGATAGATAGATAGATGGAAAAATAGATAGACAGATAGATAAACAGATAGAAAGATAGACAGATAGATAGATAGATAGACAGACAGATAGATAGATAGATAGACAGATAGATAGATAGATGGATAGATAGATAGACAGATAGATAGACAGATAGAAAGATAGATAGACAGATAGATAGACAGACAGATAAATGGACAGATAGATAGAGACATATAGTATAGATAAAGAGACAGACAGACAGACAGACAGACAGAGGGAGAGAGAAATGAGAAGGGGGTGAATGACAAGGAGTGTCCAAATATTTGTTAAGCATTTGATTTTAAGATCTACTTGCAGTCTTTTCTCTGCTTATTGCAAAAATTAATTCAAACTAAAATGCCCTTTAGAGATTGCAACCATATTTGATAGATGCTAGTCCTAACTAATTTCTGCAACTCTCTTAGATGTAAAAAACATTACATCCATACTACAGCAGCTGCCAAATGCAGTTTTTTTTCTCTCGCAAATTTTGAGTGCACAGGAAAACTTTGCAGTTATTAGATTAGGCAATTGTGACAGAAACTGGTTACTCTTTGTTGAACATTGCTGATGCGACAACACAGATACAGTTATGTGGGACCAAGACAACCCATTTTAAGTTTGTGAAAATTACACCTGTATCTAAAACCAAAGTTTCAGTGTAATCAAAGTTACACAATACAATTATCAGCAGTCTTTACAGGCTTTTAACATCAATGAAAACATTCTTGCTTCACTGATCAATACAAACAATTCAAATATTGCATCTCAAAGTCAATATGGTGCATGTTTCTTGCAACAACAACAACAACAACAACAATAACAAAAAAGACAAGGAAAAAACAAAAAGACAAGGAAAAAAAATAAAAAGAGAGACCAGCTTAATGTCCCTGAATGCAATGGACTACCACCTTTTTTACACAGACCAAACACTTTCAATACCTCCTAGGCATGCACACCACTACTGATATCAAAACACACCATTCATTTCACTCTGTATCAAGCAATCACGGATGCATTTGGCATAGCACTATGTCACTTTTTTGTTTTGTTTTCTTCTACACAAATTGGCAATGCAGTCAGCAGCCACGAGTTTTGACTACGAGGTGAGTTTGTTAGTTTCAGCAGAAGTTGAGCTGTTCTTTTCGACAAGCAATTTGCCCTTGAACGAGAGGCCTATCACATAACTATGGCACACATTGCTCACTGAAAAAACAGAACTTTTATGCAAAGTCATGTTATCATTAATCTGTATCTTATGCCTCTATTCCATTGTACATCTACATAATTACCATTTTACATATCTAAATAATTATTAATATATTCATATTCACAATACAAGCTATAATCTTATTTAATTTTCATTTTCCCACATCATTCCGTTGTGTCAAGAGCGGATGAAATAATTTCTACCAGATTCCAAGTTCATTCTTCTGAATGTACAAACTTTACAATCACCTTTGGCCATGGATTTATAAAAATCCTGAAATTTCTCCTCACTTTATTAAGCTCTAAAAAAATCTTTGGTGACAGGCAAGCAATAATTAGTAGTCCAAAACCTATACAGTGGCTCCAAGAGAGGCAAATATCAAAGTGCATTCATGCTCATGCACAAAACCACAAATAAAATAAAGAAAGCTAATCAATTATTTCTGAATTCAGAGGATCTCTTGTCTTGTCTTGTCATACAATGTCTCTGAGAGTAATTAATTTCTTTTGGATGGACTTGTGTGTGAAGAATACAAAGGTATTGTTTACCATTGGGATCAGTGATTTAAAAAATGTTCGAGCTATCACATTTGATACAATCTGTATGTTACTTGTATCACAAAACATCCTACCATATAAAAAAAAGTGCAATAAAGCCTAAAATATAAGGAGATATCACCGTTTTTCTCACTGAACCATAACTGTAGATGGTTTATTTTAGAAACAATTTTATTACAACTACTGTTCACAATTTGTATATTTAACAATACTTAAATGTTTATTCTACTGATCAACATTTTCACATTCGTTGTTTCTATCCCTAACTAACATTTTAGAACTATTTTGAAGCACTAAAGCTGGATTTTTGTTTTATCTTTAAATGGTAAATAATGCCTTCAAATAATAAAAATCATGTTATTTATTGTTTTTCCCTTCGTTCACCTTCAACTTTGAATGCATACATGCGGTGTTGGTAGCATTATAGCTCGACAATTACAAAACAGTGATGACAAGTGTCATCAAGTAACCACTGAGGCTTGCATGACATAATACACCATGTGAGAAGTTTACCTTACATTCAGCACACAGTTTACTTCAAACAGAACAAACAAAATCATACTAGGGTACTTTTCAAAAAAAGATATTTTCATATATACATATATATAGATATAAATCATGCTAAGCAGCAATGCACGGTCATGCTGTTAACGAAAAATGGGAGGAAAAAAAAAAACAGAACCAGGCATTTTGATTATCTAAAAAAGAAATAAATCTTCTTTTAATAAAAAAAAAGGAAAGAAATAAAAAGGAGGAATGCTGCTCACAGAAACACAAAATGCAAGAAGTAGAGTAATGTGGACAGTACTTACACTCGGGAGTGAATTGTTTTTGTATGGCGAATGGCCAGTGTACTTCTAAAGTCAGATATGATGGGTGAAGAAGTGTCTTAGAAGTGGTGTTCTCTCCCGCCGAATAAACATAACGAAAAATCGTCAGAGACTTGCACGGGAATTTTGTTAAATATTTGAGCAAGGACAGCAAAATAAATCAAAAGGAGTTTAATATATGGTGGAAAAGCACATTGGGCTTTTCAAAGATAAATATATATTTTAAAGTAGATAATCAACTCAAATTTTTGTTTTACTTTAAGTGTGAGCTGGACTATATTATAAAGCTCACGCTGTTCTATTGTTTTTCTCTCATTTTTCTTTGAGAGAGAGTAAAAGGTGCAGAGTGTAGTATCTTGAGCTGATATATAAGTATAATTTAAGAGAGGTAAATATTCCCTTACCGCTTTCTGCAGAGCAGAATACCATATCAGAAAAAAGATGAAAACAAACAGTTTAGGCATTGAGGTTAAAGATTATTCTATCTAAGTGCTGACTGAAAACAACTTGCTGAACAACAAGAATCACAATTTTTCACCTATTTATCAACTTTTTAATTCCTTCTTGTTAAGATCATAAGAAGGAAATGGCAAAGAGTATGATGGTTACAACAAACATGTACAAAGTGGCTGAATACTGCACCTATCATTTTATGAGTACAGTTTATTCATAATAAATCAGAAATGTATCACACACTGTCTGTGTGAAAATCCACTCCATACTCGACACATTTCCAATAATTCAAATGACACTCTAGTATCTTGTGCAAGTCATATCAATTCAGGCATGAGGATAATTTCTATGGCAATTCTCACCAATCTTCTAATAAAGCTTTCACTGTTTTTTCTTTCATATTTGTGACTACCATAGACATATGGCATGCATACAACAAGGTAAGCTTGTCACACACAAATACCATCATCCAAAACTGAGTGCAATTCTAAAAAAAACACACAAAAAAACCCCTCTTTTCTTTTTGTCCACAAACAGCAAATCCACTTTTTGTCCACAAATAGCAAATAGCAATGTCTGTGCCCTTTGAAACAGCAAAGATACATTTGCAAATGCAAAGCAAGACATACTTTTCCTATGTACAGTTGCCTTCCTCCAATAATCTCTCTATCCCATTTTAGAAATGAAGCAAACATATTAATCAACTCATATTCTGTGGATAACTGCCCAGATGCTAAAACATAGAAATCTCTGTGTAAGGGTCATGCCATTCCATGCTTTTCTACCCCAAACCAGAATGAATTTTGGAAATGAAAACAATCCCGGGTAACAAATGAAAAGCAGGCACGTAGGAAGAATGCATCACAATCTCAAGCGGTCAGTATGCCAGTATACTAGCCTTGCTGTTAATGTTTCTAGTCAGCGTAAAATCAAATTTAAGCAGAGGCAGTATCAATCAGCGGTCATGCCATTTCATTGTTAGCTCCTGCGCATTTTTTGAAAAAGAAATCATTATCTATTAGTCCTGAACACGCACATCATTTGTGTGCACACATGTGACCTGCATTATGGGGCACTTTCCTACAAATGGCAAGTAGAAATCTTAATGATAGTTCTAGCATACTCGAGTAAACTTTGTTCATACTTCTATGCAATCTTGCCATAAGGACACAATTTAGCACTAGTGGTCATAACCCCTTGGATGCACTATATGGGTCAATATCATCTCTGAATTCTACTCTACCATTACTACTTTATAACAATAAGGCAACTAGCATAAGCAAGCATATACAATGTGAGAGAGTTTGCATGTGTCTCATTTTAAGTGGTACTATTGAGAAAAATAAGATTCATGCTGACTTCATGTACAGCTATTAGCCAGTCATCATCTCCTATTATAACCCAACACCTATCGGTACAAATGTCAACCCTGTCTTGTTACAAAGTACAGTCCAAAAACCAAAGCAAAATAAATGTCTTATGAGGGCTGTAAAGTACTGCTAGGACTCACAAATGTGATCTTTCAAACTACATCACCTTCTGATAAATCTTTTATGTTCTTCAACCATTAAAAGGAGTCCCCTGCAAACTTGAAGGAGTGGGACATATTACCTTGATATAAAAAAGAATACAATACACACTGGTTGTTGGTAGGGTACATTTCCCCACCCCTCTCCTATACCAAGGGGTGTAAAGTTAGCCTTAATTCAGGTGAAGGAGTGCAAGACAGTGCTTCATTCCTGCAAACTTCAGAAGTGATAAAGCCACTTCTGTTAAGTACTATGTGTCTCTCTACATCTATGATATCATCTTTAAGCCTCAGTTTCATACTTGACTTATGCACTAATTTGTTTATTTGTAAACTATCTACATATCTACCTATTCATTGTATGTGTGGAAGATCAGACAGGTGCACAAAAGCAAAAGCAAAATGGTTTGCACAAGAATGTGAGGCATAACACTGCTAACACTAATAACTGGTACTACAGTGTATCTTCATTTCACCATTACTAAGGTCTGGAAAGCTGAAGGACAATTTTCATGACTTACAGGACCATTTATCCCTCTTATCTGCCAACCAAGGAGAGTATCAACATTAATGTCATGAATACTGCCCTCTTGAGTTGGTTGATATCGTTTGTGATGGTAGAAACCTTGAGGCATGCAATCTAATTATCTCTTCCTACTGATGACACATGGACACTCCTACACTGCACAGCCCCTACTACACCACAATAGTCCCTTCCATAACCATTCATGTGATGGTCCTGAATTTGAAAGCATGATGGGATTCTAGATCAAAATTAGGCTCTCTTTAACTTGAAACTCTTTTGACTGGAGAATTTGATATAACTTTGTAAATCCACTTCATTGACTTCACAATGGAAAACAAAGAAGCAAATTCCACATGTCTCATTGCTATTCATTAATCCAGAAGTGAGCTTTCACAACATATCACATAACCCACTTGACTATCACAGTAAACGAAAGAAGAAAAAAAAAACCCCACCAAATCAAAAGGAAAACCTTGCCCCATCTACATTTTCCCACGATACAAGATGCACATGAAGTTCTCAAGACTACTTCAACTGTCAGTCCTTCCACTTGCAAAAAGGAGGACATCTTTAAACTCTATGGAACAAGCATTGTTATTAGGGTGACTGTATTTTCACTTTCAACCAATGTCTGTACTGTACACTGTCTATCAGTATGTGTTAAGCATGAGTCTACTTTCAAGATCTAATTTAGACACATCATGTGAAGTATCTTTTGACATCACATGCACACAAACCATAAGACATGGTTTCTATTCCTATCACAATACAAAGCACAAAGAAAAAAAAAAAGATTGACATGCTATTCAAGACTCCTCACAGTGTGGTGGGAGAGGAATCTACTAATTTCTGACTGATTTCTGACTGATTTCCTAACCTTTCTGACTGAAAAAACATGGATGATTTGGCTCAAAAGAAGGAAAGACAGAGCAGTTCCCATAGCAATATGTAGTAAAATTATCCAGAAAAAATAGGGACTCCTATTGAAACGAGAGCTGGTGATGATCAAAATTCAGATTCTTTCCTCCAATTTCAGAATGGTTGGGAGGTCTGAATTCAACAAAACATTTTAAGCATTTTTTTTTATAGGAACAAATAGCAAATTTGTGGGACAATATTCATGGACACCTGTCATGAAAATTTAAAAACCATTTCTCTTTGTCTATCATTGATATAAAATTCATATCAACTTTCCACTTTCTCTTCCTTCTTTAACCCTAAAAAGACTGGGCTATTTTGGTAGCTCGAAAGACTGGGGGGGGGGCCTAAAGGGCCCCCCCTTAAGATCTCGGCCGTGGATCGCGCGATCGCCGCGGAAATTTGCACAATGGTAGTGTGCGATGTAATCTACAAGATCGTATATTCAAATTTTCCAAAATAGTCTTCTTTTATTTTATTTTGATTGATTATGCTAATCTATGCGAGAAATCAGACTTTTTTATCTAAATCAGTAAATAAAGCTCCAAAAGTGCTCATTTTTGGTCTAGATATTCTTTGTAGCATTCTTAGCAAATGTACTTGAAAAAAAATTCGGTACCAAAATTAATTTCTTATTTATTTTATTGTTTTATGAATTTCTTATGTATTTCTTTGTTTTTTCGACCTTTTGTTTTTGTTGTTTTTTTTTCAGCAAAATTTGTGGCAGACCCTTTTTGAAGCATAATACTACTAAAACAAATTGATTTTAGCCATTGAGAGTAAAAATAAGCATATTTATATGAACCATGTGATAAAACTTGATTTGTATTGACTTTGTACACAAAATCACATTTTTGAGCCATTTTCGGTCTCACGTGCATGTACAAAAAGTTATGTAACTTCAGAACCATACCCCCGGGCGTCACAAATTTGGTGTCAAAATGTGCGGGAAACTCGAAAGAAAAAAGTCATAGAGCATCGCGGCGAGAGCATTGCGTGTTGCTGAGTAATCGCGCGAAATGTCGAGGGGGGGGGGCCTTTTAGGCCCCCCCCAGTCTTTTTAGGGTTAACACAATCTACCCACGACTACCCCCTCTGTGTCGTTAATGACAACAGATCTTTGTATGTGCCATGCTTTTTTTTGGCCAATCTTATTTTCTTATATTCTTATAATCTTAGATTCATCAAGCTTTTTACATAGGGGATTTACGGGTGATTGATGTGGGGAGAAAATAAAGGGAAACACAAAAAACAAACTCAGCATGCATACACAACACAATGTTTTCTTCAGACAATCTAGGGTCAACCAAATGGCTAACATGCTTAGAAAATCTCTTAAAACACACTCAAGTCCAGTAGAGACCTTTTTCTCTTCTAAAATAGTACAAGTTAATGTTTACTTGTACTATCTTTTTCTGGTTTTCGTTAGTAAGGCAGAACATTCAAGCACAGATTTATTTTGTTGGTAAAAAATTCAATTTGAACTCCCTTCTTTCCCAGTCAAATAATCAAAACACACAAAATATTTTTAGATTTCCCAATTACAAGTTTTCGTCTTTAATGCAACACTCCAGCACTGTTAAATATGGCAATGATGTATTGAACAAAACCAGACAATGAAAAAGTGTAATGAAAGTATCACTACAATCTAACTAACAAAAAAAGGATATGTTAGCTAATATTTCAATATGTTATTACAAAAAGGGCATTTATTAAAAAACAAAACAATAAATGAAATACGGTAGTAAGTTCCTCTCATGAAAATACTGTGAAATTTGAAACATCATGTTAAGAGAGGGATTATTAAAGAAATGTCACAGTGTTATATTTGACATTACTACTCTTCTTCATTTATTTATTCATTTGTTTTCTTTTTTTTTCTAATTAAAGCTGAGTATTCAATGGCTGGTGTGAGAATTAACAATTCAGTGATGTGCATATCATTGCATGAACTAGAGCAAATGGGTGTGTGCAAACGCTATAATCTTTGATATCAGCCAAATCTAAATCATAATCTCTATCTGTATCAGAGGGGTGAAATTTCATCTTTATGTTATCATTAAGTTGCCTACATTTAGCAAATTTATCATCCTTGAGCTCCAAGACACTCAGAATCAAGCAAATCTCTTCTGTGTGTGTGTGTGTGTGTGTATTTTTTTCTTTTAAGCTTGACAGTAATGATATGAAGAAGGGGAACAAGACTTAAGATTATGCAATAATTGAACAAATGCTGGAGTACATAATCTGAACTGAGCAAAAAAGGATGTCACTACTCTTTTTTTTTTACAACCTTAATTGCAATCTCACTTAAAACAGACAATGTGAAATTTTTATACCTAGTACTTTGCTGCCATTTTATCTATTGTACCATGGTTTCCTCCCTAGACTATCTTGCGGCTAAGACCTTTTACCTCTATTCCCATCTTATTATTACACCCTTACACCTTTCTGAGACCAAATTAATATGAAGAAATTATAATAATGTGGTATCATTTTCCCAGGGTACCCTCATCAGTGCAAGCTCCATTCTTATGAGGGCCTTGCTATCATTAGTTTTACCCTTTCATGGCTGGATACCATCCTTTTGCACCGGTGCCATAGGGTACAGGGTAAAACACCTTGCATAAGGATGTATGCACCAGGCTGAGATTTGAACCTAGGACATAATCTTTAAGCATCCAAGGCCAGCACCTCTGTGCCATGAAGCTCCTACGCTTCTAGATGATAGTCAAACCTAGGTATAAACCTTACACACACTCCTTCACCCACATGTCAATGTATGATACATTACATGGAATGAAAACTAGATTGCATTATGGTGATTAGAAATGACTGTTTACTAGTAATAGCATTGGAACACACCGAGCCATGCATACGTGTATTAGAGGCAGACACAAACTGTACAAACATTGCAGAGGCAAACGAAACACGACAAAGCGTTTCCACAAATGTGATTCTAGCACAAATAGAATACCATGTACAATGTAGCTCAAGTAAATACATGTAGAGAAGCTTAGAATGTAACGGATGCACACAGAGTGAAATTATCCAAAGTTTGGGTGAAAATTTCAGATGTCTGGGTGAATTAATCTACAGTCTTTAGAAGATTGTTAAATGTCTTGGTAAATTCCAAATTCATTAGTGAAAATTAAGGTGCAAATGAGCAGTTGGGGTATATACATTTTACTTTGTAATTGCCAAAGCTACAGCAAACTGCCCATAGGAAACTTTATCCAACTTGTTTACCTCTGCGTACCTTACACTGTTAATCGAGAAACCTTGTAAAGGTCTTTAGGTATGAAAAGCAACTTACAAACCCGATCAGTGATATACGAATTTGAAAAAAGACACACACAGCATGAAATTGTAAACGTCATTTGGGCAAAACTTTGACATACAATATATGATCAAAACATATTTTATGCTTTCAATCTGCAAATTGGTAAATAAATCTTTGTATCTGATGTCGCAAATGATCTGCAATATAATTTTCTGACTTTGTGGTTAATACCAAATTTAGGTTGAGCTCATAAAACACAGCATGAAAAAGTGAATGACCGCTGAGCAAGACTTTGGTATACAATATATGATCACAACATATATGCTGTATTTATTAAATCGATGTATCTATTCATCTATCTCCTGAAAACTTACAAGTTTTTGATAATTTTGATTTAGATAATCTTTCTAATTTTGTGCAGATCTAGTGAACTTCGTCAGGTCCGTCTAATCTCTCTCCACAAATAGAATATGCAGTGGCATTTAGAGGTGCCAAGTTAATGAGAACAGGATGAAAATTTCAGACCTTTCATTTGTTAAATCTTGCAATATGATGTTCAGGAGGCACGGTGTGATGTGTGTGGGGGTGTGGGGTGTGGCGGGGGGGGGGGGGGTTGGGAGATATGACACCTGCTGGTTAGAAGGTGAAGATGAGTTACGGAGCAATGATAACGTGAACGAATGAGAGACAAGCAATGTGTAGAAGGTCAAAGGTCATCCAAATCTCACCCAGATGACTACCACTATGAGGGTACATGTAGTAATGCAGTCTTGGGGTGAGGGAGTTGAATGTATAACTGTGAAGGTGCACAGAAGATAATTAAACCTCTGATCACTGAAACAGGCCATGGGGTAACTCACTTGATATTTCGCCAATTCCATTCTCAATCCGTCCATCTTCTTCCCAATCTCGGCAAGCTGTCTGTCGACGCTGGCCGGGTCACCCAGGGTAGGGTTCTTAGTGTAGACCTCCCTCATTCTCTGCAGTCCCTCTCTGAATACACACAAACAAACATACAAACACACACAATGAAACAGAAATACACACAGATTATATAATACAACGTATATAGCCAAGGTTTTCAGCCATTCCCTCTCAAACACAGTGGCACACAGCTGCAGCACTGTCATACAATATTGTGTTTGAAGCCAAACAAGTTAATCACACCAAATCTGAGCATTACTTAAAGGACAAGTCCACCTTCATATACATAGGGATTGAGAGAATGCAGCAATATTAGTAGAACACATCAGTGAAAGTTTGAGGAAAATTGGACAATCCGTTCAAAAGTTACGAATATTTTAAGTATCTGCGCAGTCACTGCTGGAAGAGAAGACTACTACAGTGTATGTCACATGTGTACAACTATTTAAGGAAAATAAAAAGAGAATTTCACAAAACTTTACTTTTTGAATACAGTGCACATTTCTTCGACTTGCTACTGATGTATGTTAAAGGTAATATTATTCCCCCTGCCTTCTGAAAGAGAGAAGTCGAGTGTTCTTTTGTTATGCGAGAAAAATGGAAATATGTTGAATTTTCTTTATTCTTTCTTTATATCTTTGTACTCATGTGACATCACAAGCTCCAGTAGTCTTTTCATCCAGCCGTGACTGAGCAGAAACTTCAAAAATTCATAACTTTTTAACGGATTGTCCGATTTTGCTCAAACTCTCACTGATATGTTCTACTGATATTGCTGCATTCACTCAACCCACATGTCTATGAAGGTGAACTTGTCCTTTAAAGGACTAAGAATGGGGGGGGGGGGGGGGGGAGAAGAAATTACAATCCCTGTACACAGAGACTCCAACTCTCCCGTTTTCGACGGGAGATCTCCCGCCATTTTTGCAAAATCTCCCGTTCTCCTGTTTGAGATTTAATTTCTCCCGCCCTGGCTCTTTGTCTCCCGTTGGAAAGGATTTCTTACATATTTCTATCGTATGTTGAAAAATAAGCCTTAGATAGCACCAGAGAGCATCTAGAACCCTGGGAATTTCGCGCTTCGCACACATCAACTTTGAGTCTCCCGTTTGCTAGGGGTTTCAGGCGGGAGAATCTCCAGATCAGAAGGTACTTTGGGTTGGAGTCTCTGTGTACATGCCTTAAAAGAGTATAAATCCCTGGCAATACATTGTAGGTATTGGTACAGTGCTTCAATACATTAAGCAAGGAAGTACATTATACGTAAAGTTATTCCAGGTATGTCATTATACCCACATTAATTTTTATTGCTTCCTTTCATCTGTGTACAGAGTCTCCTTCAGTCAACAAGAAACATCCCTAAAAACACTTTATTTTATGTCTTGGGTATTAATGATGTACGGCAAAATGAATGGTATTGAAAAATTCGTAAACGGGATGAATGCAAGAGACGGATGACATAAAACGAGCTGAGATGGGACATACTTTGATTTGACCTCCGACTCAATGAGCTGATGCAGCTCCTCAATCTTCTCCTTGAGTTTCTTGGACTGCTGGTTTGGCGGCAGGTGGCTGAAGTCCTCCTTTGGTTCCTCCTGGTAGGGTAAGACCAGGATGATAGCATCATCAATGAACATGACATAATACTTCCCATCTCCATGGCAACACTTCAAACTCAATTAAGCTATTATAAACCTTCACCACAAAACTTACAAAGGCAACATTTTGGCCAAATCAATAGTCCTTGATCATGCAAAGATAAATCAAAACTGATTACACCTTGTCATCTACATTGATGAATTATTTCAATTCTAATGACAGTTTGGTCAGATTTTTTTTTCTTTATGCATTTTCATGTCTTAAGGAATATCAAAGTTTCGTCTGCTTGAATGACACAGAATTCACTTTTGAAAATGAACAATATAAACTGAACATGCAGACACCGAGCAACATCATCAATGCCATGCAACATCTGCATACAGGCACACTCAGAAAATAAAAGGCCAAAACAAAACAGCATTAACCAACAACACACTGCAGATCATCATTACCAGATGCAAGACAAAGGATCATAATGTCTGCAACTATATTACTGCTATTCCAATTTTTGTTGGCAATTTTAAGCAGTTAGACATGACACTGACATTATTTATACACTTCTGTGCATCAATGTTACTTATGTGAACATACTCGTATTATCAATTACAGAGATAAAAACAAAAAGAAAATAAATCAAGTAGTTGTTCAAATGGAATGTAATATTGGAGGATATAGTCTCCTTTTCAAAATGTTGGAAATGAAGTTTTGTGTGGGAACCAACTTTAACACTTACCAGCAAAGTTAGGCTACCCGTATGACAATGACAATGATTAGCACACCACTCATTTAAGTGTGCTCAACATAATTATGTATAAGTGGATATAGATACTAATGTGAATAATTATGAAGAGTGCTTTGTGTGATATATACAATAAAACTGAGTGAATCTAACAGCCTTTCACAAAATTGTAATAAAAAGGACCACCTCTTAATCCTATTTGCACGTGCCATGTACATTGTATAACCCCTTAAATAATCTGTATCTGTACATTAAATTGTGCCTTTATATTAGACATACTATATTCTTACAACATGATAATCCTATAACATGATATATTGTCATAACAATTCAGGATTCCTATGGCTCATAAATATAAATTTCCTCATTCTGAAAAATTTTCAGTTAATCAGTGAAAACATGTCTGGTAGAGCAGCTTGCTGCTATGAAAATTTTGATGACGATGTCAAAGACAATATTTTGATTAATTTTTTTTTTTCAGATGTTGCAATGATGTTTGAATTATTGATTAACGGTCAATATGAAATTCCAAAATGAAAAATAAAACAGATAAGATCTTCTATCTCTACCCTCAAATTCACCCTGATTGCTTTCTCTTTATATCTCTTCTTCAAGCACATTTCAAGGATTTTCTACATAATCATGACTTGAAATGTTGTGCTGGACAAAAAAGTGATGATTTTTCAATGGCCTTGTGCTCCCCATTAGCAGTCACCCATTCATAACTCTAAATCATATCACAAAATGGTCAGGATAAATCACATGGCAAACTGTGACCTGATACATTTATCATTCTTTTAAAAAAAAGACACAATGTTAATGATGATGACACAGCTAACCAAATTGACACCTCAATATCATTCTTGTAATAGTGCATTGACATAATTGGGATGATAATCACAGAAATAAGACGTCATAAAAACCAAATGAATAATTAAAAATCCTGCCCTGATACACAAATGAGGTATGTTATCCTTAGCTAATTCTACTTAAAGTCTTTGGGATTTCTACAGTCAGTTCAAAGTGTGTTGGTGATCACCTTTAATACATCATCTCTTTGTTTCAATTTGTTCTTTTGTCCTGATTGTCTCTTTGTTCAGAAAGTTCAGTTATTGTCTCTGTGTTTTTCACCTAAGTTTGATATACAGCCCTCTTTAAAGTTGGTGGTCAAACTGACCAGTAAGTCCCTGGTGGTGAATTGACTGGTCTAGAGATTGTAACTGGGGTGTAATACCACTATTAACAGAGCATGCAAAACAGAACACCGAGACGTGATGACCAAACTGTTTGGATGCATGTTGCAGGTAGAGGCACGACAAGCCATATGACATGCTGATGACATCTACTACGCATGCATGACAGCCAGGTAATGCTAGAATGTACCACCACACTACCGCAGCACTACACTCAAGTACCACATCCAGGCCACCAACAGATAGGCGGAGATTTGGGAGGGGTTATAAGATAGGGCGGAGCAAAGCTGCATTAAGGGGGTAGCGGCAAGCCAGAGGATGGGCGGGGCAGGGCGGGGCAAGGCGGGGCATACATACATACAATAAGAGTTTTAGAAAGATGCAGGTAGAGTTCTTGCTGGTATAGACATGATGCAAGGGGGAGGGGAGAATGGTTATATTAAGAGGGAAGCATGTTTTAGGGGAGAAAGGTGAGAGAGCAACAAACAGGTGCACAGGAGATGGTGTGTGAAGAGATACCAGGCAAGAGAGAAGGAGAGACTGGTATACGCTATCTATTTCTCTTCTCTCTCTTATCATGGAGTACGTAATTTCATTTGTCGTAATCCTTTCTGTCACATTCTAGCGAAGACAACGGGCGTTTATAGCTTTTCATCCCTGGAAGCTTCTCTTACCTCACTTTCAACTGTTGATATACAAATTCTTTGATATACAAAAAAAAAAAAAAGTGCAGAAATTATTGACACAAGACCATTGAACTTTGAAAAAAAAAGTCAAAATCACTCAGCAATAAACACTTCTACCAAAATACACTTTGACGGAAGAGGTTTGATCGTGGCAAACGGGTTACGCAGTACAAAATAAAGAGGAAATAATACTTCTTTGATGTTATAAAAAAAATAACAAAACACATCAAGTCTATGCAGAAGTCTTACTTCCATCTCTATATGACTTTTTAAACCTGGAAAAGATTAAAGTTGACTAAATTATCTCTAAGATCTGCCTGATAGGGTGGCTGGCTCATCCTGCATTACCATGGATAGTTCTGGGGGTATTAAAAGCATTGGTTAGGGTTAGTGTAAGAGTTGAAGAAGAATGAAACCTAAATATATACAACTATGTGGATTGAGTGAATGCAGCAGTATTAGTCAAACACATCAGTGATGTTTGAGGATTATTGGCAAATCATTGAAAATTTATGAGTTTGTAAAGTTTTGCTGCCGTGATTGCTGAATGAGAAGACTACAACAGTTCATGACACTACTGCTGGACAACAATATAAAGAAAATATAAAGAGAATTCTAACACACTTCCATTTTTCTAGCACAATGAAAAGGCACTTTACCTCACCCTGTAATTGGTAATCATTATTTTACCTATAACATATGTTAGTACAATCTAGAGGAGGGAATGTGTGCTTTCCAAAAGAAAAAAAAAAGAAGAGATTTTGTTGAATTCTCTTAATCTTTTCCTTATAACAGTGATTGGGGTGCCAAAACAATTCCTAACTTTTGGATGGATTGTCTTATTTTTCTCAAACTTCACTGACATGTTAAATTAGTAATACTGCATTCACTCAATTCATATATTTCACTAATATTTGGGTTTCATTCCCTTTTAAAGTTATAGTAATCAGTAACAATGATAACTTTTATAACATCGATGACATGCTGGCATAAAGACTTTCCTATTTCCACACCATTTTTTAAAAATAAAATAAATGGAAGTTAGAAAGTGACTCATCAGTAATAGCCTGCATTATTAGATTTAAGAGCCAAAGTTTAAATAAAAGAGTCTTAAACAAAAGTGCTGCATTTCTGCTAAGCCAGGAAGGAGGCTTTTGTTATCTGTTCTGTTCCCTGCTGTGTTAACTTCACTTCATTTTAACAAGCAAAATTTGCAAAGCTTCTTACAATAACTGTTTTTATTTGCAACTATCCATGCATTGACACCTATCAGAGATCTATCAAATACAAATGAGTCTGTGTACAATGGCTTGTTTTAATGCAAACTTCATTATCTTGCCATTGACATATTACAGAAAGTCTTAAGCATTTTGCATCAAGCACATTGTATTACATACAAAATGTATTAATAAAGCAACATCATGTATTAAGATGAAAATAACATTCAATATGCCAGCAATTTTTGCAAGTTCAAATGACTGAAACATAAATTCTGAACAATCTCTACATGTCATTGCTATTCACTCCCTTAGTTTCTCTTTGCTTCTAACCACTTGCAAATTTTCAGAGGAAACATTTCTTTTCAGTAGAACCCTATTGTGGTGTTTGATACATTGATTAAAAAGATCTATGCTTTTGTGCTAATGAAAAAACCTTTTTTCAAACAATCTTTCTCAAACCATCTATTATCATCTATAACATCACCCCCACCCTCTCCAGCCACAAGATATAAACATAAAAAATAATGTGTGTCGGGAAGGAACGAGGCAAGGCAGGAGTGTGTATGAAACAATCATCAAATATGCAGATCATTGATGAAAAGTCAAATGCACGCACTTCAACTACGTATCACTATATCCATACAACAACTTGCCAGACTTCAAGCTGATAAGATAAAAAATAAAATAAAAAAATCACTCAAAAAATCAACAAATAAATAAATAAATAAATGCAAAAAAATAAAAATGATTAGATTTTTCTGTAGCAAGACTCAATAACATACCTGGAAAAAGGATAGAGGTCGCTGAAAAATATATGAAAACAAATAAAAACAAAAAATGTGTCAATTACAGAGACAGGAAAAAGATGCACCATGAAGTATTACTATTACTCTTCTTTTTTTTGGATAGAAGCAACAGAATTCATCTTTCAGCCTTCATTTGCCAGCAAATTTCATTTTCTTCCAACCTGTCAGCATCACAGGCCTAAAGAAAGAGGTAACTGTTGCAATTGCTGGAGGTAAATTATCATGAACAACACTTTTGTCAGTTACAATGTTTCACAATCTTTATTTTTCCCCAACAAGGGATATAATCTCAAACTAAAACCTCTGCAATGTTGATTCTTCAGAAATGGGCAGTTCTGACAGCCAGATACAGCATGCAAAAAAGAAAAAGAAAAAGATATATTTAACTGATCCTAAAAAATCGCTCTGATGCTAGACCAACAAGATCATTATCATCATCACAAAAGAATGCCTGATGATCTATGGCTTGCTACTTTTCGGTAAGTTTGAGAAAGGCAGGAAAAAATTGAGTTCACACAAAAGAGAACAAAGTCTCCATGGTTAGAAAGGGGGAAAAATGAACGAGGAAAAATCTTTGCCCCAATCTGATGAGGATTTCTCTTCTGCTCAGATGCCAAGATGACGAGGCAGAGATGCTAGGTTTCCATGGATACGCATCTCCTAGTTCAGATCACCGAGGATTTTACAGTCACCACCTCAATCCCTTGCATGCTATGCCCACTTGTGTGTGTGTGTGTCTGTGTGTGTTATCTGGTGAGTGAAGGTCATCAGTTCATTTTGATATACATATGCACACTGTGTGGTTACAAAATGGTGTGCTTATTCACATTTGGAAGAGTATGTTGGTGTGTGTATATATGCATGTGTGTGTTTCTGTAGTTCTGTGCACCACAATACACACACCTTGTGACCCCGGACTACCGGTATACACCCCTTTCTCTGCTCTACCCATGTCAAGAACGAGCCATCATCATGCATAAAAAGAGTTTGACTGATCAGTGCAAAATACTTTTCCATCTGTATTTCGTTTCATCTCCTGCACTTTTCAGCATTTAACAGCTGTTGGTAACTGGGCTTTATGTTTTAGTTTGTTGCTTTCTGCCAAGTTTGAACAAGTTATATCAACAATCTTATTCCTATAATGAAGACTTATTTGAGCAGGCTAATATTGATATTTTTTTTTACCAAGATTTCATTAACTCAGACAATCCCTGCCCCAGACTGGGAAATGATGTTACCATAGCAACCACCATCACCATTGAGGACACACCAAGCTCCCTCGTACTTCAGCACCCCAACACAACACCCCATCGCCAAATCGCATCCCATCTATGTTGCTCGCAGATTTTCAAAATGGAATTAGAAATCACAGCGACCTTGAGCCTCAACACTTCCAGAGGAAAAGAAAAAACACCAAGTCCTATAAATTTGTTAATATCTTTTTGTGAAGTGTTACATTTGTCAATGAAAATATCAGCAGTGTAATTTTTTTCTCTCCTGAAAGAGTACAATCAATCCCACAAAATTCTAACTTGTCTTGTCCTGTCCCCGTGGAAACTGTCGAAAACGGAATAGACGACACTACATTTTGAATTATTCTCTAGCTGCCAAGATGGCTGCCAGGTGTAGGGGGTTTTAGATCTGGGATCACAGTGCTACATACATTCTTTGGTGTGTCTGCGATAACATATTGCACCAGAGTAAATGTTCTCAAAGTCTGCCTACTGGTCCCTTATTGGACTTCCTCTACTTCCCTACAATGACATACAACAGTAGCTCCCCATCATGCACCTGTTCATCTTTACGAGTGTTGACGTATTAGACTATTAGTTTCATTTTCCGAAGTCTGGTTTACTTAAACTTAGCACAGGACGTACAGGAAAAAGCCATCTCGCAGCATTGCTCATTCATAAAGAAAATTTCACATTTCATCTCCTACCAAGAGAATGCAAACCTGGTTTTGATTTCATGACAGCAAATGGATGAAGATCAATTAATTTTTGGTAAATCTAGCACAAACTGGGTACTGCGCTTCGACTGGACAGAGTTTACATCCAAACCAGACTTCAGAACGTGAGCCTACAACTTGAATAGGACCAGTCAAACCCTAGATCAAGTGTGACATCTTAGATCAGCAGTAATCAACCCATCACAAGGCCCGTTTAAGAACAGAGAAAATAGAAGACAGTGGAAATTTACCAGAGCACAATGCATTCAGGGCTTGACAAAAACTGCAGCATTTTTTTTTTTGTTACATTAAAAGGAGCTTATAAAGGAGAGCAGAGGAATGGGAGCAGAAGCACGCACTAGCTGAAGAAACAGTAACATTTGAAAGATCCACACAAAATAGAGCCTTTGCATTTCAGACAAAGCGCTCATCCACACACAACGACTACACTCAATGGATGTCTGCTCATGTGTTATGAAATCAATGATCCACACGGCCTTCTTTGGATGAGTTGCCAATTGTAAAGTTCAAGCGCTGTGTGCATGAGGCACAAGTACTGTACTGCTTTGCTCTTTCAAGTCTTATCTTATTTCCCATTGCTCACACAATTTGCAATATGTGGGTCTATGCAGTTTTGATGGGAACACTGCTGCAGCACAGCAATTGCCAAGCCCCAAATGATGATGCAACACACGACAGGCGTATAGAGGGAAAAAAGAAGGGAAGTTGTTAAAAGAGTTTGCAGGGTAAGTTTTTATTTGCGGCTACCTGAAGAGGTTAAATTTGGTTTAAATACAACTGTGGAAGGAGGAAAAAGAGAGAAAAAAAATTGGGATCTCAAACACACCTTTCTCCTGAATCGACCCTGTGCCACAGACCGTTAAACATAATAAAAAACAAAGAAGCAAAACAGGTGAATATTCAAATAATAAGACATTCATAAGGACTCAGTACTAATGCAGTACATAACACAAAATAAACCATTCAATAAGGAGAAAATAAAAAACAACAAAGAACCATAGAGAGCTATGAAAATATACTGCAACCATTCATTGGCACATTAAGTGTAACAATACTGTGCTTGGAAGTACACAACATCAAACAATGTAAAAAATTGTTGCAGCAAGTTACATTATTGTTTTTAGCAAATTCAGTGTGGTTGCCTCCTAAGGTTAAAAAGTTTACTCTTTGTTCTGCCGATTCATCATTCTAGAGATTTAGCACTACACTCTGCTATTATAAAAGCATTTGACAAATAAGGCCGAAGTGCTTGGCAATCCAAAGATATTCTAAAATTTTGTCTCACAGCAGCAAAACAATAAAAAAAAATCAATTCTATTAAAAGTCTTCAAATTTGAACCAGCCAAACTGATGTATGTCTGGCTTGTTTTGATCCATGAGAATAATTCGGGACAGTAGACTTTGTAAATTAGTATAAAAGGTAATTAACAGCTCAGGCATTGTTGGTGAGGTGCTTTCAATTATAGAAACATTCGTTGATTCATATTTCAGATTTGACCAAGCTGTAATGTACACACCTCTTTCCATTCCTTCCCTCTAAAAACCCTTCTTCGCTGAGCAATGACAAAAAACACCTTTTCTATTCAATTTTGACAACTTGCCAACTAATGAAGATCCATAACAAAACATGATTCCCTCGCCCTCCCCCATCCCCCTTGGAAAAAAAAAAAAATCATCCTCGGGAAATAACTCGAACAAAGAGTGCCTGAAATCAGGTCTAAGGCAATTACCCCGGACCCTTCCCCTGGCCCTAATCCTAATCCTGAACCTAATCCTAACCCTAAACCAAACTCCTAACCCTAAACCTAACCCTAACCCTAATCTTTACTGTAACCTTACTACTAACCAGTATTTAGCTGGAGGGTAATTGCCCTCTGGGGGTAATTGCCCGGACACGCCTGGAATCACTACAGTAGGCCCAATATTTGTTTCAAAAGACATATATCTCATATCTTATTCATGGCACAAAACCCGTCTAGCACCTACACTATAAGAAAGGGTAGAAAAGACACAAAAGTGGACATTTTCTGCTCTCATCCCACTCCTCCCAAACTTGCAAAAACATGGTAAACCGCATAGCCATCTAAATGCCATTAGAATTTACTTTAAGGATTTTACCATTAGGATTTATCTACTTAATATTGAGCATTTAACATCTTATTTTTTTTTTTATTTATCAAGAGGGCAATGTGCATTTGTTTGATATTGTTGTGTCACCCTTTGATGTTTTTCTCCATTTTGAATTTTGCTGTTGAGACCTGGCTTCATGTAAGCACTGATACAACTTATACTTGCCACCTACTCAGTGCAACCTTATTAGTTTTGAGTTCTTTTACTGTTACCATAGTATTTCTTGATTTTTACATAAGATTACATAATATACAGTTTTAAACAGTAACAAACATGTAGTAGCTTGGATTCTTTTGCAGTGTATTCTATCTTTCAGGAAGGTTTTAGTTGTTGTTTTTATTCAACTTTACTATTCTTTTTTTTTTTCACTAGGAGGGGTTATTAGCATTATGGTTTTGTGGCTTGCTTAAGTTTGTTAAAAGCTTTATATGTGAATGTGACACATTTTGTTTGTGCACATGAACTTATGAAGGTGTGTTGATCTTTTGAATTAGCTGGGGAAAAATGGTGACCTTGGCCCATTCTGTGGATTTCCCTCCTTTTCTCTTTACCACTCGAGGAGAAATCCAGTAAAGTTGTGACAAATAAACTTTCTGAAGCCACAACATGAGTCCAATACGACGTAGGATTTGCTTACACGAGGAAATGATCGAAGGTAAAGTCCTCATGGATGTAGTGAGAATTAAGGAAGTTAAATCGAGTGCGATGTCAGGCTACCGTGACAATCCTCACATGCAATGTTGTGAGAAACTAAAATAGAAATAAAATAATAAATGACACATGCCCTTTGATGCCAAATAAGTTAATAAATGATAAATGTCCAAGATAGCTTAATTTCCTCTACCAGTGATGCTAGTCAACAAATCATTCGTGTGATGCGATGAAATTGCCCTTCAAACTTCTAAAAAATTAGAGGGGGAATGAGCACTAGACACTATAGATTACTAGTACACAGTACCTTTGAGGATGGTATGTTAAATCTAAAACCTTATTATAACTGTTTCAATCTGAGTTTCTCTAGTTATAGTTTTATACATTCTGCTTCCAGTTTTCTTCAGAATCTCGTACATCATCCAATATACTGTATATTCGCTGAAAATTTGGTTATGCTTTGGCTCTTTTTTGGCTATCATTCTGAATTTAAAGTGCTAGAAAAACCAGTTGTATCATATTTTGATTTGTCAAAAAATGCCCTTGGACTAGTGTTTCGTGCTCTGCATCAAGTTAAATGATAACTTTCCAGTGTTCTGAACTCTATTGAAAAAGTTCTAACAGTGGTAGTAGAACTGCACATGATTATAAGAAACAGCCAATACACTCTCAGGACTGCTGTGTGTTGCTACATGGTATCAAATAATGATGTGTATTACTACCAGGTCACATCTCCCTTAAATTACTGAATGCTTCCATACAAAACCTGTTCTAATTTTGGTTACCCTATTGGAAGAAAGGGCTGGGGGACGAGGATAGAGGTGCATACATTATCTAGTGCTCAATATTTCTTTGTTTTTAGAGAATGGTGTAAAGATTATCACTCGCCCAACGTATGCCTCACTAGAAGCCATACGGTATTAATAGTGCTTTTTTTGTTTTAGCTACAAATCTTGGAGGCAAATTTTTGAAGTCCATTGCTAAGGCTAGTACATGAAATATGCCACACAGTGGTTGCCATAGCGATACATTTCACTGAGAAACCTTCATGTTTATCTACCCAACAGAATTCACGCGGTCAAATAAATATTCTACACTGAACAAAAAGGGACGTACAAACATCAGCTTCACTGGGCGTTTAACGGTAAGATAGTGCACGACTAGAACTCGGTAACATGCGATACATGCAAAGGCCAGGCTGTGGTACAGATACTGGGACAAGAGACAAGACTTTCTACTCATACATTCCAATTCTATCCCACTATACAGGCACAGCTTGTTCCATTACAACTATCACATACTAAAGAAACAAAAATTCATAAAACAAATATTGCCCAAAAATATTTTCAGTTTCCTAACAGTTTTATGCTCTTGTCATAAAGTGCAATTTTTTCCATACCAAATCTCCTGATTTATCTGCTCAGGATTTATGCTTTTACAATGAAGTGCTTAGTTTTGCATGTGAAATTTATGTTATTAAAGTGATTTATATTAATTTCTAGATGGGGTTACTTCTCTCATGATTACTGTTCAAAATTTGTCATAAATCCAAACATTGGATCAAAATGACCATTAATTCTTATGGATTATGCAGGGTGTGCAGCTATGAAAGGAATCATTTTAAGTTTAAAAACAATGATGATTTATCAACTGCAAGTTGAATTCTTGCTATTACTCAACTGAAAGTTTTATTCCTGTGATGAGGTAAAAATTACAATATTGCTTGATGCAAAATATCCAATTTTTACTTTGTCAATTTCCTGAAAAGTATCTAGCTGTGCCTGCTTGAAAAGAGACTACTACAGTGCCAGCGTGCACTCGCATCTTGTTGCACCTAGCTTGATCTCTCCAGCTAGCTGTTTTTAGTCTACTACATTCACCACCACGATACCTTGCGTCTAAAGGACGGTGTGTGAGGGATTTTCATCTTGATGCCAGCCGAGGAACGCGAACCACCAGATTCCTCCTGGGTGGGGGATGCAGGAGGCGGGGCAGAGGTTGCATGAAGGTGGTGAAGGGAGAATGAAGGTTAGTTCTCAACATGACGACATCATGGGGTGGGGAGGGGCGGATGGAGGGTGATAAGATGGGGGAGGGGTTATCACAGGACGATGCAACAAAGTCACAAGACATTGTACGACCATCGGGAAGACGAAAAGAAATAGTCATCATCAGAGTTCAAAGTGAGATTTGTTGTCATCATTTTTTGTTGTTCAATGATGGTCATGCATTCATTGGCAGAAGATGAAATGATGATGTAGTTGTCATAGTAACGGATGATGGTATAGAGATGTTGAAGATGTTTTAGTGGTAGAAACATGTTTTTATTGAGAAAAAGATAATGAAACCATGTAAGAAAACAGAAATAATGAGTATCAATATGTATGTGAGAATGAAATATGAGACAAGGAAAGAAAGATAAATGGATAGAAAGATTGATAGATGGATAAAAAGATAGATAGATGGATAAATGGAAAAAAAAACAAGAGAAAGAAACTCAGACACACAGAAAACAAAGGACAAGTTCCACAAAGTCACAAGAAAGGGGATACATCAGGTATGGATGAGGGAACGTAAGGTATGGGTGGTTGTCGTCATTGTTAGATGAAAAACACACCGTCAGAAGAAGGCACATCGCCATTTTGAGCAGATACGAGGTTAAGAACACACCAAGGAGGCAGGGTGGGCGGAAGATGAAATTTCCATTGTCATGTCAAAGGAGGTTAGCAATGCATTAAGACACAAAAATTAGTCAGGGGTAGGAGGATCAGAGAAAATTGAGAAGGAGTTGACCAATTAATGCCGCTCAAGGAAAAATCCCATTAAATGCTTGATAGGATAAAAGAGACATTCATTCAAACAAAAGGAAATCATCATTTCACATTGCCTGTAAAAACCAGAGAAAACAGAGGTCAAAGAATCTACAAGCAAGAGAAGCGACAAATTAAACTTGACACCGTGGATGTAACTCCTTTGTTGGATATAACATCTGAATGATCATATCAGACTCTCTGTGAATCTGACTGGCACAAATAAGCATCAAATTAAAATACTGCAAAATAATATAAAGGAACTGCTGTGATATAAACACCTGTGGGGTAATAATGTTTACTGCTTCATTGACATACCACCATGTATACAAACAGTGGCCTGTCCTCATGTAAACAGTAATATCATGTGCGAGAGTCATGGATGTTAATCACTCAAGTGCCTTAATGTAAAGTTGCATTGCAATTACTTTTTCCATGTGAACCGCCTCCTATGTTTCAGAGGGGCTTGTTATGCTTTGCGTGGTGTATTTCACATTGATCATCTGGCTGCAGGAATGTCACATGTCTATTTTTGAAAAAAGGTAGAGGCATACCACGTGAAGAAATGCCTCAGCTAAGAGCATCTTACTAAGTGGATATGGCAGATTTCTTGTTACTGTGTACTGAGCTGAATCAACTATTGTGCAACAAAGACAAATAGGCTAACACAGATATGCTAGACAGATATTGGAAGCTAGGTGATGAAAAAGAGTAGTTTGTGTTACAATGCCATTTGAGAACTCTGCTATTTTCAGCTTACTTCAGTTTATAAATTGCCAATGTTACTTTGTGACTGTGTGCATATTATTTGTTCTTCTTTGTCCTACTTTGAGCTTGTGAGGTTGGTTATTTCTACTTGATTATTTCAACAAGCACGTGCTGACATGTTCAAACATCTCTGCATTAGAATATTTTTAGAAATCAACTCCAATTCAATCTTGCAGCATTTGGAACGTGCCAATTTTCAAATGTGAATAAGGTTTTTATTTTATCTATTGTCTCAATCTAAGGACCACCACTAACGCATTCAAGATTTCTGTAACTCTAAATTTCCTAGCAGACAAAAGAGTGAAGCCATGTAACAATCAATCTCAATCTTTTTACTTCATGCATACCTGCCAAAGCTGAAATTTACAAATTGGAATAAATGGGAGAAAATACTACAAGATGAAGAATAAACATCCCTCTGTCATACAGTACTATCAGCAGGTGTCCATCAAAAAAAAAAAAAAAAAAAAAAATACAAGCCTATAAACATCTTTCTTCTTTTCCTTGGAAAATAAGAATATCATGTTTAGTAAGAAGAGTTGGCAGGTATGTTACCGAGGTTCCAGGACGAACTTGACTGTGAGATCAATGAAGTATACATCCTATAGAACAGTGGTTACGCAAAGAAATAGCGCTGGTGTTTCTTTGCTTGGCTTCTTTTTTGCATTTTTGAATTTTTGCATAAAAACAACAAGAAGGCTACTGTCACTTCCTACTGGTGAAACTGTGCCTGAGTGCGATACAGAAAGAAAAGTTAGTCTCCATCTAAAGATTTACTGATTATCCACTACTTAACTACTGATGCATGAAGTTACAGCTACTTTTGGTTGGCTTAATATGTAACTGACACTGTATCCTTCACCATAAATCAAACGCACATTAAACAGCCTCGATATAATGTGAAAGTTTCCTGCCTACAATCTGTACATATTGCATTGAATCAAATGATGATTTGTTTCACACGGCCGCTACGTAAGCAATGAAAGCTTATAAGCGAGCAACCGTACGACCCATAGTTTGAAGTCCCCATCAAAGGACAAGACAACACCGATAGAACATGCCCTTCCTAGTGGCTAAACTGATGCTGCCCAGGGTCTGGAGCCCAGGACCTTCACGGTCATTCATAAGGTCCTGGTCTTAACCACTGGGCCACGCCTCCATTACATGAGCCCAACTACACGTTCTCTATCTGTTAGACAATCCTCCCAGACAAAACACACAAATGTGCAAATATGTCCGATATCACACAGGATGGTTAAAAGTCAACATTTTGTCTCCTTGTTAATCATACTGGGTGAAGGATACAAAATCTCCTTTTAACCTCTCTTCTCTCTCTATATAAGTCACTTACAGAACATTGCACAGGGCAGGAAATCCTAGTGGAAACGTTCAACTTTCAAACCACAATCTATGAAGAAGCCTCTCTAGGGAAGTTTGATGTACAGTTTTTACTCCAAACAAAAAGTGCAAATCCATCAACATAAACGGAATATATTTGAATCCTGTGAGACCTTGAGAACATGTGGCACTTCCTGGACACTCTTCACTTGGAATGTCATTCATTCCCCCTTCTTTCTTCTCAGATGTGATACTAGTATATACAGGGTATTAATTCTGTTGACACATTTGTAACTATTTCTTGGAAATATTGGAAAGAAAAAAATTGGATTTAGCAGGTTACTTACAAAAAGAAGGAAAGAAATCAAACAAATCCCATAACAAGTATATGTGACCGTGCATCACAAAACGAACAAAAAGTCGCACACACTGACTTTGCATGAGGACTGAAAATGGGTGCAATGGAACAACCTAGCCAATCTTGACTTTTTCATATTTTCTGAAAGAGCAAGTCTTCTTTTACATTATTCTGTAAAATTTGGGATCATGAAACGGGCAGGCAAGTGTGTTTTTTTAGCAGTTTATCTCAAACAAATTTTTGGTAAAATAGTATGATTAGGTGTGTCTTTAGAGTCCCCTTTTCATTTTTGAAAAACCCTGTACACACTCTTCACTTTCAACTCTAATAACTTTTGAAAGGGTAAGGCTACTGCTTTTGAAAGTTGGCACTGATTATTGACAGAATGTGTTAATAAGGCATGCTCAATTTCACTTTCATCTGATAATCCCGTCATTGTTGTTACTCCAGTGGTTTACTTCCTGTTTTTTGTTCCATTCATCGCACAGCCAGCACGGCTTGGTTAATGTTAAGCACTTGAATAGACACTGTACTTCAGAGCCTCTTTTCTCAGTTCACACTTTTCCTGAGTTTGTGCTTTCTTTCCAATATTTAAATAGGTTAGGAGAGTCCATTTGAAGTCTGCTCTTTCAGAATATGGTCTTAACTAAAAATCCATGTCTGGCGACTTTTTGTTTGTTTTGTGGTGCAGGGTCACATATGATCTCCACAGGTGAAAAGCTGAGTGTACTGAAATAAGATGACAAAACTTATTGACAAAACAAGAAGTTGAATCACCAATTTTCTTTGTCGAATGAAAAATGAACTTAGCAAACTTGCATATTCCTAACAACTGAAATAGCTGAGAGAATATCAAGAATAAAAAACCTGAACGAAAGTTACTTTTGATTTAAAAAAAATAGAGAAGTGTCTCAAGTTTGGGGGATACTGAAATATACTGACTCATTGTTTACTCTGCCTACACACAAAATTGGATTTAAATCTCTATAGCAACTGCTGCGAAGGGATTACCCGAGTGACCCAAAACTTGGCATACTAATTGATCATGCTCTATTATGCTTTTCAGAGCATCAACGCCCCTACAAACTGTTGACTTTTTTTCAGGTCAACTAGGAAATTAACTTTGTGCGAATGATGCATGGTTTGTTCATTTTCGTTTTTGTTTGTTTGTTTGGTTTTTTTTTTTTATATGGGGTCACATATGTGTACATACATTACATATATTCAAATATATATATATTCCTGTGCTACATGAAAATGAAAACATGATCTTGATATGACACTGTTATATCGATATTCTGTCTATGGAATGTCTGTGCAGATCTGAGCAATGTAGGCTTATGTGAAAGGCCAAATTCAGGTCTGTTATTCTGCACAAAGAAATATCCAGCGTATACATACCCCACAAAGATAATCTGTGGTACCTGATAATACACCCAACACATGATGTAACGAGTAAATGAGGTATGACAAGCAAATTTTTTTTTTAAAACTAAAATGAAACAAATTCAATCCTATTAGTAATTATGTACCTTACTCATCCATTGAAGGAAAATGAATGCATATATGTATATCTGTATGTATGAATATATATCATATATCATACCTATGTGTGCATAACTATATAATGGCATACAGTTGTGTAATATACGCATATACCTAGGGTTTAAACTCTCTATTCCACCACCAATAAATGTTTATTCCACCACCGATAAATGTCAAAGCCACTTACACCCAGTACTAATTGCAATGTGCATAGCTATGTATCACTGGTGACTACAAGGCTTTAATAATTAATTTGGTCGGCAAAATGAAGATAATATGCCATGAGCATGCATACACCAGACAACAGATTATTACAATGTACCACTGTCTACAAACATTATCACATAACGGCACAGGTTACACAAAGTGCCAAATACAAACTGTTATTAACACCTGTTGAATTCACATACAGGGGAGGGGGTGAACACTTCTACTTTGAATGGTATCTATCACCTACAAATGTGATTATTTTCCTTGCTCCTACTACACAGTTTGTGATCAGTGAGAAGTGGTTTATACCACTCAAGAGCTGCCACATGACTGAAAGTTTGTGCATGCAGAGAGAACCACACTTTATCCAGAATGGTACATCATCCAAACAAGTCCCTACCTAATGATGACTTTGTATCCTCTTGGATTTTTCATTCCCTTAACCCTGAGAAGCTACAGCCCAGACTAGTTTGCTGTTTCTAGGGTCTTCATCACATTAGTAGGCCTAATTTGACTACATAAAGAGAGATTGTTTACTCTGCTAATGTGGTTATGTTTAAGCATTTCTTAGTTGCTACTGATTAACAAATTACCCTACATCGAAGTTAATACATGTAGGTACTGAATAGTCAGCACTTTAATAGTAGCCATGATTCAAAAAAAAAAAAAAAATGGGTTAGATTTTCTTGGTGTGTTTGCCTTTTGTCAATATCATCCAGAAAATTATAAACCAATTTAGATGAAATTTTTTAGACAGGTCTTTTGTGGTAAAAGGAACAAGCGATTACTTCATTGTCGTAATATGGATCATAATAGCGATCCAGGGCTTTGGGTGTCAAGATGTGTGCACAATTCTATATTGTGTTAGTGACCCTTTGGCCTCAACAATAAAAATTTGATCAAAACGTGATGAAAAATAGGGAAGTTATAACATTTTGAAGTTTCTCTAATATTTCAGGAAACAGTTCTTGAACAGTCAACATGAATGTGCAAATAGTGAAGTGACGTCATCCCCTCACAACTTGAAATATAGTTTGTAACATTTTGAAATTTCGAGTTTTTTATTCAGATGCAATTAAGTCCCAGTCTCAAATCCTGATATATGTATGTCTTACTTATCATTATTCTCAAGTTATTCAACCACGAATATCATGTTTTACACTTAGATAACAGTAATATTGAACTTTTGTCACTTTTTTTTTGTGCACAATCAATGACAAATTGTGAGGCGATGACATCATCAGCTCACTCATTTGCATATTCATATAAACTGTCCGAGAACTGTTCTGCAGAAATTACTGAAACTTCACAACTTCATAACTTCCCTAATTTTTATCTGATTTTGATCAAATTTTAACTACTGTTTTATTCATACGATATTACTCTTCCTAATCAGACTAACTTATAACAGGACTGGACTTCCTCTTTAACCCAAGCTGTCTGTATACTTCGGCCTTCACAAACTCATTTATATGTTCTCTACCTCACGTCACAAAGTCAGCCTTGACTTCACAATAGACTAACCAGGAAGTGTTATCTTTGGGTTGACACATTATAGTGCCATACTCATTTCATTGCTAATAGAAGTGGTTTCATTAATGTCCATTAGTGCGGAGGAAGACAGGGGGGTAAAGAAGGGGCACTTCTCTTCACCCCTTTGATGGCGGCGGCAAATGCCGCTTCAATTTCATCCAGCTATTCATGTAATAGAGTTAAAAATGGCGAATTGTATGAGCCCAACTACCTCAAAATCACACGATACTAAGGGGGTATGGCATTAAGAACTTACAAGACTTTTTTGAAGTAATGCATTGATACTGTTATTTGTTGTTGTTTTTTTCTTTTTGGTCAAGACTGTCATGCTTTTTCTGGCTAGAGCTTTTCCTTGTCACTTACAGCTGTACTTCCTTCCCATTTTCTGCAGAAAACTATTTTGTGAAAAGCATTTAAATTAGTGCTTTGTTTATAAAAATGCCACTTTTTTGATATACTGTTTATGCCATACAGTATGCAAGGTTTTATTTATTCATCTATTTTTGAATTGAATCTTGAATTCACCAACATTGCCTCTAGCTGGGCAAGATGGTATTGTCCTCACAAAGTGGAATCATATTTCTTTGCAGCACATGTCACACATGTGGATCTTGATAACAAAATTTTTATAAAAGCCCTGATTCCTTTGATAAATGATTGCTAAACAAAAGGCATATCGAGTATATGCAGTACATCAACATACTTTTTTTTAGGTATAGCTTTGAGGAAGAAAATGTAAGATAAAGCAACATCTTTTTGTGAAGACATCGCACAGCATGTCAAAATAAATGTACAAGATTTCCCATTTCATTAGACATTACTTTTTAATAGCCAACGGGTGAAAATCTGAGCTGCATGATCAGTTTATATATTATATATATTGCATATAAAACAAAGCTTTAACAGATAGGGGGTGTGTCATATATTTCTCCACAGATATATTGATAGCAATAGCATAATTTTTCAAATTTTTGACTGCTTGATTTTGCTTTTGTCTCTTTTATTTTCAAACGCATTCAAGCAGATTTTGACATATCAGCCAGCAAAATTTGACAGTATCTTAAATTGAGCCATCGGCAAGCTGATCAATGTCCCCTTAAGTGTTAGTCAGTTCACATATCTTAACGAATGCCCACCACTACAACATCTGAAAATTGATAAAATAATACAATCCTTGTCTCAATCTTAACACTCGTGATATTCAAGATATTATACTAATAATCATACATCAAAATAATAACAGTGCTTTAATACTAAAGAGAAAATAACAATGCAATCCCACTTGGAATAGCTCATTATGTGTTTTTTGTTTGTTTTCTTTGTTTTTGTGGTATTTGGTACATTCATATCATTTTTGCTTCAATTTGCATGTGATAAAAGCCACAAATATGTGGGCATTTGCAAGATCCCACTCAAAGGATGGAATGATCTTTACCTGCAAAATAAATCTTCAAGACCAATTTTTAGTGTCAAAAATTCACTGAGACTTCAGACTCTCGCATCAAGCCAGCAGGTCAAAGGTCAATTATTACGTTTCTGGTGCTGAGCAATGATTTACTTCCAAGTTGTTAAGTGTGAAGAAGATTAATGGAGCTCTGTAAAATGAGACACTATAGTGTGTGTGTGTGTGGGGGGGGGGGGTGTCTTCTCTAAGATGATCACATAAAACAATATACACACAAAGACAGAACAAAAACTTGGTAAGTGCCGCACAAAGGGAAGCTTGGATGAATGTGAAACTGGACTTTGTCAAGTTATGACATTCTGTGTTGGTGCTTGTCCCATCCATTAATGGGCGACCAAATGAGGAAATAGAGAGAGCATTTAAACTGGGACTAGCGAACATGATCCAAGTTCACTGCTAAATTACAGAGTATATTAGGCTGTGTTTCCAGCAGTTCGTTTTCATTCTTATAACCTGAATTGTGAGCTGGCTAGTGAAAAGTCAAATGATATCCTGTAAGTGATCCTGACACATGAAATCGTTTTAAAGTGATCATGTGATTATCTGTGTTAGTAATCAAAAGGACTTCAAAATCGCTTTAACTCCAAAATACATCACGGGGTGAAACTCAAATACAACACAGTTTCAAAAACTTTTCGAAAGGTTACGGCAGCTAAACATTTACTTGCTTTTGCCAGGAACAAAAAAATCAAGTAAACAATAACTTATCACACAATATTTATCAAAGGAAAAGTTAAAAAATGAGGGACTGTGAAAAATAAACAATAAATGAACTGTTTAAGACAAGTGCAGACAGAGGGTCACCAACATAATATACACAACACAAATGTCCAGATGATTAACAATATATTTTGTGCGCTATTTTGCTAAATGCAATTCTTCTGCTAAATGAATGATTTTATCCAAGTCTCTTCTTATGAAAAGTTGGTATAAAATTCTTGCTCATATCTAATACCCTTTTCACGTCCTGTCTACAGTGTCTTGTAAACTGGTACAGATGTCTGCATGTGTACATCATATACATGTACCGATATAAATTCAACTGATTAGGTTTTTAATGCTTAGGTCTCTACAATGTAAAGAACAACAAATGTTTACCAGCAACTATGCTCCCACCAGCTACCCACATACAAATGTAATAATGTGTTGTGCTTGATTAATATGATATGATGAAAGAGAGCTACAATTGTATTAGCTTCTCCCAACGCCCCACGTGAACGGCAAAGATCTTTTCATGACTGACACAGAGACTTTGATACACGTATGGTGGCTATGTACAGGGGCATGTATTACATAACAGGGGCGTCAAGTTGGGAAGGAAGGGGGTGGGGATGTGGTGCTGACATACAGTAAACACACTATCTAGTGACGTGAACTTTGAACCTATCATTTGCTGTTGTCTTTTTTTACTACTCATTCCCAATCTGCACACATTTGATCACGGTCCAAGTGCTCATGTGATTTGTGAAAAACATCTCTTTTTTTTCCTTTTAGTCAATGTTGATGATAACATGGAATTCTGTATATTATAATGAAGCTGGATGTGCATGACGGTTGCCAATTTGCTGCATGGTGCAGACACAATCTTTCGTATAAAGTTTATGCTCACAACAGATATGCTTCACACAAATGGTAAATCCAGTCTTTTGATCCATTGACTGATGAAGTGGTGGCTATTTCAGACCAGGAATTAAGTGTTGGCATTTTCAATTATCACTAAAATTTGCAATGGAATTGGTTGAAAATGATCATTAAGAAGGCATCATTCAACAGGCAGATTAATGGGTATCTATGGTTGACTCTACAGTGCCACTTGGGATTTTGAGGAATCTTAGTTTCCACTTCAGTAGCATGACATGAGAGAGCTATGTATGGACGAAGAATGATTCAAGGCTGTTTATTAGCCTTTGATGTGCCAAAGGATGGTTGGTCAGTTTGCTTGAAATACTCCAGGTACCATACAGTGCCAATTGTGTGCAGTGTGAGAAGGTCTGGGGTTAGAATGACAACTTACACCGACTAAATGCTACACTGGTGGTTGTGATCAAATTAACAACTGAATTTTGGCTCCAAAGTGCAGCTCGCTCTATTTGTCATATTGTTTCATAGTCGCACAAAAATGAATAAATCATAATTTTGCACCTGCTGTTTATGAAGATTTCATATCCCTCATCAGGGCTTTCGTACAAACTGAAATCGCAACAAAATTACGATGCAGATTTACAATTGCTAATAAATCTGAGCCGAGATGGAAATATGCTTTGATTCCTCATATAGGGAGCAGGAGTATGATGGCGCTGTTTCCCCGATAAAAGATACAGCACTGACCAGCAGACACTGTACTGACCAGCAGATATTGCACTCGGCCTTAATTTGGAATGGAAATGAAGACATTAAAACATATTCTCTCCACACAATGTTGCTGCTGCATATGGGCACATCAACCGTCCAATAACTTTGTAATGTATGCTCTTGGGATTAATCAATCTTGTCAGTTACCAACCTCTATACCTGGTGACTACATGTTATGATATACAACAAGGTATGTAACTATAAATGATTACATGTACATGGAGTTGCACATGTGACAAGTAACTTCTATTCTCACCTCACGGCCGAGTCCCTGCCAAAAATCAGATAAAAAGAAAATAAAAAACAAAAATACAGAGAGGCTTTTAACCAGGAGATCTCATTTTTTGTCTCTACATCTCAAAACGCTGACATGTACTCCACATTTGCGCACACTGACGTGGTAATGCACAAAAAAGTACAGTTTTATACAGGAAGCACCTAAACACATAGACTTATAACTTCATAAAACAGAAAGTGACACGAAATATACATGAAACACCTCCACACGAGGTCTCTGCCCCTTGCTGTAACAATTAGAATAAAAATGGTACTCAACAGCTGAAATGATCACATATATTTGAGACAATGTGGTCATGTTGAAGTTAGACGTCATGACATGGTGTTTGTTAGTTTTTGCCAATTTTGTTACTTTTTGGCTTTTTAGCACAACAGCTTTCTCATGCTAAAATATGTTCTATAAAAAAAAGAAGCACTGTAATTACAATGAAAATGCTTTGTTTATAGCTGGATTAATTCTTGTAAAGGAGTTAGTCTTCTCAAAAAACATAACTGCATCGGTCAGGAGGAAAGCACAGAATTAATATTGATCTCGAGCATAGAGACAAAAAAAAAAGGATGAAATTAACTTAGCAAAATAATGAAATATCAAAAAAAATCTTAATCCTGCCTTCTTTCTGTAATAAAAAAACCCCAAAACAAAACTGGAAATGAAAAAAATATTCTTGCCCCACAAGTGAAAATTGGTTCTTTGTGGGTGAAAATGAGCTCCAATACTTTCTTACAGCAAGCATACGATTACAAATCTCCACCAGTAAACAAACTGAAAATTAGCGAAAATTGTGGGATACACCCAATTTGAACTTATTAGCAGGAAAACATAATTTCATTACCATAACTATGCTGGAGCTTGCAGTAGGAAAATAATCATATAAGGAATAGGCATAGAGTCATTCATATTACCAGCTTCTTACCAGATTAATACTGGAAAAAATGAATGCATACAGCACCAATGTTTCAAAAATGAAGGTTAGCACTAATGGTTGGGCTTTATCTTCATGATATATGATGGAACTAAAATTATGCATCAACAATTTCGCAAGATCTCATAGATACAAATAATTTCATGCATGTAAATTGTGTATCTGCCTAACCTATATGTGTGCATCACATTGATATTGAAGTAATTTCACAGTGGATTCCTACAAGTATGATGTATTTGGTTTTTGTTTTTTGTTTTTTTGCACACAAAATGTCATTCATTTTATATGAGAGACTGTAAAAGTGGAATTTCCTCTTTTTTTTGTGTGTGGAAATTTTCACGCATTTTGTGCAACATCAAGCTAGCGCGAAAATAAAAGCAAGCTAATAATTTGCTTGTTTTAGGTAATATTCCTATATATTTTTTTATTTCAAGGTTGGTATATCCTAGAGGCACATTACCTGCTACTTTATTTGTAGTCTTCTTCACATTTGCTAGTTCTGTACCGTGAGTGAACTTACTGTCATAACACAGGCCGGTTACTGTTTACCATAGTGTGTGCTGCAAAACCCTAAGCTGTCTTGGCAGCACTGATCTGTTTGAAGTGCTCACTCAATCAGCGTGATGGTCAGCAAAACAACAGTAAAACATGTGAAATGTATTAACCTATTCTGCCGAGTGGAAAAAAATCAATCACATGAAACTTTTCACTTTTACAGTCATAATAATAAATGGATCTACAATGCATAAGCATATGATTGACTGGCTGACCTATCTACGTGTAATGTCAGATTGTTCTATAATGTACAGTTACCTCTTGTGATGTGCATGAACTGAAATATTTCGAATTAATGTTACTAGGACAGAAATTATCAGCCTCGTGACCACACACAGGAATGGTATGCTTTCTTCATGACCTTGTTCTTGTATACAATCAAATGCAATTAGCAGTTGATTGAAAACAAGAACAGTTATGTTCTTCAATACTGGAAAACATGATATATTTGCGGCATTAATTTTTCGCAAATTGGAGCCTACGGCCTTTTTTGCGGCATTAAATTTTCACAAACTGCCACTGGCATTCAATGCATTTAGTGTAGACAAGAACTTTCGTGTGCATTTTAATTTCGTGAATCTCGGCGCTCGCGAAATTCACGAAATTAAAATGCATGCGAACATTCCTCGTTTTACAGTATCTGGTCGTGTGAGTAGGAATGATATTCCAAAGGGCTTGTAGAATGCAATGGCAGATGTCCTCCTGCCATTCAAGCTGACATACATGTAATTTTCTCAAAAAGTTAAGTAATTTATTATAACTTTTGCTGATCTATTTTGCACAATCTGTACTGCTCTCCTGGGGGCATATTCTCTTCTTCTATCAAAATCTACAGTCAACTGACATTATTTCTGTTATGAAACTCCTGCAATATCTGCAAAGGAATGGAGAGTTTGATGTAAGAGTTGGCAAAGATCACGAGTACGGGGAAAGAGAAGAAAAGGAGAACAAATGTGACTGCTTATAACCACTACCCCGAACATCTATTGACTAGCTGGCACTAGCTACAGCTTCTATGATATTACTTTCTACCAATGTATACATTTGTTTCTAGGCACTGGAAAATTCTTGCTGTGGTGCAATTTTAATGCAGTATGAATGGAAGATTGCACTTTATGAGAGGGAAATGCACGCTGCATCATTTCTACAACTACTGTGCAATGAAAAACTTGTGTTATCGTTTCCTTGTCAACTCAAAAGTGATGTATAAACCAATACTGCCCAGAGAGTGTGTATTAAAGGAAAATTCCGCTCCATATTCAAGTTTTGTCTGATAAATAGAATACAATCAAACAGACAGAAGTGTCAGTGTTTCTTGATAATCAGATCTTAGATTAAAAAGCAAGAGAATTCTGATATCATGTCTAACATGTTTTTATCTGTGATCTAAATTTATGTAAGCTTCCATAAGTCTAATACCAGTCTATTCATGGTAGTCAACTTAAACAAGACTTGGTATCTCCCTTTAAATCATTTTTACAAGCCTATTGTTTTTGTTTCCCAGCGCTTACAGACAGTGGCTACTTTCACACTTTCCCTCTGCCTCTAAATCACATGCCATTTGACACCCTTCTTTATGGGGACTGTCTGGTCTTAAAGCAATCACATGACACCCACGAGTGTGGGGTTTACGAAAGCACAAGTGACTCCATAATGAAAGCAGTCTTGTCTCTCAAACTGTTACTCCATTTAAAGAGATTTTACATGGATCAATTGATAAGAATCAGTTCATAAAAATTCTAATTCTAAAAACAGAAGGAAAACTATCTTACAGAGCATGATTTGTATGCATGTGTTTAATCCATCAACCCTAATTCTCATCTGATTGCATAATCTAAACATTAGAATTGGTACTTCTATTTGTTTTGTGGGTTTTTTTTGGTGGATGTTTATGAATACTGAACAGTGTTTTGTACAAAAAAAAAATATATATATCAGAATCTAAGTCATCTCTTTAACCTGTTGCATATTTTAAGTGAGGATGAATACACAGCTCTTGTGGTTGTACATTTGCTTTTGCTGCTGAGAAACCTCCATCCAGCAGTGTTCATCATTGGATTCTAGGAAGTTGTTCAGCCAAGCAAGATGTGTACAATGTGCAGTTCAGTAGGAGAAGGGGAAACCCCCTTTTACCATGCACTCTCACATTACATGGAAATGACGGTGATATTTCAGCGTTACTTTGCTAAATACGGCATCATCCATCATTGGTTCAATATATCATCAGCTAAGAGCTGGGGAAAATTTTTGCAACATAAAAAGAATGCTTTTTAAGAAGTTTTTTCTCTTTTGATTCATAACTGATTTAAATAAATTTCTTTCTTTTTTTAATTCTAAAAATATCAAGAATACAATGATCATTTGTGGATGGTGGAAAACTATCATCTACTGTGGCTAGCATTTCCCTTTAATTTTGATATTTGATCATGTGCAATAATGATGTATGATGTGCCTGGATGTGATAGTCGGTGATCTAATTGCTATCATATGATTATCTTCTGAAAAAATGATGTGTATGAGAATGCACAAAATTCATTAGTTGTAATTATTGGTGCTGAGGTGTGTTACTGAATAATGATATTTAGTGTGTGTGCAACATTATATATATCTTTATCAGCATGGTGTTGCAAGAATACATGTACTATGATCATGGCTATTAAAAAAATTGAATATAATTTCCCTGAAAAAAATGATGCAAATCATAAGACAACAAAAACAAAACGGCTGAGAAGAAACAAAACAAAATATGCAAGGTTTAGACGGTAATAGGAAACAGAAGTTGCAGAGAAATGATGGGAACTCATAGCCATCCAATGAGCCATGTAGCATTCATATCAAGGCCAGTAATATGCGTGGTCTCCCATGAATATTGAACGAAATTGGAACTCAAAGAAAAATGCACTTTTGAAGCTGTGTCATATGAATGGATGGACTTGCATAGCACCAGTACAAAGAAAAAACACAAATAAAATAAAACATATAACTGCTTTTCTGTTAAAAGGCAGCTGATCTGAAGATGTCATTTTGAGTAGATATATATGGAGGAAAGCATTTCCTTTCATTTCATGTGTTAGATCGGTCATTCTGATCTCTTTTTTGTTTCGTTTCTCTTTGCGACACATATCTTCAAAAGTACTTACTTTCTTTCTGATATTAAAGATACCACCACGCTTTTTTTCTTTCTTAAAGCCGGGGGCGACCCCATTTGCGCTGCCTACGCTGGTCTGAGACACAGTGTCAGGTTCGGGCTCACTAGGGCTGGGCTCATCCAAATCTTGCATGGGGAAGTCGTCGGGAGGAATCAACCCCGACTTGAACTTATCAATAGTCCTCTTGGAATCCTGGGTTGTTAGGAGGGCGGGGCACGTAGAGAGGAAGAGGGGTAGAAAGGGAGAGGGTGATAGGAAAAGATAGAGAGAGTAATAGAAAAGGGAGAGAGTAACAACAAAAGGGTAGGTGAGAATCTTGATATTAAGAGACTTGGGGTACGAGTGGGGTTAGCATGTGTACCTTTTTGCCAAACATGCCAAAAATGGTGCCTTTATTCTTGCGCTTGCGCATTGCCATGGATCCCGTGCCGTTGTTGACGTGGTCCTTTAGGCTGTGAACGGAGAGGGTATCGATGTCCGACTCCTTGCGCTGCATGTCGTCGTAGTCGACCTGGGGGATGTCGTCGGGCGGGGCATGCCCCGTTTTGAACCTTTCTATCGTCAACCTGGCATCCTATGAGGGAAAGGTTGGCCGGCATGTCATCAAAACAAAACACAGAATCAAGAAACGTACATGAATAAACAGTCATAAGGTAGTATACTCAATTTCACCTGCATGCCTGGAAGATAGAGAAATTCAATGTCAGGGTGTTTTCCATCCTTTGAGCACTGAAAGGGTCTTTCCCAATGACTTTACATAGCCATGATATCTCACACAACCCATGATATGGAAAAGAAAGTGAAAACACCCATAAATAATACTATATTCATAGTCAAGCTATTTAAGCACTATACTGATATACATGTACTACCACTTTGGTGGTTTTTTCTTTTCCTTGCTTCTGCATTTAAGAAGAGAAATATTTTTCTTCTCTGATAATTCAGCACTTTGTATCTAGATGTATGTTAACTCACTTCTAAGACAGCTGAGAGCAAGTTCTCATTATATATTTCCCCCCTCAACTTGTTATCAATCTGTGGACTAGCCATGCAAAATTTGGAGAATATTACTGTGTCATACCCAAAATCTTTGTGAAGAGAAAATTACAACAAAACCTCCTGACATAAGCTTGTGTGTAACTATGGATACATAGTATTTAGAAATGAGCTCTTCAATTATGAAATTTTTTTATGCGCACTGAAAAAAAAAGAAATAAAATCGTTTCTTCAAATTTTGGCCGTGAATACCCGTCAGCACGCCATCCAACCAAGTTGTGTCTGGCTACAGGGAGTTGATACTATAATAAGTATTAACACATACTGAAGGAGATACTTGTACACACACAGTGTACTTCGTGATACAGGAACTGACATAAAAGGAAAATGAAAGAAGGTGACTTGAACGAAGAATAGACACTTGACAGACGGCACAGGAGAACTTGGCTAATCAGGAGGAAGAAAGGGGAGGATGTGTTAGATACATGACATAAATGGATTAAATACCGGACATTCATAGTTCCCTGAGCATTTATCAACCATTTTAATAGGCAAAGCTGAAACTTTCAGATCTCTTCTCATACATGATATCAGATGCTGGATATGCATAAAAGGTGAAGAGTTTTAGGAGAAGTTCCTTTTTCTCACTAATTCAATTTGAACTGCCTTTTCAATGGAAAAAGATATATGTTATCAGATGTTAAAGAGTATAAGAGACACATTTAGAAGAGGAGCTCCTTTGTTTACACAATTTTGAACTCTCTTATTGATAGATGTTGATATACCTTTGTCTGACTCTATTCATGAGTGTAGGATTTGTTTTTGATGCCTGAAAATATGCCATGATGTGTAAGGCATTACTTTTCTGTCACTTTAAAATAGTCTGAAAGCAGATATAGAGAAGCAAGCATACACAGTCATGATTAATCAACAATTCAAAAATGACCTCAAGGTGACATTAATCATTACAGCTGTGACTTACCATAAAAGAATATAATTGCATGCACATGTTTTATAATGTGCTCAGTATTAAACAGAGTCTGCATATCTTGCTGTGTCATTATACAAGAGCTGATTAGGAGAAGACTAACAGGAATTAAATATTGATCACATCCCAATAAATTCCAATGAAATAAAGAACTCAAATTAACTACAGAGCACTTTCACAGCTACCTCATTATGAATTATAATGAATATTGGTCTGTTGGAAATCTTACTACCTAATCTGTTCTTTCTTGTTTTGTTTTTTCCCTCCCCTAAGGTAACAATAAGCATTACCTGCACAGTACAGTAAAATAATTTAACTCCAGACCCACTAATGGAAGAGGGACACAAGTGTAAAGACTTAGAAAAGTGTCACAGAATATCTAGACAAAACATAGACAAGGGAAGAGAAAGTCTCCCATTGAGATACTATAAGGCAGCAGAGAATATACTTACAGCTGCAGAGTCTATTTTTTCTGCCTCAGCGGTCATTGTGTCCAAACAGTTGTTGATGAGTGGAATGACATGCCGATGACCCTCCGCAAAGACTTTGTAGAACTCGCCCAGCCGCTGAATCCGTCTCTCGTCCATCTCTTGAATTTTCTGCCACATGTGAAGGAAAAGAAATATCTCTTCATATACTTCAACATTCTGCCTTCTTGGATTATTACATGTGGGACTACACATTGGAAATTAAGCTGCAATCTTCACTACATGTAAACATACCAATTCTTTATCCCTAAAATGTGATGACATGAAAGATAGAATCAATAAATGCATTTGAAAGCAATTTTGCTCAATTTAACATTCTATTTCTGTTGCTATCTTAATGCTGTCAAGACAATCCCTACTTTAATTACTGATAATAAGAGTAAAATTGTAAAAGGCCCAAGGAATACACACTAACACATACACACACGTACCAAAAAAAAAAAAAAAGGAGAAAGAATCTGAGATATATTAGTAAAATGCAAGGGTTACTTACGTTGAATATTTGTGGGATTTTAGTGTAGTAGAAATCACGCTGGTCCTTGTTCGTGTGATCAAGTTGAAGAATGTAGTTATCCTTGCACTCGCATTTCTGTTGGTTTTTGGCATTCATAGTTTGCCGGTACTGTAAGACAGAAAGGTCATGTAAATGGACATTTCATTGCATAAATGAATGCATAACATTCGTGAATATTCATTTGAAATGAAAAATATATATTAAATAACTAGGTATGTGTACACATGTAATTTATATACAATTAAATCTAGATAGATACGTAGACAAATAGGATTGAAAATAAGTGACTGAAAGAACAAACAAATTTAGAAATGAATGAATGAAACAGATAGATCAATTATATTAATATCACTTCATGAATAAATCGTTCCATTCAGTAATTAATCAGTTTTACGCACAAATTTCTGAATAGATGCATCTAGAAAATAGCAGTGATGCAACCATTACACATGATAGATGTGGCGTCTGATCAAGTCTGTCATTAGGAGAATAAAGTGCTACTATCACTCATAAGGTTCTGGTCTCTGGTTTGTTAATTGATTGATGACTTTATGGAGTTTTGCTACAAGCAGGATCTATGGCTGGTATACCATTACCAGTGTCAAAGTCAGGTTAAGTCAGCTGTAATCTACCACATTGTTCTCAGTGGAACTTAGGATTGGAGCAACAGTACAGAATTCAGTTTGACTGTAGAATCTGTTCAAAAGGGAGCATTGTGACAGCTTAAACAGGGAAAAGCCATTTTGTTTCCACTGAACACACAAAGGCTAAGGTACAGTATAGTACTTTGAAAAAAAAAATCAAAGCTAATTAATCAGGTGGTATGTATATGTGACTGATAGAAATGAATTAGAATGAAATACTAAATTTGTGTCTTGACATGATCATGATATTCTTTCAATTTCTTTTTTGAAATTGACATTACAGTTGTACATATCTCTCTTTTGACAGGGAAAAATGTCCTGCGCCCTGTTTCACAAAGCTGTTCGTAAAGTTACGCAAGACTTTACGAATGACTGGAATATGAAATGCCAATAGGTATGCCCATTTCCCCCCCCCCCCCTTACGTTCTAACAAAGCATGTCAATATCAATCATTTACACAATGGGGCAAAAGTACACTTTCGACTAGAAACGTGTGTTAACATGTAAGAATAATCATTATCATCTGCAAATTTCAACTTTAGGTATTGAATTTAACAATGATTAGGAAACCCACCTGACTTGCCATACTTATTACCAAGTTGTTCGTAAAGTTGTGCGTAACTTTACTATTACAGCTTTATGAAACAGGGCCCTGGAATGATGTGTACAGTGTCTCAACGTATTTTTCCATTCTTTCCTCTCAGTGTCATTGAAGCCTTCTCATTCTTGCATACGTGCACAGGTGGTAACACAATTTCCTATATCTGGGGCTAAGGCCTGATATCAACATGGTCCCTGCATCCTTTCCCCGTGCAAGACAGACACAACTTCAGGAAGCTGCACCTGTGTGTTCACTTCCTTCATAGAACTCACCCTGTGTCTATATCTATGGAATGAGATGGCTTGGGAGTCAATAGGTTAAGAGAGCAAAGTACATTTATAAGTAAGCATCACCAACCAAACAAACTGTGTTCACTATCAGCTACGGCTACGGCTATGACTGATGCTGCAAATGAGCTGCATTCATGACATCCGTTGGAATTTGATTTGTTCCTTTAACCAGACTTTTCACTATACCGTGTGGGATTGAAACCACTACCAAGCATGTTAGCCACTCAGAGTACAATGTGCTCCAAGGCAACACACAGGAAGGATCACTTTCACTTCCCGGTAGTGGTCAGAGTTAGTCTGACTCGCACTACGTGAGGTCTTCTCTTTCCCTCACGAGTCCACAGGCAGGGGCGGATCCAGGAATTCCATATAGGGCGGACGCCTTTACAAAATTAAAGGGGGGCACACTTGCCCCCCATTTTTTTCTTTTTATTTCTTTTGTTTCAACAAAAAATAAAGAGGGGGCGCGCGCCTGGTGCGCCCCCCTCTGGATCCGCCACTGACATGAGTGCAGCTCAGTCCACTATCTTAAAGGCAACTTCCGGTGTCAGGTTCAAAAGGCTGTAAGTAACAGCACAAGAGTCATGGTAATTAAGAAGGTGGTTACCCTTTGGATGCTCACTTGGTAATACTTACAAATTTAATCCGTTGAGGATGGACTGATTTTGCTACGACACACATTTCCCATAGACCCCGGCCCGAGTATACTCCGGACTTGTCCTCAACGGGTTAACATCCTGCCTATTCAAATCATATGACTCCTACCAAGCTTGGGCAAAATCTAGCCCCCCGGGCATTCCCCCCCCCCCCCCCCAAAAAAAAAAAAAGAAGAAGAAAAAAAAAGAGAGAACATACTGGGTATTTGGGCTCAGCTTCATAGCCCCCCCCCCCCCCCCCCCCCCCCAAGAGAGTCATGTGTACAGATTGTGATAACCTCTACAGATTTCTCAAAAGTCTGGTAAAGAACCAGCCACTAATCTTCACGAAAATAAAAATGTTGCATTAGGAAAATGAGAATATGTGTAGTTCTCTGTATATCTTACATCATTCCACTTCTGTGATTACAAATTTTTGTAGCCTACATATCCAGAGATTGATCTAATCAAATTGAATTAAATTCAATCAAATTTATAACTTTTGAACAGATTGTCAAATTTTCCTCCAACTACACTGATGTGATCTGCCAATATTTACACATTCACTATGTCTACATATGCAGTTTGGGTACATTTCCCTGTAAATGTATTTTTTAAAGGGAGAGATTAGAAGAAATACTTACCTTTTCAACTTGTGCCTTTGTTTGGTTCATGTCATCGTTTGCTCTCTCAAACTGGAGTTTGGCCTGAACCCAGGCTTCATGTGAGTGCTTGTATGTCGTCTTCGTCTGCAAGGTATTGAGATATGTTATTATTATTATTATTATTATTATCATTATATCTTCAGCCAAATGAAAATGACAATAACATTAACATAACATACATTCATATGGAAATGGCACAGTATGAATGTTATCCTCAAACTCAGGATAGAACTTTTGAGACACTAAAACAATACCACATAGACCACCCCCCCCCACTCCCTCTTCCCCCCCCCAAAAAAAAAAAAAAAAAAAAATCATTGAGCTATGGCACATTAAATGAACTATACATAATGTATATGAAATTATTTTTCTGAATTAAAAACAAAAGGAATTCCCAATCAAAAGAAATTGATAGAACTTTAACATTCCTCACTGCAGCCAAATACAGTAAAACAAAATTTAGAATATAAAATACAGAAGAGCATATACATTTACATTTAACTCTAAAATTGGGAGCATGCCTGTTTGATAAATCAAACTCAAGATTAAACATTTTAAATGTACATAAAGGTAAGGGAGCTTTACACGTGGCAGTTCTTTTTTTTAAATTATTATACAAAAGTTTCATTTTAGCCGACCAAATAAAATATATAAAGATATATAGATAATCATATTGGGACCTGAATTTTTACTTTGTTGCTACGGGAGTTTTGTTATAACGTGTTCTTTATAATGGGACTTAATATGGAAGGGCATTGTGTATCAAATGAGTTATTGAAGGGGACTTCCTATACACCTGTGGCTATTTCAAAAACTTGTACCACTTCAGCTGTGCAGATGGTTGTCTCACGAAAACATTGACTTATATTTACTACACACCACAAAGGACAGAGTTGGGAAATGGTAAATGAGAAGAGCAATGATATTTTTGGCTTCTGTCTCACAGCTAGATAGCACAGGACTATGAAAGACTGCACATGAAGAAAGAATTAGGTCTTCTTCTTTGTCGTATCTAAACATCTACACATAGTCATGAGATATTTGGCCAGGACTTGGCACATCACAGAGCCTTCTCATTAGCAGCCATCAGGTCATTTTTGCTACAGAAGTACACTGTTCCTCACAGCTAGGGTACTGGAGAAGGTGTGGCATGGTATTAGGTGTGCCACAGTCACAATATATGCTGTCATCAGTAGAATATCCCCACTAGAGGATAGAATTAGGTATAACCACAGGCTAGGTACAGTCCTGGGCTGAAGATCACACAGGGGTAAGTAAAGCATGTCATACGAAGACGACAGAAGTAGCAATTTTTGACAGCATTACTACCAACTACAATTGATAGCAGTACAAAGAAAAGCAAGCATGAATATCACATCCAAATTCTTAAAAAAAGAAAATCTCATTCTACAATGACTACGCTCTATCATTTCAATTCTAAATGAACATTAATTATGTGAATCAGAATTTTAATGTTTGAGATCTGCTTGCTGTACTACCATTCCAGTTTTCCATACCTTGAGGGGCAATTTCATAGTCTGTTGACCTCTCTTAAGTGTTCTTTTGGTCACACATGCCTTGCACTTGGGTGTTCACCCTGCAAAACCTTTATGCAAATGATTCAAATGACTGGCTTCTAACAAAAACTGTTACAATTCCCCTGTCCACTCATCAACTCATGAGGGCGCCCTTACACTCTCCAGTTTCTTGATGGATTTCTCCAGGTTGCTGTCCTCCTGCTTGAAGTCCTGGAGGTGCTTCTTGCGCTCCGCCCTCAGCTCCTGCATCAGAGCCTGCACCTCCTTCATCACGTTGTTGATGAGCGACTCGCCCACGATTTCGTGCTGGTTGGCTATGCTGTTCATCTCCTGCAGAATCTGGCGGAAGGCGCTCAGCGACGAGTACCTAGTCGGGATTTGGCGGGGGGAGAGGGATGCAGAAACATCAAAAAGGCAAAAGAAAATACATTGGCACCAACTATCCATGCGGCAAGCACAAAGACATCTGATTAAGAAAACAGTTCACAAATTGTATCACATATGTGACAAATTTAACAGAAATATTCGGAGCACTGTACACTACACTGTATAATAGGATAAAACAGCAAGAATTTAGCTGTCCTAGAGTGCAAACTTGTTATCGTTACTGTCCTTAAATGAAAAAAAAAAAAAATATGGGGCCCTATGGAAAAATTATTTGCACCAGGTAAAAGTGATAGAAAATTCAAGCAATTTCATAAGCAGATCAAACATTGATAATATTCAAACTCATGCTAATAAAATGTACACTTCTTTCTGCTATGCTAATAAAAAAACATTTTTACTTCTTTCTCCTCACGTCCCACAATCACAAAGTGAATGTATACCACTTTTTGTCACACAAAGAGACCGTTCACATAGCAGTATTGTTACAAACATTTTGTCTTTCAATCTTCAAATGAAATTTACTTTTCCCTGCATTCATAGGTAGAGGAAAGATCCATGCTGCTGGATCCATCTATGAGCTCACTCCATTGGCAAAGTCCTTCATAGAGAGAATTATCTCTAACTATATATCAGGATGCTACTAGCCAACTTGCCCTGGCAACTGAACCTCACCGTTTGGGAAAGTAACACGCACCTGACTCTTTAGAAAGTATAGGCCAATTCGAAGAGACATATTTTGTAATGCCCTGAATAAGAAACAGATATTAAGTTTTTCAAATTCATGAAATTCTTCCGTCAAGATGTTTTCATTGCAACTTATTGACAAATTGCTTTACATTGATGTAAATAAGCACTGAATTGATCAGTGTTTTAGTAGTAGCCATGATAAAAAATCATGGTCGAGTATGTATATATGCATATGATTTTTTATCATGGCTACTACTAAAACACCGATCAATTCAGTGCTTATTTACGTCAATGAAGGGCAATTTGTCAATAAGTTGCAAAGATATAAGTTTATTACAATTTCTCAGCTAAGTCTGATACTCCAATTTGTTGCTACTCACTTATATTCTTCTTCCTCCTTTTTCTTGGGTAGGTAGTTTTTGTAGAGTTTCCTGGAAGACAAAGGGGAGAGAAAGAGATATGACTGATCTCAATATTTCTCTACCACAATTCATACATGCATGTATCATTCTTGAAGAAGAGATATCATCATTCACCTCATGATGAACCAACTAGGATCACCTCTGACTGATGTTAGAGGAAAGCAAGAACATTCGTGAAATGGTGCAACACTTGACTTAATCATTATAATAATAAAATCATAAATACGAATTTTGTACATGTACTTAAATACTGCGATATTACTAGGTGTATAATCGTACTAATACCACTTGCACAAATAACCCTATTATCTGTATAGTATGGAACATACACAACATGCAGAAATATTCCAATTACCCTTTAATGTGATGAAAAAAAAAGCATAGAATCATTGTGGTGTTGTTTGTTTGTTTTCTCCTTGACAACATACTGAGGACCCCATCTGATAATATGTGAAAGTTTGTTCATTAACAGACACATGTGTCGAGCTCAATGTCATATTCTGCCCTTAGAGAGGTCCCCACAAGGACAAACACACAGAGTGTGTCACAGTATGTGTACATGTATGAAGTAAAACGTCATTTAATGTTGTCCTTTGCTGGTGTATGTTTATATTCCCCGTATCTGTCACAGCAGCTGGATGTGAGACATACTCAATATCTATGTTTTAAATCATTACAACCTGGGCCCCATTTCATCAAACAAGCAAACCAAACAAACAAATAAACACACAACAACAACAGCAATAAAAACAAACAAACAATGCAAGAAAACTAACTCTTTGCTGAAATGCAGTGTCATCTTAATTAGAATTCAGCTTCCTGATTGGCTGTTGCTATGGAATGTTGCCATTCTAGAAATTGCTATCCCAACATCTTTTATGAAATGGGGCCCTGGTGTACAGTAAAAGATTCCTGCTAATCAGGACATGTCATAGAACATCTTTGTCCACAAACACGCACTGTCCTGCACAAATACTAGTACCGGGTACCCCTATTTAGGCCTACAGCTGTACCTCTCAAATACGTACATTGTACACAACTTGCTTCATTGCTAAAGATTGTAACGATACAGCTAGTTCTTACAATGCATTGAAGGTTACTAGCAGGTTAGGCTATATGCCAAAACTGTATGTACATGTACTTCTAAAAGCCAAAAATATGAAAAAGAAAATTTCTCTCACAACTGGTGCATTGACAGCAGAAAAGGGGAGAAGAGTGAATAGTCCATTCTTTTTGTACAAAGAACCCTCTCAGTCCTCCTGTGAATAGTGTCTTTTTTCATGTACTTTTTTTATTTTGGGGTGGGAGTTTGTTTGCCTTTGCGGATTTTTTTCCATTACACAAAAAGAATGAAATGTCCCAGATATAGCACAGTAAGTAGGCCCCTGTGTGCCTGTTTCTAGTAGACGCATCTGTTTGCATATAATGTACGTCAGTGTTTACACTTTAAAATACAGTCTGGAGTTTAAAATGAAATTACACCACAATACATAGCTCATATGAACTGAAAGCACGTACATGTAGGTATACCTATAATAAAATTACTTCTGCAGCATATTTGTGACACATAAATTTTAGCATAACATTCACACAAAGAGCAGGTAATTGCCATTTGACCTGCAGTATGTCACCTACATCTGTATAGTACAGTACCTATATATGCAATATGCAAAAAAAAAAAGAAAAAAGAAAAAAGGAAACAAGTTAAAGAATTTGTAACGTTTAGGTGCCTACATATAGATAATATCGTATTCATGAAACAGCGTTAGGGCCTATACTAGTAATCTTTTAAAAGTTACATGATCCGTTTTTAGTTTTGATGTTTCCTGATTCACTCGACATACACATACGTACACACAAACACACTTGGTCACAGAGAGAGAGAGAGAGAGAGAGAGATAGAAACCTCTTATTCTTATTTCATGTCAAAAGTTAATTCTATTCTCAGTAGGCCTATTATAGTTTCTATATGGAGTTCGGAACAAGAATTTCCTCCTATTTGAATTTGTAGTGACCATAAAGAACAATATCTTTCGGCAGTGCTTGCAGGGGCCGAAGAATGTCAGTGAGTACAGTATAGTGTGTGTGTTTAGGGGGTGGGTGGGGGTGGGGGAGGTGCCAACGGAGCCAACGGAAGGAGGGTAAGCTATAATAGAGTACCTCCCCCAAAAAAAAACAAAAACAAAAAACAAACAAACAAACAAAAAACAAGCAAACAAACAAAAAACAAACAAACAAACAAACAAACAAAAACACCACATACCATCGCAACTGGGGATGGAGAACATTTCAGGAATGGGGGGGGGGGGTGGCTTCAGTGCTGGACCAGTTCTTTCTTTCTTAACCTTTTTTATTTTTGAATAATTTTTTTTTTTTCGATTTTCATACAAACGAAAAGAGGGGGCCCTGGGGGCTGTGATGACCCACATCCCATTTCCACCGCCCTGCGTTCGGTATAGCTCCCCCCCCCCCCCCTTTCACTCTGCAGCCAATGAATGCCCTCGACTGAGGATCTATATATCGAGTACTGGTCCAGTTGATCCTTGGTTATATGTACGGCGCGCGACCATTCCACGGCATTTCCGAGGCCCGTTGACGATACCATGGCTCCTTGGTAACTGACATTCTTTGCTTTTCGTTTGCTTTACCTTTCCTTCCTCTATATAGAATAATGTGTTTCATGTGATTAAAATGCAGAAGAAGTTAGCCTTAATTATCGCAATGATCGACGGATAGGGTTGAAAACTGCTGAGTTTATATAAGGCTTTACTGAGAGGGAAAACAGCAATTTCGTTCTAATGTGTTAGTGTAGTCCCAAGTTAGCCTTTCTGTGTTAGTGCAGTGTCAATTTGTACTGTCATTGTGAAAAGGCAATCAATGAATCATGTCATGGCACTATCATGTGATGTGGTAAAGTCTGCAATAAATTTTTCTGTTGTACGCCAATGGATAATTCAAAATTAGATTATGTCACATCGCATTGTCAGTCAGTACCTGACGAGAGATCTGCTCTTTTTGACATGCTAGTGAGTAGTGTAGTGGGTGTTTGAAGCAGGACACGTAAACTAAAAAATAAAAAAAATTAAATTGGCCCTTGATTTGAACTTAAGTTGATCACATCATCACATGTACAGCTAGCAGCTGGAAGTTTGATGTGATAGGCATCAGTGTTTGTCTAGAGGAAAAGTTCTGTGTTGGTCAGTGGATATGAGCAAATGATACACATTTTCATGTTTTGAAGAAGCCTTTTGAAAATAACCCTGCTGATTATAGTGAGGTGCCCGCACCTCGCCAGGGGCCCGAATACCGCCACCCGGCTTAAGATTGCTACAAGCACACTGAACAAAAATTTATGCCCGGGACTGTGTTCAGTATCCCTTAAAAAGCTTGAAACTTGACAGGGTTACCACAAACAAGCAAACTGTGGTGAAAAACAAGCAGTTTTTCGCGAAAATTTGAAATTTATATTGGGATTACGTGTTATAAGTACCTGCACGCATCTTTTACGTGCTTGTCTATGGGAGCATCACGGTCACCTGCACACGTCTTTTACGTGCTTTGGTCTATGGGAGCACGGGTGGCGAGTTGCGGGCCCCTTCCTTAGAGCGCAACTTTTTCGCATCATTTGCGTTTGAGGACGATAGCTGCAAATTTCCGGTGTTGAACAGTATATTTGTGGTTCCATTGGAATATTCAGCATTTTTCCAGTATATACACGGGATTTCATAAAATTTCAGTTACGAAATGTGATTCAAATATGCATTTTAAAACATTAACTATGGCGAGGTGCGGGTCACCCAAGTATACACATGAAAGGAATAAAGTTACGAGTAAACATTGAGGTTAACAGGTTCAATGTGGAGTTTATGGAACATCTGTGTATGCCCATGCCCATTTACATTGTTGGACATTACTGCATTGATCCAGTTGGATGGAGTACCTTCTATATAAGTGTGTGTGTGTGTTGATTCATCCAATAGTGATAAGATATCCAGCACAAACTACATTTGGCCTAATGCAAGTACTCTCAATTTCCAACATTACATGTATCTTTGTCTTCCAATTGCTGTTGATGGCATTAAGTGTCTAGAAATTACTAACAAAAGGCTGTATGTTATGTAAAGCTAATGCCTTTCACTTTGAAGTTTCTTTATAATTTGGTATAGAAATCTACTATCACACTGTGCTGTTTATTGGATCTTCTCATCAAACTTTCAAATGTTTATGAGTATATTACAATGTACAGTACTTTCACTCTGTCATTGTCCTTCTCTCTTACACCTCTGAATAATTTTCAGGCTGTTGCAGTACTACCCGGAATCGTCAAGAGCGTGCCATCAAGACAAGCATTCCATCTGAGCCTCCATTCCCAATGTTAACCAGAACACTGAGCTTCTTCTTTAACTTGGCATACAGATGTCGTCTGCGAATTCCCACGTTTGTTTTCCTGGGTCTGCTTGCATGTGATGTACGTCTCCAACTTCAAATTAATGTTGTCCCAAATCGGATAGCGCACTGTCCTTTCCAACTGCATTTCAATTTATGCCACAAGGACTTTGGCATTGAGTTCCTTGTCAGATTTTCCTTCCAGTTTCTCAGTGACACATATACCTGCAAGATGACTCGAAGTGTTAAGGATCTGCGAGATCTCATCTGCGTGTCTAGACTGACAATAAGGGACAGCGATGATGAGGATGACTTAGATCTCTCCAGACCGCTCAGCTCTTTAAGCATCTATGGTGAAAAGTCAAGTGGAATTGGTGGAAATGGAGACTTTATTCAGATGCCCGACCACCAAGGGCGTCATCAGAGAGTTACAAATGATGGGTTTGCCGTGCCAAGACCACCACTCTGGTAACAAGGGAGGAGCCAGGGCAAGATCTGGAAAGCGCCCCCAGTCGGCCAAAAGCAAGTCTCTCTCAAATAACTCTGCGTTCAACTTCCGCAAAGACGTGGCTCCTCTTCCGCCTGTCAAGGGAACGTCGAGACCTGGCTCGGGCAGCAGCTCGGGCAGCGACAAGTCTGGGAGCGGAGAAGGAGCCCAGACTAACTTCGACACCATCCTGCAGTTCATCGCGGAGGACGTGGTCAAGGAGTGGCTCCAGCGGACCACTGACATGCTGAATGATCTCACATGCTGGTGCAGCGACGTGGATCACTTTGTGGACTTCGCCCAGTTCTGGCTGACCGAATTCCCGGACAACCAGCGTCTTGAGATCTACAAACTGGAGATTGGCATCATTGCTGATGAACTGATGGCGGCCTTCGGGGATTTCTACAAGGAGGGTAAAGTTTGCCCTGCTGACTTGAACAGAATTATGACTGCTATCCTGAAAGAGTACCCCACCAAACTGTGCAGTGGGCAGGGACCTCACGTTTTCCTCGATATCCTCGACACGATAACGTCTCAAAAGACTCAGGCATACAAGCAACTCCTGACGGCAGTGAAAGTGTCGACAAGAAACCGTACCCACGCGCAATGCTTGCTGGCTCTGCGTGCATTCGCGCTCCTTAGCATCTGGACCAGTATTGTTGGTTTCTACAGGCGGGTCACTGGAAGTATTAATGCCGGTTTGGCTGGAGAGAAAAGTGCTGCCAAAGTGGGAGATAGTGCTGAGTTTGTCGCACAAAATCGGCTCTTTGCGGCTGTGAAGAAGGGCTATGTTAGTGTCATCTACTACTTTCTTAGGGACGGGAGGGTGAAGCCCAATGTCCGGGATGATCACGATAGAACTTTGACGTTTGCTGCAGTGCTGGCGAATCAGAGTAACGCTCTTCATTACCTGATAACCAAGGTATGAGATTACAAACAGATGAGGAAAGGTGATTGTAATCATTTAAAAGAGTGAAGACAGAGAACCTACACCATTGAAATCTGAAATATATTAGAAGGATACTCTGAAAAAAAAGAAATAAAATACCTAAATCATGGCTCGAACTTTTTTGTTTGGTAGCCCGATGGGGCCACCAAAATCCTAAATTTCAAATTTTTGGTGGCCCGAGAGAAAAATTTGGTGTCCCGAAAAAAAAAACAATAAAAAACAAAAAGTCCTGGTTTTTTTTTTTTAATGAGTCAAATATTTAAGTTTTATGATAGTAAGAATTAGAAGTTGGACATATCTACTCATAAATTAAACTTCAACAAACTTGTAACACTCACTCTCAGGCACTCATTCAGTCCTTTTCATCCATCCGTTAAACAAATTTAACTGCTAATTTCCGGCGCAAAAAGTTACGAATTTACATTGACATACTTTTCAAAAAATTGTGATGGCCCGAGGTGGGCCACCAAATTTACCCTTTTTTGAAATTTGGTGGCCCGACTTTCATTTTTGGTGGCCCTGGGCCACCGGGCCACCGTTAGTGTCGAGCCCTGCCTAAATGTTGCAATTACGAAAAATTAGCAGGTAGCAATTGAAGTACAGTCTACTTTTAGCTGATAATACTTATTATTGCCCAGGTGATACTCTAGAAGCTACGGGTTTAGCACTGTATACAATTTATTGCAATTGTTAAAGCATAGATAACATATCTAGACATGCATATTCAGCCACCACTTCCCCTCTCAAACACATACATGCACTAAATAGAGATTTGATCGGTACATAATGCTTGGTGTAATTATTGCATAATTTCTGTATATAATTGGTCTCTCTCTCTCCTTCACAGCATAAAGACTTCCTGCCAGTCAACGAGCCGGGGGAGTCTGGCAACACCCCCCTTGCACACGGCAGCCAACTGGAACTATGTTGACAGCATACAGGTTCTCCTGACGCGAGGCAACGCCGACGTCAACATTCCCAACCCTCAATGCGATGACGCCACCCCTCTTCACCTGGCAGTGATGCAAGGTGAGACACTGCCGATGCACAGGCAGGGACTGATCTTTCAATTTTGACAGGTTTTTCACATCCTAAGAGCAAAACCTGACCAGTTAGAGATAACAGTGCTGTTGAAATCTGCTGAAGTAAGCAGCAAAATTATGAAGGACACCACATTACATAGTGATCTCGACTTTAATATGTAAGGGTTCATGGATGTCTTCTGATGTGTGACAATCTTCCTTTCTGGCCTGTGTTTCATTGTGCTTTCGATGAAGTAAGGTTCAAACTCCAACAAATTTTCTAAATGCATTTCTTTTCAAGCATCTACTGGATAGAAACACATTATTTTCTCTCCATTTGATGAGAGTTATTCC